>NC_142776.1:5422500-5788750 GCF_988280905.1 Pimephales promelas | reverse complement strand
AATCCTGTGAAAACCATTTTGATTAATGGTGAATGTCAAACAATTTAAGAATCTTAAAGTAGGAAAACTTTTGCTGATAATTGACTCACCCCCATGTCATCCAAGATGTCCATGTCTTTCTTTCTTCAGTCGAAAAGAAATTAAGGTTTTTGATGAAAACATTCCAGGATTTTCTCCATATAATGGACTTCAGTGGGAACCAAACGGTTCAAGGTCTGAATGAGTTTCAGTGCAGCTTCAAAGGGCTTTAAACGACACCAGACGATGAATAAGGGTCTTATCTAGCGAAACGATCGATCGTTTCAAAAATAAATAAAAATGTTGAAGTTTTATAAGCCCAAATGCTCGCCTTGCTCTGTTCTGTGATGAGCGTTCGTGACCCTGTTCAAACCAGTTCATCAAAATGAACAAATCTTTTTTCGAGTCATGACTCGAAGGGTCCTAGATAAGACCCTTATTCATCGTCGTTTAAAGCTGCACTGAAACTGTCTTTTGGACCTTGAACTGTTTGGTTCCCAATGAAGTCCATTATATGGAGAAAATCCTGGAATGTTTTCATCAAAAACCTTCATTTCTTTTCAACTGAAGAAATAAAGACGTGGACATCTTGGATGACATGGGGGTGAGTAAATTATCAGCAAACGTTTTTTTTAAAAGCGAACTACTCCTTTAATAAGGTATTGCAAATTCTACTTCAAATGATGAAAACCAGTGACAGGCCTCTGAATTACAAGATAAATGCACAGAATTGAAGTAACTCTGGCCTACTTATCAACATGGTTAAGAGAGAGAGTGTGTGTGTGTGTGTGTGTTCAGCTTTGCCATGAGATCATCGCTGTAAGGGAAGCATACCACATATCTCCCATTATAATGGATCTGGCTATCCTTTCATATCTTCTCTCAATTTTTGCGCATTACCAGAGTGTATTGAAAGTGCTGTTTCAATGGAAAGGTAAAGGCACACATTCCTTCTTGTGCACACCTTTGAACTGAACACAATAGGATCGTCTACTGCAAAGATCCCACACTTTTGTTTGTCCATCCAGGAGGACAAAGGCCTACAGTATCGCTTACTCTCCAGAGATGATGGTTACGATTACAGACAAAGCCACAAATGTCGGGGACAAGAGGCTGTGATTCGATGCCTGCTTGCCTAACACATCGCCTCTTGTTCTCAGTCAATCCAGGATTTTGCCTTCAGGTTAATTCCTTTATGCCCTAACATAACTTCGTCTGAAAACACCATGAGACACGGATGACAGACTGTAAACAAATACCTGCTGTCACCTCCGGCACCAAATCTTAACGACATTACGGGGCGGGATGTAAAGTGACAACGGTTTTCTTCTCCGGGTTATTGGAATACAGGGAGATTCCCAGTTGTAATCAACCCGTATGGAAATGAAGGTTAGGACAACGCTATTAGTGTTCTCATTCTAATGTGATTAATAAAAAAAATGCAAATAATCAAGTCCCTGACCAGTGCTAGTAACTAACAGAGATGTATAAAGTACTAGAAACCCTGACTTGAGTAAAAGTACCCCTGCATTATTTGTCAATGTCTGTGTCAATCAATACCATCACCCTATAAAACACTATGAAAAGTCATGAAAGCCAACTTCATCAAACCGGGTAACAGAGCCATCTACCGCTCTGGCATCTACCGCTCTTCGAAACATTTTTATAATTGTAACAAATAACTAGCAGAACGTTAAAAAACATTATTGAAGTACAAATATTAAACTCATCGTTTCGACTTTAATCGTTTCGACTTTATTCTTGAAACGCTTCGACTTTATTCTTGAAACGCTTCGACTTTATTCTTGAAACGCTTCGGCTTTATTCTCGAAACGCTTCGGCTTTATTCTCGAAACGCTTCGGCTTTATTCTCGAAACGCTTCGGCTTTATTCTCGAAACGCTTGGGCTTTATTCTCGAAACGCTTGGGCTTTATTCTCGAAACGCTTGGGCTTTATTCTCGAAACGCTTCGGCTTTAATCTCGAAACGCTTCGGCTTTAATCTCGAAACGCTTCGGCTTTAATCTCGAAACGCTTGGGCTTTATTCTCGAAACGCTTCGGCTTTATTCTCGAAACGCTTCGGCTTTATTCTCGAAACGCTTGGGCTTTATTCTCGAAACGCTTCGGCTTTATTCTCGAAACGCTTCGACTTTATTCTCGAAACGCTTCGACTTTATTCTCGAAACGCTTCGGCTTTATTCTCGAAACGCTTGGGCTTTATTCTCGAAACGCTTCGGCTTTATTCTCGAAACGCTTCGGCTTTAATCTCGAAACGCTTCGGCTTTAATCTCGAAACGTTTCGGCTTTAATCTCGAAACGCTTCAACTTTAATCTCGAAACGTTTCGACTTTAACATGTTCGACTTTATTCTCGAAACGTTTCGGCTTTAATCTCGAAACGCTTCGGCTTTAATCTCGAAACGCTTCGGCTTTAATCTCGAAACGTTTCGACTTTATTCTCGAAAATTTAAACTTTATTCTCGAAAAGTTTTGACTTTTTAAAAAAAAAAAAAATGTATGTTGCGGTTCAGAGCTTCCATAGTAACCATACAGTTTCTGGTCCCATTGACTTCCATGGGGATTCAAAAACAGTAAAACCCAACGGGGGAGTTGTAAAATGAGCCTATTTCCAAAAAAAGTGGAGTATCCCTTTAAGTTAAGTCAACTGATAACTTTTTACAATGCAGATTATACAGTATTACTTAAAATGTGTAATGTAGCCTAATAGATTAAGCTTGCATTACTAACAACAATTTTTATTGTGTAATTTGTATTCAGTAATGGACTACATTCTGAAATCCACCCCAGATCAGTACATAAATTCCCTAAAAAGCTGTATTCATACTACCAGTGCAACTCAAGCTGCATGTTTTTGGCTGGTTAGTATGACCCCCGTTAGCTCCTGCTAACATTACAACAAAATAAAATAAAAATACCAATCAAAACACAAACACCAATTTAAGAAAATGATTGCAGAGTGAACACAAAAACATGTTTTGAGTGATACCAAGTGGTTTAATCCAAATATAAGAATCTGATATGACAATTTCAAAACACAAATTTGAACATTTCTGCAAGTTTTGAACAGCAAACACTGATTCTTTAACCAGCAGAAACCATGTTGTCGTTTAAATGGAACAGTCCCAGATATTTGACAACAAACATTAAACTTAATTCTTGTGCAAATAACCAAAAATTTAAAAAATACTGAAATCAGTGGTTTCATTTAAATAAAGCTTTGGGGCTAAACTGGATTCTACAAAAAAAGGCTGGTACTACAAATTTCTCTCTCTTTACCGCTCAATGACAGAAAACACAAATTAAAGCATAAAATGACAAAACATAAGAAGGAATAACTGCCATTAAATGACACTGGTGTTTGATTTTTTAAAATCAGGGACAGCTTTACATTTAAAGGTTATATTAAACAAAAACATGACAGTTCAGTGTTTTTAGTATTAGTTTTTCAGAACGATTGTTTTCCAGCAATATGTTTCTCTCTAAGCTGTCTCTACAAAGTGTTTTTTGTTTTTGATTAAGGCAAATGAAGTGTAATATTAATAATAAAAAAACAGATGCTGTTTTTAAATCTGACTCTTTTTAAGAGACCCCTCAGTCCTGATGTCCAGAAGGCCTTATCGTGTTGTCAGAATCAGCAGCTTTTTAAGGATCATGGAGTGTGAAGGCACTGGTAAAACTGAATTAGTCTGGATCATAGTATAGTGTTTCATTTCAGCAAAGGCAAGAAATCTCTTTGGCCCATAGCAGTCGTGTACTATACTTACACATTAAGGCACATCTTCATAATCATAATATACAGTGTGTAAGTGGCATCATAATGGAGAAATCAGACCGCTGGTGTAGAGTTGAATTGGTGCTTCCTCTCGTGTGACCGCAGCCTGTCCTCTCTGGAGATGTTGGCGTGTGTGCGCGTCTCCTGCTCCGCTCGGCGAGGGAGGCAGAACTCGTGGCTTTTGCCTTCTCAGAAGCTGAGCATGCTGGGATAGCCGTGCCCCGTGTACATCATCCGCTTTCCAGCTGTTATAGGGCAGTCTCGAAGATAACCAAGCTGCCGTCTCCAGTGGTGGCGAAACCGTTGAGCTGGTGGGTCGGACTGCGGTTCATGTAAGCCTGGAAACCAGAAGAGAGAACGCGGTTAGTGTGACGTATATGCCGTGCTGGCTAAAAACTAGGGATGGGCAACGATTAATCGCATCCAAAATAAAAGTTTGTGTTTACATAATATGTGTGTGTGTAGTGTGTATAATTAATATATATATATATAAATACCCACACATGCATGTATATATTTAAGAAATATGTGCATCTATATATTTTATATATATTTATTCACAATTAATATTACATATAAATATATGATATATTAATAACACATTTTTCTTAAATATATACATACATGTGTGGGTTTTTATATATACAAATTAATTATAAACACTACACACACCTATATTATGTAAACACAAACTTTTATTTTGGATGCGATTAATCGCGATTAATCGTTGCCCATCCCTACTAAAAACTGATTATGGATTAAATTTTTTAATGATTCTCCCCAAATCTTTTTCATCTATTTTTCTTTTTAAAAAAGCTCATCACTTATAGAGTCTTCTCGACTTGTTGAATAGCACACAAAAGCCACTAGTACAGAGGTAAGAGCACTTGAACACTGAATTTACAGAAATCATTTCATATTTAGGGAGCGTTGCATATCTGAACCAAACCCTGATGAACATATTCATTATTCTTCGAGTTATTACTCGTGGTTAAATTACTCACTATGTCTTTGGAAGGCTTTTCTCTTTCTACCACATTAAAATGCACATGTGTCAAAATCATGGCATATTAATATGTAATGCTGTTATTCCAAAAAAAAAAAAAATCGTTAGTCGCACCCCTTTACACCTTATATATTCGAGTAAATAATTTAACACATCCGCATATTCACGGTTCTCTGATGTCGATTAATGGTCAGATGCAGGTGAACAAATTAAATATGTATGTAAATATGTAATTTTGTTTTGTTTTTATTTACTTTAAATTTATTTGACATTATGATTTAATTATTAAAGGGGTCATGAACTGGCTTTGTAATTTTTTTTATGACGTTCGCTTGGTTTTTGCATTCAAAAACATCAAAATGAATAAGTGACAGGCTATTTTGTACCCTAGTTTTGAGCCTAGCTGAAAAACGCTCTGTTTTTATGGGCGTCTCGCATTGAAGACTTGGAAGTAAACGCCCACTGCTGTGAGTGGATAACAGTTTTGCATTTTATAATGAGTTTCACTCTCGATCTGGTTTGTCATCACGAGGTAGGCATCTATGTTATTTAGCTATGCGTGTAATGCACGAATCGGTGGGCGGGGCTAAACCGGCCGTGTTGAAGTAGGCGTTGATCTTCTTCTGCGGGTCATAGATCCCCACTTTGAAAAACGAGTTGTTTGCTGAGACTGGTGTCAATAAAAGCTTTTATTGGACTAACAAGGATGTTTTCAGTTCTGAAACTTGCAGGATATTCTTATAATATTATGACCTCTTAGATGACAAAAGCTCAAGGAAAATTTGATTTCTCAGTTCATCACCCCCACAGTTCCCCCTACACTTCACAAACTATAGAAATGTAATATATATATTAGGGCTGTCAGTTTAACGCGTTATTAACAGCGTTAACGCAAACCCATTTTAACGGCGTTAATTTTTTAATCGCACGATTAACGGTCTTTTTGTCCTAGCACACTTTGTAGTTTTTTCACATGCTTTTGCAACAGGACGTGGCATGCGTCCTGATCCATTTCGGCGCCTCACGCTCGTCATCCACTCAAAGCCGGAACGTGTGTTTGCGGCGTGCCTGTTGTTTTGTTTACGGTCTAGATCCGCTTGCGCGTTGGTTGAAGAAGCAATAAAATGTCCTCGTGCGGCACAAGCCATTGAAATGAATTGGTTTCAGAGTGCAGCGCGAGGACGTTTTGTGCCGCACACACTCGTTTCGGCTTGCAAGCCGGCCAAATAGTAACGTTACATTGAGTGGATGACGAGCGCGAGACGCCAAAATGGATGCCCTTAAAAGATTCTGAATGGAAAGTTTCCTTTTAAAAAGTTGCCAAATTGTCCCATTGACAAGACCAAGTGATCTGTGTGTTTTGTCATTGTGAACGGAGCTATCAACATTCCAGCACGTCCAGTCTGTAACACCACTTGATGATGGCCAAGCAAATACACACACACACACACACAGATGATGCGACTTCTCCACCCCCTCGTCAATATCAGGACCTCATCAGTATTTCTTTTACCCTTTTATTGATAGTGTTACATTGTGTGAGAGATTATTTATATATGTTAGTGTGAGCACTATTCCAATGTTATTTTCAATAATAATAAAAAAAAACATTTGCACTAAACAAGCCAATCCACTTTTCCATGTTGATAAGAGCATTAAAATGAGAAAAAAATAAATGTAACAAAAAGAAATCAAAAGACATTTAGAATAGATAAAAATGCGCGATTAATTGCGAGTTAACTATGACATTAATGCGATTAATCGCGATTAAATATTTTAATCGTTTGACAGCACTAATATATATATATATATATATATGCATGTACTTTCGTTAGATGAGGTTAATCGTGATTAAACCGATTTGACGGCACCAATCCAAAAGAATCTAAAATGTGTAATGTAACTGAAATTACGTTTCTAACTACATGCCATTTTCAATCTGCAACGCACTACCATTTGTAATTAATCTACCCAGCACTGTGTATATGACCTTTTAATGAGACCTGGAAAGGGATGAAAGGCGTCACTCTTTTCCCAAACCTTCCCTGACAATGCTTTCCTGAACACAGGGGACGGAACACAGGAGAGGCTGAATGGGAGTAAAAATCCCCCCTTATTTAATATCGTTATTATGCAGTAATCAAAACCTCTCATTGTATTTAAAAGCACCCATGGCTAACAATGAGCGTAAAGACAAAAAGAAGAAAAAGCACCTGGTGTTCGGACCCACACCCCCCGCAGATACACCGAGAAAAGTCCCAACAACACAAAGCATGGCCGACAAACATTTGGCCACACTATCAGATATACTCTCAATTGAGCCGGCATTCAGAGTGCACAAAGGCGGAGTGGTCTAATATCAGGTGGATGTGTGCTTGAAAGCCCCGGCGGTCAGCTCCAGAGGGGCCGGCGCAGAGAATGAGCTCACCGGCTGAACGAGGTGGAGAGGAACCCGATCCGAAGGGAGAACAACATGCCGCTGAGGAGGGGGAAACTAATACTGACTGACAGCACAAAGGCCTGGGCTCTTTGAAACACGGCGTATTGTGGGTTTCTGGCACAGGTACATGTGGCACATATTTGGCGATGGGACAGGGCGACATGGACGGGAGACTTCACGTCGGTATTAAACATGCGGTGATCTGCTCACCTGTTTGGCGGTCAGGAGGAGCGAGGATGCCTCTCCCTTGCCCGTCTGCTGCACCATCTTGTAGAAGATCCCGTTCTGGTTCTGTAGGAGGACGTGGGGGGCGTCATACTCGTGGATCCGACCTGCATCTAGAACCTGAGAGAAAAACAAACATCTTTTAGGATTGAGAACCGGTAACCGGTTTCCAAATCCGATTCCATATAAAAATAAATAAATAAAGGATCCCGTAACTGTAGTTCGATTCATGAATGAATGACTCTTATGATCTGGTTCTTTTCAATGAATCAAAGAAAAAGGTTAGTCTATTGACTCAAGTGACTACTTTCATCATGTCCAACTCAAAACGAAGAAAATACTATTGTGATATGTGGATTTAATGCTTGTAAGACTTAAAACTGTTCATATAATATCCAGCATACATAAAAAATATGGTATTCGAGGTATTTAATGCTATTTTCATAGTGCTTCTTTCCAGCTTATAACACAAACACATACATAGCAGGAAAAAAAAAGTAGAACGAAAACATGAATTTCATGGAAGAACTATGCAGGTTTAGAAAGATATGAGGGTGAGAAATTATTTTTCATTAATATTTACTATTTCTTTAACCCTTATAATAACCCATTCAAAATCAGCATATGATTAATAACTTATTTAATATTTTATATATATATATATATATATATATACACACACACAAAGTACATACACACACGCATATATATAATGTGTATGTATGTATGCATGGATGTATGCATGTATATATATATATATATATATATATACTGTATGTATAAAATATTTTTCAATTGAAACCATTCCACCTCAGAATAATAACTTCATTAATAAATGAATGCACAAAAAATTACCAGCATTACCTTAAAAAACATGACTGCTCTAAAAAAAAAACTAAGTCTAAATAAAACCATGTTCCTTTTCTAACAAAACAACACTGATATTACTCTGGAATATTTTCAAATGAAACATATTAATTTTATTGGGATAACCTTTCACTTTCAGATAAAAGATGATACATGTTTCATGCTGCAACAGTTGGCATGAATGTTTATGACCATCAAAATTCAGCATCAGAGACTAAATATTTCTTTTTATAAGTATTTTTTGAGGCAAATCTAACAAATAAAAAACAAAAGTTTACATAACATCATATGTAAAGCATCAGTTGATGCTTGAGTAAAATGGACCCTACTGTAAAAGGTGCCAACTTTTTTTTTTTAAATGAAAGAATTACATGTTGTTTTTAAAATAGTCTTGGCTCATTTGCAATGTTTGGTTTCTGTACACGATGCATTTTTTACACTAAACTATACATTTCTTATGCATCTCAATGCATTGTGACAGAGTTCTCCATCTCTGCACTCACCAGGATGCGGTCACTGTCTATGATAGTGTTGAGTCTGTGTGCGATGGTGAGGACGGTGCATTCCTTGAACTTTTCCCGGATGGTTTTCTGGATCAGCTCGTCTGTCCTGTAGAGCACATAACATTTAAAACTGTAGCTCTCAGAGTGGCTTTATTGGTTTAATAAAGGACCTCAGGTAATCAGGTAAAGGACTCACCGAGGGTCTACATTCGCAGTTGCCTCATCAATGATGAGAATACGGTTCTTCCTCAGAATGGCTCTAGCTAGACAGACGAGTTGTCGTTGGCCCACGCTGAAGTTTGATCCTGACTCAGCCAGTTCTGTCTCGAGCTTACTAGGCAACTCCTCCACAGCAGCCTTCAGTTGGACCTTTGAGCAGACCACATATGCCATAAGTCAGAGATCACTTATTAACTGCATTACATCTATAATCGTAATGTAAATCTACTGGGGTAAAAGGTCACACTGGAAAATGGCTCTATATAAATTAAGTCACATCTGTGGTGAGATTAAATAGAGAAGTAACAAATCTGGACGCAAATCTTGTGCCTCTTTAAAACATACAGCCTGAAATAGCGAGTGATGTACGTCAGAGATTACGAAATGTTTGGTTTGCCGAACCCCTTTGATTTAAACTCTTACTTGAGGTACCCCCCGAGATTGTAAATTAATATTTTAATCATTTAGCAACACATTCACACGTTCAAGTTTCTCTGATGTTGATTTACGGTGACGTGAAATGCAGGTAAATAAAATAAAATATTTATTTTTATATAAGCATTTTATTTTTGTTGTATTCATTTTTTAAATTATTTATTTATTTATTTTAATCGGACATTTTTATGATTGAATTAATGGAGTTTGTGAACCTTAGTTTGGGAAACTATGTCTCAAGAAAGTTTCAGAGACAGACAAAAATCGATCAGCAATAAAAAACAGATAAAAAAAAAACCCCAAAATTATTTTTCCATTGGCTTTTGGATTATTGCAGACAAAAATATGATAATCCTCACAAATTTTGAAGACTAAAAACAAATCACCAGAAGTAAAAAGTTAAATAAAAGGAAAAAAACATAAAAAAAAAACCCCCACTAACTTTAGGGCGATGGAATCGGAAGTGCTAAAATGTTAACTCGTTTTTAAAAGTCTGTCATCCCTGTAGCTCTCTATTACAGTGTGTGTGTGTGTGTGTGTGTGTGTGTGTTCACCTCTTCCAGAGAGTTCCACAAGTCATGGTCTGAGTGCTGGCCGAAGGGGTCTAGGTTCTTCCTCATGGTTCCTGTGAACAGTACGGGATCCTGCGGGATGATTGACATCTTCTGACGGAGGTCGTGCAGGCCGATCTCTGAGGTCAATATTCCGTCCACGAAGATTCTACCATCTGGCTCCATCAGACGGAAGAGTGCTGAAATCAGGGAACTTTTCCCTGCACCGGTCCGTCCAACGATTCCAACCTGATCCATGCAGAGCAGAAAACATCAGTGCAAACGTCCTGCCTGACGGACTCATGTGATGATCTGGAGCTAGAGCTGGACTCACCTTCTCTCTAGGTCTGAACATGGCGGAGATGTTTTTGAGGATGACGGGTCCATCAGAACTGTAAGAGAAGTTGACCTTGTCGAAGGTTATAAGGCCTCGATTTGGCCATTCGGGAGGGGGCCGTTTTTGGGTTTCCCAAGGTGCTTCACTTTCTAGCTCTGTGTACTCTAACACTCTCTCCACTGACGTCATCTAGAAGGACATTCAGAAAGCAAATCAATTTATGTATATATGCACACAAACAATGAGAGGTTTACGTCAGTGGATCTCAACCTTTATGATCTTAAAACTCCTCATTGTTCACAATATTTGACCCACACACAACTTTTATCCAATAAAATTTTTTAAAGCATTAAAAAGAACCGAAGTAGTAATTCTTAAAAGAAAATCTGGTTGAGCCATCTTCTAAGGCCCTGTTTACACCTGGTATTAAGATGCGTTTTGGTTGATCGGATCACAAGTGGATGACGTTAAATTCAGATGTAAATGGGGTCTACACCATTTTGAGCCTGTCCACTTTCGACCACTTCTAGAGGTAGCTGAAAACGCATTAGACCGGATTGCTTTCGTAGTGTAAACGCTCATGTGGTCGAATGCGTTCGAACAGCCACAAAAGACCGTCTACTGACCTAATGCATTAACATTATGGGAAGCGCTTAAGGCAGACAGGATTTAAACATTGTCGGCTGAAGACTCAAGTTTGGTTTGAAGATGAAAAACGTACCAAGCACAATGTTCTCTCACCATTCCTTATTTCTAACACACACTCACAGCGTTCGACGTCATCTTGCGGCTGTCAGAGCGGAAACGAAAGCTGCTACTCTCCTTATGTTTTTCCGTCGTCTCCGCGAGTGTTCATATGTAAATTGCACAAGTTTATTTTGTCCATTAGATTGAAACATCTGAAAAAGCCCATACATTAACCAGCCTATAGACTCTCCCCTCGAAGAAATCAGGACAGGAGTGGTTGAAAGTGGACAAAAGAGACAGATTAAAACACCAGGTGTAAACAGGAATATGTCTCCCTCGTTTACTGGTGATCCGATCGTCCAAAATGCTTAACCCTCTAGGCGCCACGGTCGAGTTTACTCGAGAAGATGCGGCACTGAATAAAACGGCCAATTTTGTCAGATTGGGTGTCAAATTTCATTCGACCTCCCATCCACTAGATGGCAGACAAAAAAAAAGTCAGGCTTCTATACAAAATGTTCGCATTAGAGCACAATAAATCAGTGTGATAAAAAGCAAAGCTAGTGTGTGAGTGAGCCATTTTATCAGAGCCTCTCCGCAATCGCAGCGACAGTATTGTGGCGGAGACTTTGTCTATTACCACTGGGTATGTTAGACGAGGTTGAAGTATTCTTAGGAGAGTTAGGGGGCAACGTGGAGGCAATGACAATGACAGTAGTCATTGTAGGCAGATCTGGCCGCGCTGCTCGTATCATCTAAGGCCCCGTCCACACTGCTGCGTTTTCGTTTAAAAACGGAGAATTAAAACGAATACAATCTCCATCCACACCAGCGTTTAATCTGCGTATTAGAAATGATCTCCGTCCACATTAAAACGACTGAAAACGCGGATCACGTGACCATTCACCAACACTGGGCATGCGCGTGCCGGTGTAAACAGTGGTTGGCGAATCAGGGAAAGGATACGTCATGACTGATAACACCCAATCATAGAGCTGAGCGTCAGCCTCTGCGTCAGCGTTTCTAAACTCCACCGTTTTTTCTCGTCCACACTAAAACGCCCTCCGGAGATTCAAAACGAAAAACGGAGCTGCAGCGTTTCTAAACTTCTCCGTTTTAGGTCTTCGTTTTTCCCGTTTTAGTCTGGACGGGAGGTGCAAACGTAGCAAAAGGTCTCCGTTTTTAAACGAAAACGCAGTAGTGTGCAGATCTGTGCCTTGCCATGGTGAGTGAGCTTTTGAACTAAACAGATCTTGTCTGCTTGTGTTTTTGTTTCATATGAATAATATATATGTGCCCCATACATGGAATCGGAGTGCCCTACTGTATGTATAAAATGGAAAATCTTTACAGCAAAAGGCCAACCGGTTTGTTTCTACCATTTATTAGTAATGATTTACACAGTTTGTTTACTACTTATTTACCTGAGCATTCAGTTTTGTGCAATATAGCATACAGAAGGAGAGGGGCATTTGGGGGTGAGTGGGGAAATGCTGCATTTTATCATGTGAATTCATGAAAATTCTATAATCCAAGATTGCCGCCACCATATGACATCATAATATGGAACTTAGATGGGGAAATGTAATCCCTACATAAAATTTGGATCATCCTTAATATTTCTCTAGTTTACAGAAAGTCTCTATCTTTTATCACTTTTAAGATATAGCCTTTTGAAATTAAGATGTCAATATAGAATGTTTTAGGAAAAAACCTCTTTTAAACCAGGAGTAAACAGGGCCAAAGACAGGATTCTTACAGTACCATCAGCATCAACCCCACAAGGTACTTCATTACTGATATGAAATGCACCATATAAAAATGTTTGATGTTCTCATGTTGCTAAGCTAACATTGCAATGCTCCTATTAGAACAGCATTTTCTGCGTTACTAAATAAAACAAGCATAAAATTGACAGCTGATTGCAGGTCAGAAATACCATAATTGAGAGTTTGTTAAAAGTCTAAATAATTATGAAATGTAGTTGAGGAGGATTATTAGATTTACCAATCAAAGGTTTTTTGGGTCAATAAGATTTTTATTTTATTCAGCAAATATGCAATAAATAAAACAAATATGCTTTTACATTTCTATTTCAAAACTTTTTTTTCACAATAAATATTTAAAATCAGCATATTAGAATGATTTCTGAAAGATCTTGTGACACAAAAAAACTGTTATGATGTAAACTGAGTAATGCTGAAAATTCAGCTTTGCATCACAGAAATACATTACATTTTAAATGTATTAATAGAAAACAGTAATTTTGAATTACAGTATTACTGTTTTTACAGATTTGATCAAATAAATGGCTTGGTGAGCATGTTCAAAAGTTTAAGGCAATTTCATGAAATGGATATTTCAGTAAATTTAAATATTTTAAGGTTCTTACCATGTTCTCCACCTCGGCACTCTGTCTAACGCCCCACTGGAACATTCCCATAAGGGTGACTGCATAAGACAAGGCCAATCCCACATCTCCCGCCTTCATACCTGTGAGAATCAGACATGATCAACACTTCATTCACAAACTGGTCTCAAAAGAAGAGATTCAGCTGGTACAGTTGGGTACCATGTAAACAGTTTGAAGTTTGAAACAGTTGACAATCCAAGAAAGTTAGTAATTGGAGGCCTTAATTCTTGAGAAACGGGACGTCCCACATAACATTTTCACTTCATTTATAATAAATGTATGAATGTATAAACATATAAACTAAAATGTGGGCTCTTATTCTCCCAAAGGCTGCATTTATGGTAAAAACAGTTATTTTAAATTGTAATAATATTTTCTATGTTAATACATTTTAACATATAATTTATTCCTGTGATGCAAAGCTGAATTTTCAGCATCATTACTTGATTTCTGATCCTTCAGAAATCATTCTAATTTGCTTTTAATTTGATTTGGTGCTCAAGAATTTATTTCATTATCATCAACAATGAAAACAGTTTTGCTGCTTAAAATTTTTGTGGAAACAAAGATACTTTTTAAATAAACAATGAGTATTTAAATATAAATGAAAGTGTAAAATCTCAAAGATTTCTGAAATGAAACAGCTACTTTTTGTCAATACCATTAGATATTTATGAAATGCATAATATTTATAATATTTCTCCCCCTAGTTGTGCAGCTTGTGTTGTCCCATTACTCAAAACTCAGAGCCCTGCCACCATGAACGCAGAGGATTGTGTTTTGGTGTGTGTAGTGTGTACGCTTTGATCTGGATTTCTTACTGTCTTTAAGAAGAAGACATCCAAAGGCAGTTATGGTCACAAACACAGAACACATTCCATCCAACCGCACTGCAAACCAGCGTGAAGTGGCCAAGAACAAGAACCAGGCCTCTGTAGGAGTACATAACATTTAATCAACACTCTTCCAAGGTGAGAGCTAATCTGAGTCCTGTAAGTGACCGACTCCTATACTAACCTGAGTGCAGGTCTTGATGGGCATCAAACGATTGCTGAAACCTTCCCTCAGCTTTAAAGGCACGAATGGTCCAGAGGCCTTGCAGTGAGGAAGACAAATGGGAGAATACAGGACTTCGAGCTGTAGGAACGCAAATACACAGTCATCAATATCAAACCGACGCTCTGAAGAATCATTACCGAAGACGATATTATTCTCAGATTTGACAGAAGACATTCAAAGATGCTTACTAGTGGATTCAATGCGCTTAACGTCTCGAGATGTCCGCAGGAAGTAGCGGCGTAGAAACAGGAAGCATATTAATAAGGGCAGCACAGGAATCAGAATCCAAGGGATGACTGAAGCAGCCACAGCAATGACTCCAATGATTTGAAGAAACACCTGGAGTGCATAAGAGCATGAAAAGAGGAGAGAAATACACGCACATTTCATTTATAATACAGTAACATAGTATAAAGTGTTGCAAATGGGAAGAGAGCTGTAGAAACACTGCGTCACGGCGGTTGCTCATTAAAGGCACTTTGTGGTTTTGGGTGCTACATTTAACCACAAACATTTATCAAAGAACACGGAAGAAAAACAGTGAAGCTGCCATGACAGCATGACTCGACACTTTCCGAGTGAGATCGCACTCATATTACCCATAATCCCTGCAACCACGTTAACAACTTAAGGTTAGTGTGGGAATGACCACAGACTATGGCAGAATACAAACTGACAAAAGCATTACTGTGCTTGTGCTTTAGGGACTCGCCAGATAGAAGATCCACGATAACGTCAGGGTGAGATCTCCCTCTGTAAAACCGTTTAAAGAAACCGCTTTGGTCAAAATGCCAGCGTTGTCATGCTCAGTATGGAATATGAGAATACTGTCCACTTTACAATCTATGCCTACTTTTTCACAAAAATAGTGTGTGAAACTTTATAAATTATGTAGTTACAACAATTCCAAAAAGTAGTATGCATTGCTGCTGTCACATGCCCTCATCATGTTGCATGTTTAATTAAGTAAGTGGCATCCAGTATCTATACAATACGGGGCCTCAGCAACTCGAAATCTTCTAAGTTGTTCTTAAAATAAGAAAAACAAGTACTAATATAAGCTAAAAGTATTTTTAATTAACCTCAAAAACTTTTTTATATAAAAGAACCACCACCACGATTGTCATGGCCTTGGGAAAAATTGTTATGTGAGGTTGTTTAACTCGTTCCCTGCCATGACTGAATTTTCCGGCTTTATGTGTTTTCACTGTTATACGGAAGGGGGCGCTATTACGCATCTTCTGAAAGAGCAACACAGTTGAAGAAGATGCAGGAACAAGCGATAACATATCCAAGCAGAGGCATAGGTAAAATAACGTGATCATCAACATTTACAGGGTATATACACTAATCCTTAAGTTAAATTTACTACTTTTTAATACCTTTTTTACTACCTTCAGAATTTTTTTTAAAACCATCACGACACTGAATTGGAAGTGTTAACCAGCGACCTTTCTATTACACAGATTTTGACATTTATAACATACAAAAACGAATAGATTTAGAGCACGCATTCCATTTTTATGTTTAGTGGATTGCATTTGCGACCGAAGTGCATTAGCTCCCATCCAGTTGACATTGATGTTTTTTTACACACCAAACAATAGAGGGAATGCATTGACATTACTTTCCCGCCGGTACAACCCCCCTCAACCTGACTGAGTGGCAAAAGATCTGCTGCGTGACTGGATTTAATAGGGGAAACTATTAAACGAAAATGCGACTAAAACTAACAATTTGATCAATTTAAACTAAATGTTGGACTCAATGTAGTTGGACTCCTAACAACTTACTAAAGATCCAGTGATCCATGGATATTGACATGCAGCCAGCAATCGTGTCACCTGACATTTATGTTTGCCTGATTTCAATAAAAGGAAAATAAAAGCAATATATAGAACTACATAGGCTAAAGCAAATTTGCCTGTGAACGCTTTATATAAATACAATATAGGTAGGTCTAAATCCGGGTGATCACTTATATCAGGGTTATACACTCACCGGCCACTTTATTAGGTACACCTGTCCAACTGCTCGTTAACACTTCATTTCTAAGCAGCCAATCACATGGCGGCAACTCAGTGCATTTAGGCATGTAGACATGGTCAAGACAATCTCCTGCAGTTCAAACCGAGCATCAGTATGGGGAAGAAAGGTGATTTGAGTGACTTTGAACGTGGCATGATTGTTGGTGCCAGAAGGGCTGGTCTGAATATTTCAGAAACTGCTAATCTACTGGGATTTTCACGCACAACCATCTCTAGGGTTTACAGAGAATGGTCCGAAAAAGAAAAAACATCCAGTGAGCGGCAGTTCTGTGGGCGGAAATGCCTTGTTGATGCCAGAGGTCAGAGGAGAATGGCCTGACTGGTTCGAGTTGATAGAAGGGCAGCAGTGACTCAAATAACCACCCGTTACAACCAAGGTGGGCAGAAGAGCATCTCTGAACGCACAGTACGTCGAACTTTGAGGCAGATGGGCTACAGCAGCAGAAGACCACACCGGGTGCCACTCCTTTCAGCTAAGAACAGGAAACTGAGGCTACAATTTGCACAAGCTCATCGAAATTGGACAATAGAAGATTGGAAAAACGTTGCCTGGTCTGATGAGTCTCGATTTCTGCTGCGACATTCGGATGGTAGGGTCAGAATTTGGCGTCTACAACATGAAAGCATGGATCCATCCTGCCTTGTATCAACGGTTCAGGCTGGTGGTGGTGGTGTCATAGTGTGGGGAATATTTTCTTGGCACTCTTTGGGCCCCTTGGTACCAATTGAGCATCGTTGCAACGCCACAGCCTACCTGAGTATTGTTGCTGACCATGTCCATCCCTTTATGACCACAATGTACCCAACTTCTGATGGCTACTTTCAGCAGGATAATGCGCCATGTCATAAAGCTGGAATCATCTCAGACTGGTTTCTTGAACATGACAATGAGTTCGCTGTACTCAAATGGCCTCCACAGTCACCAGATCTCAATCCAATAGAGCATCTTTGGGATGTGGTGGAACGGGAGATTCGCATCATGGATGTGCAGCCGACAAATCTGCGGCAACTGTGTGATGCCATCATGTCAATATGGACCAAACTCCCTGAGGAATGCTTCCAGCACCTTGTTGAATCTATGCCACGAAGAATTGAGGCAGTTCTGAAGGCAAAAGGGGGTCCAACCCGTTACTAGCATGGGGTACCTAATAAAGTGGCCGGTGAGTGTATAGCCTCTATATATCGTGATATCGTCCAGCCACTGAATATGACGTCAGTATCAAACATAGACAGAGATGAAAGATCTTTGATTGTGCCTAGATAAGCTATAGCCCATATTTATACGGACTAACGCAAACACAAAATAGGACACCTGATACTTTGAAAGAAAATAATACCTAATTTAAAAAAAATAATACCTCTCAGACTACATTTAACACTTTTAATGGCCTTAAATTTGACAATTTTGATTTATCACTTTTTAATACTTTTTAAAACCCCGCGGACACCCTGATTTAACATGTTACTGAATGAAATGACGACACGGGACAAGCTGTAGAACAGAATCTTTGGGGGTATTGATGGACTCGATCTAATCCATCCATTTTTTGATTATCGTTCTGAATCCGATCAGGATGTAGACTTCAACAAAAAAGCTTTTCGCTCAAAATGTCGCTTTTTTTCTTGAAACCTACCCATATTCAAGTGTTGATTAAAAAAATGTATAAAGCTAGAATAAATATTTTTTTCCCAAACGCTGGTGGGGAAAGAGTTTAAAAGTGTTTTAAAAATTCCTTATCCATTACAAACGACTGGAAAAGTCTTGCAATTCATTAAAAAGAGTGAGACCATTGAACAACATTCAGCTCTTAAAACTTCTGGAATCTTGAAATTGAAATATTCAGAAACTAGGCATGCCCATAGATTAAAATTGTAAAAAAAAAAGTCATTAGGCCTACATCAAATGTACCAGATTTTGCCAACAAGATGAGAACCACTGGTGTATACTGCACATCAGGCAAATCAAGTAAGTCATAATCCTGCACACACAATATATATTTGCTGCAATACTTCTGGCAATTTCCCATTTACGATTTTCTATTTCGGAAGCTTAAATTATTTACAATGTGACGTGACGTGTGTTTGCATGGGTAGTAAATGGGCTTTTTTTTAAATAAAACTTCACAGCCTATGCAATAGTAAGGCAACAAAAATAATTAAAATCAGTGCTAACCGACTAAAGAAAACCGAGAAAAGGGGCTGTTGTCCTCCCTTTAGCCAAAGAGATCATAAAAATTCAACACCCACAATGCACTAAGGCCATTCCCTGCCATAATCTGCTATGCATACACCTGACCAGTCAAAAATCACCTTGCTTTAGTAGGAAATCTTAGTCATAATGGTGTGTCGACTTGTGTTACCGGGTGCAAGAATTCAAATAAGAGTAAACATTTAGTGGGAGTTATTTTCGGTTTCCAGTGAAAGATCCAGTGCATTGTAGGAAGCGAATTCCAGACACGTGAATACGTGGCAGAAAATCGGAAAAACCTCCATGTTTGTAGTCAACATTTTAAACTGGATGACATCGAACACTGTTTTAGGCAAAACAGAAAGACACTGCCGTTCTGTCAGTTCCTCTCAACCCCGGCGAAGTAAAACACTGTCGCGCACAGGTAAAAAAGACCTTGCCATAGTATTCCATTAGTACAAAAATGCTGTATACAATGTTGACAAAGTGCGATACAATTTTCAGTGAAAAACCTAATTCTTGCAACAACAGTTTTGTTAATAACCCTCAGTCGATCTGGCTGTCTATGTACTTCTGCATTTTTGTATCCCTACTCAAATCAATCTATAGTTTTCATAGAAGGAGCTGACAAAAGTCAGATGAATAACACGTTTTGCAACATCCAACAGACTTTTAAAGAAAAGTAAACCGGAATTTCAAGGCCCAAGTAACACAGAGAAAGAGTAAACATTCATTTACATACTTCTACTGACATTGTAACAATAGAAATTGGGTTCAAAATCGACTTTAGCGTGATTTTTACTAAAAATAAAATGAATGCGTTGGTCAAAGTTTCAATCATCTTCACTTTCACTAAACAGAAGAACACAAATAGTGTATTGACACTAGCACAAGAAAATTTAACAAATTATATTAAATTCCTTTGCGATTCCTTAAACTACATGTGTCAATCTCAAAGTCAAAGTTTCCCCACTTCATCTTGTAAGTATGGATCATTCCGACTTGTAGGCACCGACACTGAAGAAAGAGTACAAGCAGGATAGTGGTATGCTATTCTTTAGGAAGTGTTCAACAATGCATGCTGACTTTGCCGTCACACTAAAAGTGAACCAATAGTGAGAGAGGACTGTGGGAAAGGCTAAGTGACTGCAGAGTTTTCTCATCCTGACAGAGACCAAGAAAGATTCTGCTGCCCCACACAATGAAAAGCTCCTTAAAAGAAAGACTATTGTACTTCCACTCAGTCTGTCAAGCTTCAGACAATAGTGCTCTGAGCACATAAAGTGACGCCTGTCACCCACGCATTGACCACATTGTCATTTGCCAGGGGAAAAGCCACAATATGTTAGTCTACAACACTTGGTTTACCAGAGCGAATAATAATGCGTATGGCCACAAGTGATGGGTGCTCTAATATAGCCACGTTACCAGTGTGCAAATTATACAGTGTTTAACAGACACTCAACGACAACAAAACTTGCTTTACTAGGAAACTAAGCAATAGCAAACCTGGATAAAGTCCACAAATGTCCAGGGAAGTAAGGAATCAAGCTGGCCAATGTCTTTGGAGAACCGGTTGAGGATTCTTCCTGAAATGAAAAGAGAAAAACCACTTAGCAAACATTAACGTAGACTCACTGTATTCTGGACACTTTGCACAGTAAAACGTCCTGTAAGATATCAACCCGCTGAAACATAAAGCTGATTGGCTCGTCTGTCTCTGGGGACATGCCTTCCACACATTTTAAAGTTTGATTGACACATTTCGGACAAATCATTTTAGACAAATCTTGCCGGGAGACGCAGTGTCCGGATTACCATGAGGACTCACGGTGTTCAGGACAGCTGAAAATGTCTACTCACTGTGTTTCGGACAGTTAAGGAGTCATTTTTAATATAAAACGCATACATTTTAACAACTATAAGTTGGTAAAGTAATCATATTAACCTTCATAAGTTTGTTGTATAAGCGTCTATACACTCTTTTAATCGACATTTGCTCATTTGAGCATTATATTCTAACGTTATATTTAAGAATTTAAAAAATTTACATTTTTTAAATGCATTAAATTACAAATATATGCAAATTGTAACTCATAATTATTTTATAAGACCATGAGAATGTTTTTTCATCATTTTCTAGTGGGTGATCGTGTTTTAAGAGCCGTTTTCTATGGAGGTATTCTCCCTTTGTCCTTTTGTCCTGCCGGAAAACCTTCCCCTCATCATTTTCTGAACAGTCAGTGGTGTACGTTAGAAACTCACGTTGATTTCTTCGAAACGACTGGCTCTGGAAACATAGGGTTGGTCGGAATCGAAAGAGGAGGAGGCAAAGATGACATGGATATATATACACATATATATATATATATATATATTAGGGCTGGGTATTAAGACAAATTTCACAATTTGATTCGATTTCGATTCACAAGCTTGCAATTCGATTCAATTTCGATTACGATTCAATTCGATTCAATATCGATTATTTTGGATATCAGTTACAATAAATGGCAATTTTTCTCAAGGAAATCAAATCTCTTCTAGTTGTAGCCTATATAGACTTCATTAGCCTAATTTGAAGGTAATAATGAACTGTTTTGTAGCTATACAAACACTTAAATTACACTTTTATTTATTTTTATAATAAGAAGATTATATGAAATATAAACATTTAAATGGTGGCTGTCATAAAAACTTGCCAGATTTATTCAAATATGCATTAAATATTTAAGAACACTAACGAGTGTGGACTAACGAGTTTATGTGGGTTTTCTGAGGTAAATATGACGATACACGACATTGATTACAAGCTGTTTAACTGACGTCTTTCCACGTTGAAACGCTGATTGAGCGAATCAATGTGACATGATCCGGATTTCGATAAGTTGTACTCTATCTTTAACACACTTTCAGATGCTCATTCATGTTTATTTCGCACTGTGACTGGTATTATAAAGCCGGAAGAGAGATCAGCGCTGCTGCTTCTCTTGAGCTGCGCCAGAGCGATCTCACGCCACAACACCAAAACGCTATTTATGTTTTTGAATTTCTAAAGAAAATGGACGTAATTTAAAAAATTGAGACTTTGTTTCATATCAATAGTAACAAATGACAAAGATTATTGCGATTTTTTTTTTGCATGCGTGGAGCCGCGATACAATGATCCATTCATTCAAATGAAACAGGATGACTAATCGATTCTTGAGATTTAAGAATCGATATCAGTTCGTAAAAATGAGAATCGATTAATATCGAGAAATCGATATTTATTACCCAGCCCTAACATATATATATGCCGTGACCTGAAAGTGTTTATTTATAGATTTTGCGAGAAAAGTTTAAGTGTTCGGAATACCGTGACGTCCGGAAAACAGTGAGTCTACGTTATATTAGCAACTTAGCTATTTAGCAACTGCTTCCAGAACATCTAATTAGCTAGACAGGACAGCATGAAGAAGGGGATATGTATATAAAGCCTCATTAATACAATGAAATTCTTGAATATAAAATCTAAGCATAATCTTCTATTGCCATTTCTTAGAAACTGACAAATAGAATAATACAATTAACAAAACTGCTTTATTGCTTGTTAATATTTGAATAAGCTTTGTAGAATCGTGACACTCTTTTGTCATTGAACCAGTAATAGTAATAAAAGCACCACTAATTAAAATAATGCAACAAATGTTTGCCTAGTATGTATGCGCACTGTCAGCATTTCTACTTTTTATATTTTTATCAATAACAATCCCATAATGCCCTTTACTTATCTAACTGGTTATGATAATACTGGCCATAAAGGCCTTTAACCTACGCTTTGAATCACTGAAAGGATAATAAATGACAGATTAAACACAAATAATGCAAACAAAGGAGAGCTCAATCAACAATGGCACTATCCTGGATACCTATTTGTCATTTGTCAGAAATGTTTACAGCTAATTATGCTGAGATTAAAAGTTCCAAAGAACTGACAGACATAAACACCCACTAGTGCCAACCATTCTTTATAACTAGAGACCATAGATTATAAACGAAAACGATAAAGGCTAGAACGTAGAGACACAGTATACAGTAGTTGTGGCAATTAATCCACAACACAAGCTTATTCCAACCATAAATGTTTTTCTAAATGTGATTTCTATGACTAAGTAATTGCGACTCATGTGTACATGCTGATAACAGGATCACGGAAAAGGGCTCCAACTGACTCTTCAGCAGTCATAAAAACTATCTATTAGACTTTTGAGACTTGTAAATGCTCTTTTACTCATGTTATCAACAGTAACACCCCGATAAGGAGACCACGATGACAGAACCCAGGTCAGCTGTTTGCTCAGGTGAGAAGAAACTACACAATACTGGTCATAGCAGGATATCACCAGTATCATTCTAACACACTGATGCACTTGTACATTGAATAAAATTAGCATGCTAGAATAGGATCATGTGACACTGAAGACTGGAGTAATGATGCTGAAAACTCAGCTTTGCATCACAGGAATAAACTACATTTTTAATATATGAAAATAGAAAGAATTTATTTTAAATTGTAATAATATTTCACAATATTACTGTTTTTATCTCTATTTCGGATAAAGGACCTATGGAATGTCTTCATAATGATAGTTGCTCCAACAAGGCAAGTTTTGATGGCATCTCCAAATAATTTCATTAATTACTGTACAGGTGAAATGTTAGTGCAATAAAAACCATCAGAGGTGCAATAAAAGGCTACAGTTCAGATTGACCTAATAATGCTTTATGACATCAATGCAGAGCAACATTTTCTATGAATAAGAGTAAGAGGAACAGCCAGTGAGAGCTGAAGGTTTGACTTCACACACTCAATCCAAACACTTCACACGCAACACAGCTAATGTACCTCACTGCATGAGCAAAGGCCTCAAACGCTGCCATTTACACAATACTCCAGAGCAAACATCGAAGACACAGCTTTACACTTTCCTCCTCCACTGAGGAAGTCTGGATATCTCTTTAAAACAGACAAAGTGCACCTCAAAGACTGTGACTGCTTCTAGATGAATGTCATCCTTTACCCAGAAGCCCTAAATTAAAGACATTTTTGGACAGTGCACAAAATAAGTGCAAAAACATTCAATAGTCACAATCCTTCCGAAAGGAAAACAAACACTAATAAATAAAAAGCTAAATTTACCATGGGATTACAGTAACATGTTTCCTTTGGAAATGTACCATGGTATTTTCATGGCACAAAAGAAAACTCAATAAGCAATTATGACACTTACAGATATATCACAAAGAACCATAGTAACTATTATTTTATAAAGAGGTATAGTGGTAATAACAAGGTGTTATTGGAGTACATATTGGAATTGTATCATTCAGTAGTTGGTATGTACATTTTTATGGATTTTCATAATTAAATGTCATTAAAACGAACAATTAATCATTAATATTAATAACACAAAATATGTGGAGGATTCCAAACTGTGTAGTCCTTTTAATTACTATACATTTACATAAAGCAAAAATTGAAAATAGACATAAAACTTTTGACCTGTTGATGATGAAATGTAAAGTTAAATTTAAAGTCAAAAGTAAACTACCATTCAAAAGTTTGGGGTTAGTTAATTAAACTTTTTTATATACTTTTATTCAACAAGAATG
The DNA here is from genome assembly GCF_988280905.1 of Pimephales promelas. Classification (NCBI taxonomy): domain Eukaryota; kingdom Metazoa; phylum Chordata; class Actinopteri; order Cypriniformes; family Leuciscidae; genus Pimephales; species Pimephales promelas. The sequence continues at coordinate 5,764,310 of NC_142776.1, read as the reverse complement.
CAATAAATTCTATTTTAATTAAAGGCTGTTCTTTTAAATAAGTAAACTTTATTTATATAGCACCTATCACAGATTGATCACAAACAATTTAAATAAAAGAACAATAAAACTGTCAGAGCTAAAATAAAACTTAAAGCAGCACTATGCAGGATTTTCGTTTTTGTGTGGTGTGGTCCGCCAGTGTGGTGAAGAGAGGAGTCCCAGCTTAGGACCCAAGCAATCCGATTGGTTCAAAGCTAGTTTTATGGGCAATTTTTTTTTTTTCTGTAGTAGTTTATTTTGAACATGTAAAAAACATAAAAATAAGAAATATACAAACATGCATTCATATATAAAAATAAAAATAATAGTTATATAAAGGTAATGTGCTTCTTGGCACAAACTTCCAAAATTATTCCGAAATAATAATAAATATAATCGCTAATCGCTTTAGTGGCTGGTTACAAATCAGAGAAAAACACTTTATTATAGACCTTATGTAGCCCTGCCCCTTTTCAGCATTGCGCTCGTTGTCTTTTGACTTTTGTCTATATTTTGACAGCGATCTTGCATAGGTATGAATAAACTGCTTGTAAAAAAAAAATTCCCATTCGACATTTGTTAAGACATCTGCTTTACAATGCTTATGATAAACATTACAATGCTCATGATAACTTTTGTTAACTGTACAATAAGTAAATCCACTTCACCAGCTAATTAATCCGACAGCGATGCCGTAGAAATATACAGAACGACCGTGAAAACGGAAGTTCAAAGACAATATTCTAAAGATGACTGCGCACACGTTTCTCTGGTGCATAAGGTCCATAAAAAGACGTTTGAACTACGTTAAAACAAATCATTAATGTCTTTTAACTTATATGTTTAAAGTTCTCAACTGAAAAACTCTTAAAACTAAATTGCGTGACAATAAAAGTAGTATCTTAAAATTGTGCGGCCTTAGCGCAATGCAAATAAATGTATTACTTGATGGCATCAAACTGCTTTTATCTTTTATTTTTTATCTTATCTTGCACATTGCAGCGGGATTTTGCATCCAAGCTACACATAACGCCAAAACAGCTCACATTAGTTACAAGTTATCGCAAGAACAGATTTAGATCAGGCATACTAATGGGTTTCTAAGCTGGGACCCATCTCTTCAGTGGGACTCATCTCTTCACCACACCGGCTCAAAGTTGCAAGTTTGTTTTTTCCGCTCACAGGCAACAGGAGGGGGCGAGACGCTCAAAATTCAACCCGAAAATAGTCATATAACCACTGCAATAACTCTGAAGCTATTCAGTTAAGGTAAAAAAACTGCATAGTGCTGCTTTAAAACATAAAAGCCCAATCAATTAAAAGCTTGTCAAAATCAAAGTGTCTTCAGCTGCTTTTTAAAAGAATCTGAACTTGTCTGAGGAAGTGCATCACGTTTCCACAAAAACAAAGCAGCACATGTTTGTTTTATGTATTTACTGTACCATTGATAACAATAATCAGCAAATCAGCATATTCAAATGATTTCTGAAGGATCATGTGACACTGTGGCACCAGGGTACCACTCTACCACAGTATTTCTTCTGAGCCCAATATTATTGACAGATAATGGAGTGTGTAAGAGGGATTTAGTTAGTTTAACTGCACATCCGCAAAGGTTTTCCAAGAACACCACAGAACAGATTAATTGCCCGTAAGACTAAGAAAGAGGAAAGAAGGACATTTCACAGGATGTGCTGCCCTCTGTTGGTCACTGTCAACACTGCCTTTCAAACAGACACAGGAATATAACAACTATTTTTGAACTCACCAATAGGGTTGATGTCAAAGAAACGGACCGGGGTTTTCAGGATGCTGTTGAACATACGGCTGTGTAATGTCTCCGCTGATCTCACCAGACAGTTAAACATAATCAGACCACGCATGAAGCCGAAGATGATGGTGGCTCCTGTTAAGCCTGATGATGAAGAGAAGCAAAGACGCACAATTTGGAGACATATGAAACAGGTCTACATTTGTACTGTGGCTGACTTCGATCATGAGCATACCTGCATAGATGCCCAGATAGAAATCCAAGTTGAGGGTCTGAGTTGTGTTAGCGCCGTTTGTTAAAGTGATATTCGAGGAGTCCAGCTTCTCCTGCTCTGTGGCCCTATCAATCACAAAATAATAACATTACAGAAGCTAGTAACAACCAGAACATCACCACATCCACTCTGTATATACAGCTATCAAGCACTACTTTAGGTTGTTAAACAAATTATCTGTGATTCATGTCTGGGGGCATTTTGATATTCAAATAAATTGAAAGGTCATTTTAGGTGTTAAATTATTGAATTTTACATTTTTGCCTACTTTGATTTAATTATTCTATACATTTGTGAAGATACTTTTCAAACAATTTTAGAGTGACTGCCACAAACAAGACTTCAAATTGAAAATGTGCAAAAAAAAAAGATATTTAATTGAATGAATATAACATATTGGCTATTGTTTTGAAAAATATATAATATAATAATATTTGTTTTCGAAAATCTCACCCAGGTCATATTTATTTGATAACAAATTTAAAATATTTAAAATATACTTTTCCCATTTTAATCTATATTTTTTAAGATGTAATGTAACATGTACTCCAGTCACATGATCCTTCATAAATCATTCCAACATACTGATTTTATGGTAAAGAAACATTTCTACTGAGAAAAAAAATATATATATAATAAAAAAAAAAATCAAATAACAATATTTTGTTAATGTAAAAGTCTTCAGTGCCACTGCCACTCTTGATCGATGTATTGCATTTTGCGGGTGTGAGTGGGGCTTCAAATATGGTTGTGGACAACGAGGGGCCTTGAAGCCAAAAAGTTCCGATACACTGAGAGAATATGCTGATTTCACATTTTAATCAATGAAAAAGTTGAGCTGCTTAACATTTTTGTGAAAACTGATGCATTTTTTCTGGATTCTTTGATGAATACAAAGTTGAAAAGAACAGTTTATTTGAAAAAGTAAAGACATTTCTAATGTTCCACAAGATTTCTATGACTTTTGATTGATTTAATGCTTCCTTGCTCAATAAATCTACATTTACTGTTTTAAAACTTTCTAACCCAAACTGTAGTGTAGTATGTGTGTGTGTAATGTACTTTTCAGTACATTAATGCGCTAAAAAAATGGTAGCTCAGCAGCAAAGAGCACTCACCAATATGAAAGCCACCAGTCTTGAAGGATGTAAAAAACCTATGGAGCAGAAAACCGCATTAGCATGAATCTCTATGTGCGAGCGATGGGTCTTTCAGTGTATAATTCAACCGCAGTAGCACTGCTATGCCTTTTACCTGTGCCAAAATGTTGAGGAGCACAACAAAAACCAACATGAAGGCGTTTGCTCCAGCTCGAAAATATTTCCAATACATGCGAAGACCAATAGTCCCCTCCGAGCGCGTCTCCTCGACCATGGTTTGCACATGATCCATCTACATATTACAAACAATTTTAATTGAAAATGTCTATGTTCATGATCAGACGCTAATTCAAATCCCACCAATCCACTAGATGAAGCAATCTGATCTGTAAATGTGAATGTGAATGTACAGGGAAAAATCCTATTCCATATTCTATTCCTCACAATACTACCAGATGGTGGAGAAGTCAAAAGCACACCTACCGGCAGCTGGTCGGATTCATCTTTAACAGATTGAACGGATGAAGTTTGGGAACGACTGGAGTTCTGGGAGAGGGTCCGAATGCGGGGGGAGCGAGGAGCCTCTCCTTTTTCACTCCCACCCTCCTCTTCCTCATCCTTCTTCAGCAGAGAGGTGAAATCTACTCCCGACTGCTGGAGCTCAGAGTATGTGCCGCTTGCCACCATGTGTCCCTGAGAGAGATCAAATGATTACATTTCGGCTCATTTATTCACAGACGGTGGAACGCAAATTGAATGAAATGGCTCACCTCCTTCAAAACCAGGATCTGATCTGCAGCCTTCAGGAACTGCAGCTGATGAGTAACCAAGATCCTGGGCTTCTCCTTCAGAATACCACAAATACAACTGCAAGGACAATCATTGCTATTAATAATTCACCTCAAAGAAATATTAACATGACAGTGAAAACAATAACAATACTCTTGGTTCAAAAGTTTGAGGTTGGTAAGATTTGTTAATGTTTTTGAAAGAAGTCTCTTATGGCTGAATTTATTTGATCTAAAATATGGTAAAAATTAGCCTGGCTAACGCCACACCACGTATCATTGACTCGTATTTGAGGCGTGGATTATGAATGCCCGGAGCCATATTATTGGGTGCTACGAATGTACGAATCAAATGCACCAATCGGTTCAATGATACCAGATGACGTATGTAGAGCGACAGAAAACTAGACAAGGAAAAAGACGATGGGGCAGAGATTTAACGAAGCCTGTCTCTTTTACACGCCAGGTGTGGCTGCAGGTTTGGGTAAATAAAAGCAGGTCTCTAATAGGGGCCGGGTCTGTTTTTTAGTTTCGGGTTGTTAATTTATTGTTGTGAACTAAAGAAACACTTCAGAGTTGGACACGTCTGCGAAGAACTGATGAGCTGCATGCTAATATGAGCAGTTGACTCGAAAGGAGGAGCAAAATTAGTTATTTTTAATGGTTTCTTTTGGTTTAGGTAAAAAAGGTGAGTGATTAAGACTAATTTATTCACTTTATATGCTTTAGGCATGTAAAACATCCACGTTTCACATAATTAGTGTATACATGATATCATTGTGTGATTACATAGACAAACTGGTGAATCGTTTTTTTTTAGCCTATTCATTGAAACGAACCGTCCAAAAGATCCAGTTCAAGGAAAAGAATCAGACTTCCCATCACTAGTGTCATATGAACTACTTTCATGAAGCTTTTATGGTTTATTTGGCCCTTTATGGAGTTTGACCACCCCTAAACACTAAAAGCTCTTATTGTATGGAAAAGAACAGGGTGAAGAGCAACAGAAAAATGCAACAGGATCGGCGAAGAGCAAAGACTTACTGTTCAAACAGGTGTCTGCCCACTTCAGAATCTACTGCACTCAATGGATCATCCAACAGGTAAATGTCAGCATCCTGATACACAGCTCTAAAACCCACAGACAGTAACAGGTCTACATAAAAATCTAACAAAACAGCTACAAAATTTACACTTCCTATTAGCAAATATATGTCAGTTTGTTTATTTAGACAGGACTTGATTTTTTCCCACTATTTTATACATCTTACAAAATGTTATTGGTTACATTAAATGATCAGTATGTCCAAGATGCAGTCTTCTGAATATACATTATGCATTATATACATTATATATATTTCTTTGCTCACACTAATGTATCCGTAAAGGTTAGAAAGGGGCTATTGTTTAATTGTATTACTGAATAATGTTTGAGTTAACAGGTTGAGATACCTGGCCAGGTTGACTCGAGCTTTCTGCCCTCCACTGAGAGTTGCTCCTCGGTCTCCGATCACAGTCAAATCCCCATCGGGAAGCAGCTCCATGTCCTATACGACACACAGAGAACTACACTTTCAGTATACTACAGTTTACTTATAATAACTTTAGCTTTATGCTGGTGTAGATGTCAAATTAAAGTTTATATAGGTTTGGAGTGAGCTACAAATACTAAAAGTAGTGCTGTCAATTTAAAGTTTATATAGGTTTGGAGTGAGCTACAAATACTAAAACTAGTGCTGTCAATTTAAAGTTTATATAGGTTTGGAGTGAGCAACAAATACTAAAAGTAGTGCTGTCAAATTAATGTGATATTTGAAGGAAATACTGTTTTTTTATGCACTTAAATAACCCAGATACATAAATAGAAAATTACACAAAAAAGGCAAAATACAAAACAACAGCCAAATACATAACACCTACATGTGTACATAGACCAACAACAACAACAAAAAAACCTATTAAATTGCTTTCTTCTAACATAAAAGTGTAAGGTTCTTCAGAGGCTCTCAGCAAAAACACTACTTTTCTACTTTTCGAATGAATGAATAACTTTTTTCAGTAAAGCTGCATTAAATTGATTGAAAGTAAGTGTAAATACATGTATGATGTTACAAAATAGATCCAAATAAATGGTGAACTTTCTACTCAAAGAATCCTGAACAAATATGTACCAGTTTCTACAAATATTTGTATTTTTTTTTTTATAAAAATGTGATTTAAATAAAATGTATATAATGTAATGTATAATATATATATATATATATATATAAAAATATATGTATATAACACATTCAAACATTGTACAGAGCCCAAACTTTTAATGGTAGTGTAGAAAGTGTGTACTGAATTATTTAAATTAAATAATCAGCGTATGTATTTAATTCATATGCCAATCCTGATTAAAACAAAGAATAAAGAACCTAACTGAGAATTTAATCTGGAAGTAGATGGATAAGATCAGGACGGCAAGAGTGTGATGGACGAATAACTAATAAGCGTCTCACCCTTTTGAGTGCACAGGCTTTGAGGACCCTCTCATATCGCTGGGGCTGCAGCTCCTTCCCGAAGAGTATGTTGCTCCGAATGGTCCCTGGAAAAACCCAAGGCTGCTGTGAGGCATACGTCAGCTCACCTTTAACCTTTATAACACCCTTTTCTGCTGGAAGCTCTCCCAGAACAGAGCTGAGGAGAGAGGACTGCAGGATACAGGTCATGATTAGTAACTAATAACACATGATCATTATTTTAGGAAATTTTTAATTATTGTGACTGACCTTTCCAGCCCCCACAGGACCAATAACAGCCAGAAGTTGACCTGGCTTCACAGTAAAAGACAGATTTTGTAATGTTGGAGCATCCAGAGTCTGTCAAGTAGAAAGGTGAAAATATATTAGTCTTAACATGTATAAAGGGGGGGAAGTATTTCAATTACAGCTGCAAGCAGCGATGCACCCGTGCTGCCGCCACCCGGCGGTTTTAGGAAGACAGAGCACAGTGGGCAGTATGTAATGATAATAAATATAGGAGGACTATGTCAAAGCATTTGTATTTGCCACACTTCCTGTTATCAGCAGGTGGCGCTATTGCTATAACCAAATATGAGCATGGTCATGTGTTCAGGACAGGACTCTTATCAAACATGTGAAGTTTGGGGCAGATCGGACATTGTATGCCGTCTGTGGTTGCCTACCAATATCGGAACTGCAAGCAATATTGAACTATATGACATATTCATGCACAAATCACCAAAAGGCTGAAATTGGGTGTACATTTGTCAGGCCCCCAAGGGCACACCCTTCGACGAAAACTCAAGTTCTTCACAATTTAACGTCGCAAAGGCCTTAAGATTACACACTCCCCAAATTTAAAGAGGATCAGATCAAAACTGTAGGAGGAGTTTGTCAAAGTACAACATCAGAAAATGATGAAAAATGTTCAAAATATCTGACTTCCTGTTGTGTTTAGGGCTATGCTCCAAGAGACTTTTTTTGTAGGTATTGTGTCATTACATGTATGTACCATATTTCATACCTGTACGTGAAACGTAGAGCCGGGGCAAAATTTGGGGGCAATAATTTAAAGAATTTGCCTTATAAAATAATAATAAACAGAGCAAAAACAATAGGGTCCTCTTACCATCAGAACTCAGGCCCTAAATGCATTTTGTTCTTTTGAAATTATTATTTAACAAAGTATTCTGAACAAAAATGCAACAAATCAGCATACAAGAATTAATTTACTGAAGAGTGGAGTAATGATGCTGAAAATTTAGCTTTACCATTACAGGAATAAATTATATTTTAAATATATTAAACAGAAAACAGTCATTTTATATTTCATTTTATTCAAATAGTCAGGATAAGTTGTTGTTGTAAAAGGGGTTAGGCAAAATAAGTCTTGACTTCAGCCTAAACCCCTTCGGTCAGTATTTATGTGTTATTTTTAATTTTTATTTTATTTTTTTTCTCTCTCTCTTTTTTGTGTTACATGATTTATGACATGATTTCTAAATGACTGACCGAAGAAATAAATAAATACAATACAAATAAATACAATATTGTAATAATATTTCACAATATTACTGCTGTACTTTTTTTATCAAATAAATGCAACTTTGGTGAGTAGAAGAGACTTAATTAAAAAAAAAAACATTAGTTAGAAAAATCATACTAACTAACTTAATAGGGATGCCTATTAACTAAACTAACCTAAACTAACTTTAGGGATGAGTGAGACACTACGCTTTTGGGATCAAGATTAAACTTCCACTGCTTGATTGGGCAATATATCTGCTTGTAATTCTGCATTTCCAAAAGTACAACTCCAGGGAAGATGTGTGTGTACTTTATATATTTATATACACTGAACTCACCTTGTCCCAGTAGCATATGAGATCCTGAATCTCCACAGATGCCTCTTTCTTCTCCTCCTGAGAAAGGGGGGTGTTGGTTCTCACAAGCTCATCGAGCAAGAGGAACTTCTGCACGAGAAAGAAAAACCACAGACACTTATGATGTATGAACACAAGTTCATAAAAAATACAACTGCTGTAATAACACTGACAAGTCACAGTCATCAGGAGTTTCTGTGGTTAACACAAAATTAAGATTGTCGAGCAAGCAGAAGAAATTAGTACAGTGTGTTCAATTCACAAAATAAATATAATCAGCTTTTTCTAAACGGACACTCCATGGTTACAAAATCTGCACGTTCATGTTGGACTTATGCAACAGTAGCTGCGTCAGTGGGAACTTTAGAATACATCTAAAATTAACCCTGAAAATGATACCTACTGTACAAGCACAACTAGAGGAGACTTATATGCTATTACTTGTGGCAAATAGTCTTAACATTTCATTTATTTGTTATTTGTATTGAAAGTTGTACATGTGTGCTACATAAGTTCTGCTCATTTCTTTGTGCAAGATTGGGTTGGAAATACAGACACAAGAATCTATCTTTTAGTCTATGCTAGTTTTAGGTGTACTACTATGGGTGTATTAGGTGTACACGAACTGCGGCACCGGTAAGGACATTAAGGACACTGGATCACTACACATTTGGACCCTGATGGTGACAAGACATCACTACTTGTATTTATGAACAGCAGAACTGATCTTTTTCTAGCATGTTTTTATGTTAAATATTTTGATTGCTACATATACCTGTAACATCTTCAGCTTAGATTAATTATAAATGTTAGCTAGTTTATGCTAAGTAACTGTCTGGCCATGTATGTTTATGCTGAAATATAATTAAATAACATTTTTTTTTGTATGTGTTATTATGTGTAGTGATTTGCATCACGTGATATACATTTTGCGCTTCAGAACTTCTGATAAGGGAACCAAATGAGCAACGATACTCCCTGGTTTTCACAGTGGATTGTAGGACTTGTTAGGGAGTGAACATTTTAGTGGACTGTAAGGATTTTGCAATTGATACAGCTCTTGAAATGGCCGACTCCCTGATCAGTGACCTCCAAAACAAACTTAAAGGGATACTTCACCTCTGGAAAGGTGAACGTGTATTTAAAATGGGTCATTTATGTAGAAGAAATATGAAATTATTTTGAATTTGGAGCTTTCTAGAGTGAGAAAAGCCAGTGTTTTTTTTACACTACAAAAATGTATTTTTGGTTTATGTGGACGAAAGACAACAACTCCCAGAATGCACTTGCTTCGCCACCCTAGGAGGCCACGCCTACCGCTAACAGAGCGTGGTAGTTAAACAACAAGTCTGGGCTACTAGTGAGTCTCCACGATGAGTCTGCCCGAAAATGTGTTTTGATATCGGCCAAAATGTCCAGGATTCGGCTTTTGCTTTCTACAGTCGCCATTCAGTCGCGGGAGAATGGCGCGAGGCCGGTGGCGTGATTACCCATGAGTGACACCTGTGAGACGCACCGGTCTCGTATCTCTCACAGAGGAGCGGGAATATTCTTAGCAATGTTAAAACGCACATCAACCGATCACTTGTTTAGCGTTCGTGTAAACACTTCATTCAGATTCACCAATCGCGAATGATTTCAGTTAGATTGAAACAAAAACTGTGCATGTAAATAATGAATGGCGACTGCAGAAAGCAAAAGCTGAATCCCGAACATCGACGACCGGACATGTCCAGGAAAAAGAGGACGGTAACCCTTACTACTCGGCTTTCTCCACAGAATAAGAGCCTGCTAGCTTAGCTTCCAAACAAAGATGGCTGACACTGTGTGTTCATTCTGTGAGTGAGATCGCCCTCTATGGGTGGGTTAAGAACATGCGGGACAGACCCGACTACTGACTGTATTCTTTAGCCTCTGTCCAAAAAATCCTCCGATGATGCAAAATGATGATTTTTGCGTCATCTGAGGATTTTTTTCCAGACAAAAAAAAAATACTTAAATCTCTCGTCTCAGAGGGATATGAGGGTGGAAAGCATAATTCGGTAATTCGGAAATACTACAGGTTTTCTACTAATACAAAGCTTAATCCTAAATCCTGAAGGATCCCTTTAAGAGCCTTAAAATAGCATAATAGTGGCGCTTTAAAATTGAACCAAATCTTGTGTCAATGCCCAGGCCCTACAAGTTTTTATTTGGTTTTGCCTAATTTTTTGCCATCAATACATTAATCTTGCAATACGCCTTCCTTGACACCATGTTGCATGTTAGTGGCATCCATTTATCAACTTGGAAAATTACATTTTTGATTAAATTTGTCAAATCTCAAGCATAAAATAATAGTCATAAAAGAGATGATAAACACATTGCATTGTGGGATACAATATTGTGTAAAATGCTCTAGTTTTCCTTTTCGAGATTGTAATAATTTCCATGACTTTCCCAGAAACAGTTTTGCTAATGATAGAGGTTGTACCTTGATCCTCCGGATGCTGATGGCAGTCTCAGACACTTTCTCGATAGCAGAGGGGAAGAACAGAGTAACGGTGAGGCGGACGGCACTGTAAAGCGACACGGCCACAAACACACGACTGGCAGAGATGGTGTTGTCCACTAGCACGTACACGGTGAAGGTCACAAACAGGATGATTTTATTCGCCGTGAAGAACGAGGCCATGTTCAGCCCACGGAGGTAAGAGCTATTCATGATTTTTGAGATCTCCTTCCTATAAGAAACGAAAAAAATAAGAGCTTTATCCACTCATGCCCAACAATCAAAAATATATTTTGTCCTAGAGCGGGACGGCCCTGCATGGTGCTTCACAAGGTCGGTTTGCACAGTAAAAATTCATTCGGTCTTTAAAAAGACAGATCAAATGCAGAACCACAGATAAGATTACAAGAAGCATAGCTTGTGGGACTGAAAGGTTAAAGCTTATCCGAGACGTCATGGCTTCTAAATGTAATACACATTATTAAACACTTTTAGTCAAGTTTTTGACATGCTGTCATTTACTGAGCCACGTTATGAAAGAACGTGAACAACCGGTTCTAGCGATGTGATGTTTTGGTATTGGATTGTGTATGCTGTGTATTCTCTTCTATTATCAGTTTCATATTCATGTCAACTACTGCCAAGGCAGAACAAGAGTCTTAGGAGACTTTTGCTGAGAAAGTTGGTTAAACTGGTAAAACCATTTATATAGTGTCACATGAATAACAACAAATCCAGTTTAGTTTTCCTTGATTGACCTAAGATTTTACAGACCTTCAAAAGAAATAATCAAAGCTCATAAATGGCTGTGTGCTGGCTTCTGCTGACCCATGTTAGGGCCAGAGGCAGTATAATAAGACTAAATAAGCCCACAGTATATAATTTACCTTCGTACATCAGTAACCAGCGCTGCAAATGGCTTCTCCCAGGCGTACATCTTAATTATACGTATACCAGATACCACCTCATTCATAGTGCGAATCCTATTGTCAGTTAAAGCTGCGGTCTTACTCCTGTGAGAGAGAGAGAAACAGACAGTGTGAGACAGAGAGAAAGAGAATGTTTTTGGGCTATATTCTAAACATAAAGGGTGATACTGCAAAATGAACTTCTTAAAATTAGGTTTCATCTTTGTTAAAACACATTGCACAACCTAGAATTGGATCTGACCATGGCCTTGCTCAACATTGAAATTGATTTTTTATATTGTGTGAAATGTGTGCAGGAACATTTTTACAAGGAAATGAAAAAGTTGGATAAGCTTTGGACTTGCTTAACTTCTAAAAATACGAGAGATTCTGAATTTAAATATTTAAATAATAATGATTAAGGTCATTAAGGTTTCAGATTATGATGTGAAAATGTTCATACTGTCAGTCAGAAACTCTGAAATATTCCACCTTTTATCTCTCAAGTATTTATCATAATATTATGCATGTATTATCTTTCCTTTAAAATCATATTACGTGACACAAAAGTTCCTCTAACTCAAGAATCATATGGAGTAGAAACCTGAACTCAGACCTCACGTAGAAAGAGTGCATAACCCCAGGAGGAAAGAGCATGTGGTTTAATGTGTGACACTGACTCATCATATTTGAGCACTGTAGTGAGAAAAAAGTTCTTTGTGCTTTTAATAATTTCCAGATAACGTAAATCTGTGCTTGTGTGAAAGATTAACATCGAAACTAATTTTTGAAAAACTAAAATAAATTACAGCTCATTCAAATTTAAAGGGCCCAGTTTTGCAGATGTTTTTAAGAGATAATTAATGTGTTTTACATACGATTCTGATGTGTACATGACACTACATCTTGTGACTGTGATTAAACCTTTCAATTTCTCACGATTCCTTTTTTTCTGATCCGATTAAAAAAAAGATTCTCTGTCAGGAGTAATCCTGAGATTGTACCTGTACTTGGAAAACAGTTTCCCAAACATGGTCTGAAGTGGCATAAGAAAGAGCAAAACTGCCATGCCTGCAAGGCATGATGGTCCAATCTCTTGCCAAAGCAGACCAATCACAGCTGCGGCTTGAAGAGGCCCTACCCACAGGAAGTGCAGAAAAATAGTCACCTGGGAATACAGACATAAACAAAACAGCACACAATTATTTCATTATCAAAAAAAGTAGTATTTTATTACCATGGGGTTTTGATATGGCACTAGTATAGCAACACCATGTTTGTTTTGGGGCATTTACCATTCAAAGATTTTAAACATTATTACTCCAGTCTTCTGTGTAACTATCCTTCATAAATCATTCTGTAACTGTCCTTCATAAATCAAATATTTAGTTTTGATGCTTAATTTTAACAATCTCGAAAACAATTGTGCTAATACTATTTGTAATAATATTTGTGGAAATAGTGATGCATTTTTTTCAGGATTATTTGATTAATAAAGTTTTTAAAAACAGCATTTATTTAGAACCAATTTTTAAACATTTTCAAATATATTTACTGTCACTTTTGATCAATTCAATGCAGCATTACTAAATAAAAGTATTTTTTTTATATATACTAATTTTTTTTTATATATATATATATTTATATATATACACATATACACTTCCCCCCCAAAAGAAAAACATTAATTCTGGATGCCATAATAAAATGCATCGGTGTTAATTTATTTAAGCTTTTAAAGATTGGCACACAATGACGCTTACATGTCATGTTCATGTGGAAATAATTTAGTGTAATAGTTGGAAATACACAATGTACTGCATTTGAAGTACTTTATTTTAAACAGCCCAAGAGATTATTTTAGAATCCACAAAAGGAGCTTGAACTTCAAAAGAGCTAACTTTGGCTAGTAACACGGCCTGAACAAAAACAGCACATCCTGTAATTCTTCATTGAACCCCTCTGATGTCTGCTGGTGAATACAGGAGAAACGCCTCAATAGACAAATTTAAAACAATGACATTCCTACTTTGATTAGACAGAATAACTGCTCAGCAAGAATGTACATGGTTAAAAATTATGTCGTGTGGTTTACCACAGTCGGTGTATGAATGAGTGTGTGAATGGGTGAATGTGAGGCAATATGTGAAGCGCTTTGGTGGCCATTAGGTCTATGAAAGCGCTATATAAATGCAGTCCATTTACCATTTTACATAATCACATAATGTTGAGACATGATAACTTATCTGAGGGAAACTCCACTTAATTGGCGAGTTATGATATCAGAAACCACAATGAATAAGTACAGTTTAAAACTGTTCAACTAATCATTTTAATTTCCCAATGATCTGGAGCCCGGCTGTAAATGCACAAAAGGTTGAGACTATTTTTTTATTTCCCCTAGTCCTCTGAACGCTGGCCAATCTGTAACCCGCCCGGTAACACAAAGCCCTTTAACTGGAAATTAAACAATTCCCTGACTAAACATGTGCCAAGTCCAATTCTTATAAATAAATACACTCATAAAGACCTGCTTCAAAAACAGGAAATGGACAACCTGTGACCATAACACTTAAGAGGAAGACAAAGAAGTTATGGAAATGTCCTACCTCATCAAACTTGTTGACGTCATTCGACAAAAGGTTAACAATCTGCCCTGTGGTGGTCTGGCCCATAGCTGTGGCGCTAAGGCACAGCGCCTGCAAGAAGAAAAGATTCCAGAGGTTTGTAGGAGAAATTGTGATAAGGAATTAGCCTCAGTTCAGCCAAAAAAAAAAAAAAAAAACTAATAATAATAAAATAATTTGTATCGCTTACATCTACAGACATATCATTTAAGATGTGATGCACTCACAAAATAAAAGTACAAAGGAGTTTATTGGACCGTTCTTTGAAATTGGTACTACCATTTGATACCAACACTGGTACTACCTTGGCAACACTTCAGCACTTTGTTTTTGGAATGCTTTTAATTTTTCAAAAGAAAATCTTACCTTCCTGTAGATCATGTGACACATTGCAATGCGGATTTTCATTCCAGCTCTTAGGACGTGGTAAAAGTAGAGGTGGTGGAGTAATGCCAGAAACAGAGTGGATAGAGAGACACCTGCTGCAAATCCATAGGCTTTGTATAAAGCTGGCATGTCCTCGGGGTCATAGTTCTCAAAATACCGAATGAGTTGGCCCAAAAACACTGGTTGGATCACCTTGATCACCTCCTATAATGTGGAAGAGAATAACATCAGATAATAACAATGTAAAATAATTGATATTTTGTCCTGTTCTACATGCGTACAGTATAGGGCTCTATGAAATCTGTATATTTCCCTCTATAAACTTTTTTTATTGCATGCTATTGTGTGAACACAAAATTACTGGAATGCATAGTTGATTTAAAAAAAAATTGGATGACAAGTAATTTCCTAGTACTTGATTTTGAAAAAAATCTAATTATTGGACCAAAAACCAAGGGGGTAATCCATCGACCGGAAGCCTCGCGGGAGCTGGCATCTTGTAGCAGAACTTCACTTGTGTTAGCATTCCCATTGACTCCCATTCATTTTGGCGTCACGTTGACAGCGAATAACTTTACATCTGAGGCGTTTGAAGACCCCATTTGTCCTTTATTTATTTCTAAAGAAACGCAACAATGTATAAAATGCTCCATTACCTTGTAGCTTATATTATGGCCCCGTAGAAGCAGTTTTAGTGAAAGTAGGCTAACGATTGCGTCATAACCAAGCGACTCTCCGTCGCACAGTAGAGAGATTACCGTATGGACAGGAGAAGAAGCTCGTGCGCAATCGGGGAAACGTGGAGGCAAAATGCCAAAATAATTAATCACAATATCTAGCAAAAGTGTCTCCTGCTCCAAGCTCATGGACAGCTCCTATTCACACTCTCCGCCTCTGCAAGTTTCAGAAGGGAATGATTCAGATTTCACATGCCACAGCCACTAGAAGACGGACGGTATGCTCACGTCACATCTACGTCGTCAAGCTCTGTTTGAGTCTGCACGTCAGGGACGGAAGTGCTAAATTTTTTTTTTTTTAAAGCCAAAAACGGGCTACACTTGTCTCAATGGAGTTCCAATGAGATCGCTCTGTCCACTTCTTATACTGTCTATGCCAAAAACCTCCCTCCGCACGTACTGCAATAACCTAGAATGTTCTGCTAGAATGTTCAGCTTCTGCTCAATAACTTCAAGCAAAAGGAACTGGATGAATATTTGAATGCTACCAAGCCCAATGTGGGATTATCACACCAGGTTTATTTGTTGGCCTTTTTAAGTATTAAGGACACTTAATATTCAACAATATTATTAATCTGACTGTACTGAACTTGATGTAGGAGAACTGAACTGAGCTGGACGATGACAATTTTTGCAGAACTTCTTAACAGATGAATGAATCAATTTAATAACTAATGATCCTTACAACAAAACTGAATCGACACTAAACAAACTTCAGCTGAACAACAGCCAAAATGTACCATTTTCCTTTCATCATTGTAAAGCTGCTTTGAAACAATCTGTTTTGTAAAGCGCTATATGAATAAAGGTGACTTGACATTCCTGAAAATAGTGTTTTATTATTACTTTGAGAAGTACATTCTACTGTAAAAGAGAAATATATTTCTGTCATAATTTCTCAAAGTTAAACCTAACTTTTATTTTAGTGGGTGGTAGAGAAGATCTTTCAGTTTCAGTGTTTCTGAAGACAGTTTTATAAACTAAAATGGGGAAATACTCATGAGGTAAACTATCAGATGCTGTCCTCATATGGTGAGACAGGCCGGCAGATGCTAAAAACAGGAGCTTCACACATGCATGTGTAGGAGACGAAATTGTGACATCCACAGGAAAGACATACAGACCAAGTATACAAAAAGTGTACAGTACAGCCCTATTTTTGACATTCTATACTGTAAATTATATTTTATGACTGGATTCTGTTTTTTCTGAATCATGGAAATCATAGGGGCTAAGGAAAGGCGATATGACCAAAATCTTATATCACGATGAGAGTAAATTTATTTAACGATAACGATATATTTATATATCATTCACAATATAGTCATTTTTGCCTTAAATAAACTTATATCAAAATGTATGATACCATGGTAATTTCAAAATTCTCCTCGTTTTTTGTGCGTTTGTACTAATTTTGACGTCACAAAAAACGAATACTACCAAGTAAAACAAAACTTAAGCAAACAGACTGATAAAATAAGAAGATTAAGAAGATTAGAAAGAATCTAATTACACACGACAGTGAAAAACCCTGGATGTCTGATCACTCTTTCTTGGATCTCATGGATGTGCTTAAACTCAATCTTCTATAAACACTCTTAAAACTGACTCCTGTGTGATGCACTTCAGGTGACTCGCGGCAAGACGGTGAATCATCAACTGAATTTATAAGATGTGATGACTTGGTTTAAAAATTAAACTAAATGTAGTTTAAATACATACCAGACTAGTAGTTAACTAGAGGGGGGGGGGGGGGGGGTTACTGCGTTTACATTGTGTACCATTAACAAAGAGAACATCATCCAAAGTCCCAGAACAGAACGTACCTCTATAAGAGTGAAGACTCCCAGTACTGCATAAGATTTCCAGTAGCACCTGATAATGGCTTTGGTAAGTTTGGGTGTCCTGAGTTCTTTGGTTGCTTTCTCCACTTCTTGGTCCCAGCAGCTGTTGAGAAAAAGAAAAAGATGAGGAAGGCTAAATTAACAACGCTGACAAAGAGAGAGAGAGGGGATGTCATAAAACAATCTGAGGATTATAAATCTCCTTTATTACCTACATTGTGTCATCTCACATACAATAACGATATGATTACTTCAACATATGAACAGTAAACTTGTTCACTCCTTGTCCACAAAATGATTTAACTATGAAGACATTTGTAACATTAAAAATCTTAATTCTTTATGACTCGTCAGCTTGATAGAATTTTTTTAGACCAATCAAGGTCCAGTCCAGGACCCCAAGGGCCACCCGGTGAACAGGTAACATAAGATGGGTATGTACGCAACATGATATATGTGTACATAGAGCATACAGTCCATATGAAAAACAGCATGAGCAACATTCAAAGCACATAAGAAACAAAACCGGAGCAGAAACTACGGCATTTCTCGCCAAATCGGGGAAAACTACTAAAGCTTCTTCAAAACAACTGCTGAGACTCTTCAGTTGATGTTTTCCAGCAGCAACGTCCGGCAGTAAATTCTCCATCTGCAAATAACAGTTTACTTCAAGGCAGAACATTTGTGTTTACACCACGGCCCCATCGCTCTCCATGCTGCTGATCGCAATAAAAGCTTCACTAATTAGTGTCATAGCACAGAGCTCTGTGCTAAACGAACCAGAAATGATCCATTTTAAAGTGCATGATTAGAGGCTAGAGAAACGCTGTGTGGAGGTGCTTTTTAATGAACGACGGGATTGTCTTCATCTTCATTCATTTCAATGCTTTCACGGCTGGAGAATATGATTATATGGGAATTTTGTGGCAGACAGCAGATTATCTGTGGTTTTGACTATTGTGCAAAGGGTCAGCGAATCCTTCACCTGCTTTTCTGTTCTTGCATAATAAAAAACTTAAGGTGAAGAAAAACCTTCACTAAAATGATAGATTAATCTAACATAATTAGATTTTAAAAAAACATGATATGTGTGTATTATTTGCTGTGTGAAAAATTTGTATCAAGACTAAAAAAGAACAAATACAGCCATGAAATCTTGGATTGCACAGTAAGAAACATCCATGAAAACAGAAGTAAGCCGTTTTACTTCTGTAATGTGACATTTCTGAATGAAACCGGATATTCAATGAGAAAAAAAAAAAATTTATAAGATAAAACATGGCATTGGATAAGTAAAAGGGAATTTAATTTACCTGATGGTTCAATACCAGAACATAGGCAAACCACACATGGGTTTGACTCCCAGCGAATACATGAACTTATAAAAATGTTTATACCTTGAATTCAGTTTAAAGGGATAGTTCACCCAAAAATGAACATTCTGTTATCATTTACTAACCCTCATGTCGCTCCAAACCCGTTCGTACAGCTTTGGAACACAAATTAAGATATTTTTGATGAAATCAAAAAAAAAACTAATAAAATAAAACTAATCCATATGAATTGGGCGGTTAAGTCCAAATGCAAGTTTAAGTCGCTTTCAGATAAGTGTCTGCCAAATGCACAAATGTAATGTAATGAAATGGCTGCATTTCATAGAAGCAAAGAAAAGATGTTTCAGAGGTGGACCAGTTGGTATATGAATTAAGGTTTACACAGACAAATTGTTTGCAATAACACAGGGACACTGTATTTAAGTTACAGTGAGTTAATGTCGGATTTCACGTTGACTTTATGTTCAAATAAAATGCACATTCACCTCAAGAGCATTACATCAGTATTAGATTAAAAAAAGTGATGTCTGTGTAGCATTTTATACCTTTTTTGCATTAATACAGTATATAAAAAGAGTATTATGATTATTTTACAAAGTAATATAACATTTATTCAAATGCTTCTGTTCACTCACTATTATTTTTACGCAGGTTATATACATTACGGTTGTTTCCAATTTTGCATTCAATGTTTAATTAGATAAATACTTCTCTGGGCGAATACTGAATTGAGTTCCTTTTAATGTCTTCTTGCACTTGAATGGTTAAAAATCACTTTTAGGTTTAAATTGGCAAGACACACACATGCAAATGACAACCTTCCAAATTATGTGTGACTCAACAGAATATGAGTGTTGCTTAAAGAGGAACCATTACGCTTTTTTTGCATGTTCAACTTTCTTTAGTGTGTGATGCTGCTGTTTGAGCATGAAAAAGGTCTGAAAATGTACAAAGTACAAAGTCCCACCAAAGCTTGTCACGACTGTTTCCCGAAACCATATTGTCGCAATTTGGTAGTTCAACCATGATGTCACACACGTCGTAACATCTTTTAATGAATCTGTTCCAATTTTTGTTGGAACTATGGTTTCGGGAAACACAGACTTGTTGAAATATGCTGATAATGATGGAACTTGCTGCGACCATAGCTTTTGGTAAACGCATTACTGACAGACAGGAAAGAGAGGTGCTACTAAAATGTAAAATATGTGACAAATAAGTTTTTTTGAACATTCATGAATGAAAACCTACTCCAGTATACCCCAAAAACTAAACAAGACTTTGTAAAAAGGCATAATATTGCCTCTTAAAAAAAATCCTAAACCCAAATACTACATTTTAATGTGTAACTTAAATTGTCCGACGCCTTTTGTGCTACAAACATGAATGATCATCAAATCATGTGGCTTGAGAAAAGGTGTTTTCTATTGCTTTTCTAAGTGCTCTGATATTTTCACCTGGCCGATTATCCAAGGAAACTTTTTTTTTTTGGCTTCAGTGACAGCCTTCCATAGCAACCTCTTCCAAGGCACAGTTGTGGTATTCCTTGTGGATTTTGAACCTACTGTAAGGTTTCCTGGGTTACCAGACCAGATCTTAATCCACTAAGTCATGTGCCCACCCAGAGATCCTTCTAGAAGTACTAAAACAGTCCCATTTTAATTTGCATTTATCATTAAGGTGTGAATGAATTTCACAAGAAGTCAACATTGCGTAATGCACTCAATGCACAAACGTTGGGAGCATCACCTTTCCAACATCTAATGGGAACCACACTAGCCTCATATTTCACCATAAGTCTTCTGAGGGCTCGTTTGAGAACAGCCTGTTGTTTAATCGGTGTATTCCCAGCGGTTCACTCACCTCTGCAGTTTCTCCCCGAGTATCTTGGAACCGTCCTCCGGAAGCACTTTAAACATGTCATCTTCTTCAAGTCTTCTCTTAGATCCGATACGGAAAAGAGGGTTCAGCCAGCTGATTGAGAAGAGAAAAAAAGGATTTGGTCAAAAGAACGCTTTAAAGGTGTGTGAAAAAGGATGCTGAATTATTGATGAGTGATGACAGGAGTGTAAAGTGTACAAAGCACATGTTTTATGTCAGTGAAAGCAGTAATTAAACAAAACCAACACACATGCAGGTAGGCAATCTCTTTAAAATGACAGTAACAGATGCTCTCCTCTATCAGCAAAGAGTGTTCATGAGTCAAGGGTTTGAAAGCAAAGCCTAAAAACCACTCTGACTGACATTACAGCCAAACGGCTGATGACATGACTCTTCATTTTTTCAAAACTAGGCTATCAAGTTAAAATAATACCATTTTGCAAGATGTAAACAACACTGGTCCAGAAACACTTCCTGTTTCAGTTTGTAACTGTTTTCTTTATTTCACATGTAAAGAAAACATCTTAAAGATGTTTGTTTAACTTTTTGATTCAGTTTTATATGTTCTGTTGGTTGTATTTTATCCCAGCTTTTATGTAGTGTTCAAAAAACTGAAACAGGAAGTGCTTCTGGACCAGTGTTGTTTACATCTTGCAAAATGGTCTATACTAAAATGTGACTCAATTGTAAGTAAACCTAATTTCAATTTCTAAAAGTCAATTTCAAATATTTTCTGATTAATAAAAATGCCTACCAAAGGTGGTGTAACTGTTCAGAGATGGCAACAACAAAAAAATCAAATTAAAAGGCATGTTTTTTTGTTTGATTTAAACTTTAATTGTATCATTTCTTTTCTTTAAAAAAAAAAACAGTCGAGAAATTCTACTTTAAAATATTATTTGAAAGACTTTTATCCAACAATTCAAAGTCAGTCTGGTGTTACCAACAAGCAGGTAAAATTATTTCGCCCCGTAAAAAGAATGTAATTTGAAATATTAACCTAATATCTAGTATACATTATATATGATGAAGAAATTAGAAAGTAATTATAAATGTTGTTTAGAAATGTCTTGAACCAACATGAATAAAGTTAACTAAATTTTATGATCAGTGTGAAAAGCTTTAATAGATAAGGTTAAACTACTAATATCTTTAGTTTGAAACTATAACGTTACACACATAATAAAACTATAGCCACAAAGGTTAAAACATCTGTAGGCTTTAAATTTCACAACAGAAAACACAAAACAGCCTATAAACTGATCTCCTTCCCCTGTCTAACGTTAGATTCGTAAAGGCTTATAACGTTACCAGAAAAATATCTGTGAGAAGAGATTAGCTGTTGCAGCAGGGTTGCTTTTCGCATCTTTGTTTATTGGCTCCATGTCGTTCGCCATCCTCCCTGCAGTTCAGCTGAACACTGGTACTCCACGCATAACCTGCGGCCAGTCCTAAACGTTCATTGTATAAACTGTTGTGTAACTTTCTAACACGCACATGTCAATGTCGAGTAGGCTACGACAGGAGGAGGTAAACCCTTCATTTCCTACTGTGGCACAAGACAAGAGCCCCGCCCTAGCAGCTTGGTTCACTCTGATTGGCTCACTCAAGCTCTCAAGGCGTTAATAGGAAAGGCGTTAACATATTATTTAACACACTTTTTTTTTTTGGCTAATTCAAGCTAATTTATCTGACAGTGACGAGATTACAAATCCCACTATGGTGAAGAACTATCTCATGAATATTAATTAAACATACCTGCATTGCTTGGTCACCCTCCTAATACCAACACCGCTCATTTAATATCCTTGACTTTGCTAACCAATCAGACCAACTAGTTGAACGTTATCTAATTAATATTTATGACTCAAACCTTCACCGTAGTAGGATTTGTATTTTCTTTGAGGATCGGATTCGGCAAGAGTATGAGATTAACCGTAAACCAACTCAGGAGGAAACAGCAGATTTTCAGAAAATTGCTGTGAGGTACAATTAGTGAAGGATTCAAGTTTATGTTTATTATTTTTTAAGCAAGTTAAGCAAGAGATGTTGCTAGCTACATTTGTAGCTTTGTGTTATTGTGGATGAGGAGGCTTAGTGTCTACCATCTGTTCTTTATTAGCTCTGCATACACAACCCACTCATGCAGTGTGCTGGAAGCAATCATCTTTAATTAGAGTGTCTAAACAGAGGAAAACAAAAAGATACACAAAACAAATGTAGTCTTTTTAACTTATAGAATGTTTCGAAATGAAAATCATTCATTCCTCATGTTGTTCCAAACCCATATGATTTTTTTTGTCTTCTGTGAAACACAAATGGATACATTTTGAATAATGTGTTCTTCTCCATTCCATACAATTACAAAAAATTGGTAGGAATTAAAGTATAAGACAAAAAGTATCATACACAATTTCATCTGACTATTCCAATTCTTCTCGAACACACCACAATTAACTAACAATTCAAAAGAAAATTTTGTTCACTAAACTTTGAATTTTAAAGCTGGCCTATTATGCCCCTTTTATAAGGTAAATAAGTTTTACATGTCCCAATAATGTGTTTGTAAAGTTTTAGCTCAAAATACCCCACAGATCATTTATTATACCATGTTGTAAATGCCCATTTTTGAGTGATGCTGTTTTCATGCATGTGTCCTTAAATGCAAATGAGTCGCTGCGAGAAGAGGGTGGAGCCTGCCTCCAATACTCTGCCAAAAGCTAAAACATCTGTTCTTTTTTATATGATGTAATTTGAATCAAGCAACAAAAGAAAAACTGAAAATCACTCACTGCTCTTGATTGAATAACGTAGTAGCTTTAATAAGAATACATCTCTTGAATTCTGCTGTTAAATGGTGTGGATGCTTACTCGGGGTCTATGCTAATAGGGTCCATCAGCAGTCGTGGCATCACAAAAGCTACAATCTGCAAACACTTGTTTTGAGACACTACTTATGATTTATGGGGCTTAAAAAAGAGAATGGGTGGATATTACCATTATGGTGATGTGTACACTCTCTGCCGACACACATATGTTCAAACACCATGTAAAAGTAAATTTTGCACAATAGGTCCCCTTTAAATCATGACCAACAAGAAGTACATGTAACTCAATCACAAATCAATCTCATTCCTTTTAAAGAAACACACTGGATATATGTTCAATCTCTGTCTTCCTTCCTTTATCTCTCTTTCTTTGTCTCTCTTTCTTGGATTTCTGATATAGATAAAGCATGTAAGAATAGATGATGAGACCCACAATGATACAGGGCAGGTGGCCACTACACTGATAAAGGTAATGCTGACAGACACAGACCCACACACACATACACACACGTGAGAAGGGAGGCCTTATACTGAGCCAAAGCTGTACATTAGGAATGATTGACTACCATACCATGCTCTGTAAAGCCTAACTTGTTGAGTCATTATTACTTTGCTTAATGTTTTATGTGAACTTTACTCCAAAGGTAACTATTTACCTTTGCTCAGGTTGAGTATCATAAATTATATTCTTCAGAGTTATGTAACTCCAATTTGTGTGGTGTAAAAATACAGTTGTAGCAAGGTTAGACTTAGTGGGAAGAAGGTGGCGGGAACCAGCGAACATTCAAAAACTTTAATGAACATAAAATAAACGAATACAAAATAAAAGTAAAGATAGCAGCCCCTCACGGACGATTGCTGTCACATATAACAAAACCAAGCG
This sequence comes from Pimephales promelas, assembly GCF_988280905.1. Classification (NCBI taxonomy): domain Eukaryota; kingdom Metazoa; phylum Chordata; class Actinopteri; order Cypriniformes; family Leuciscidae; genus Pimephales; species Pimephales promelas. The sequence goes on along the minus strand of NC_142776.1, from coordinate 5,740,046 downwards.
GCAACATTCTAATCTGAAACATACCCGGAAGTGCGGAAAACTGCAATACATCTAAAATCCACTAGAGGGAGGTCCCAAAAGGAAGCAAATGTCCATAGACCCCATGTTAAAATGTCCGTTTTCACAGCATAAATTAATGCTTTTACAGGTTGGTCCCATGGACTTTTATTGTATTTTTCAATAGATTCTGAGTGCCTGACAACTGTGAGAGGGGTGATTTTTTTCTAACTCGTTAGTTTAGATCATATTTAGATATAAAATGTATGGCAAATAAGGGCAGTTAACTTTGATTGACAGCTGATAACGGGCTGCGCCGAGTGGAATTTGACGTCTCGGCCATGATCTGACACAACACATCATACCGCCTCTGTATCCTTTCTGAACATTTATATTTTGTATTTCCCAAGATTTTCCAATATGGCGCCGCCCATACCCCCCATAAACCGCCTCAAAACTGTTCTTCAGAAAGTCTATGGGTGACGTCACAGACGCTTTGTCCATATTTTTTATAGTCTATGAACAAAACGCAACATACACTGAACAAAAATATAAACACAACATTTTTGTTTTTGCCCCAATTTTTCATGAGCCGAACTCTAAGATCTAAGGCCGTGTTTCCACGAGCCCGGCGTACGTTTTCAATTGTTTTCAATAGGAGCGCCGCGTTTTTTAAACGCCATGAGCGTAACGAGGCGCTGAGCGTTTTTTTCACGCTGAAGCGCCGAGCGCCCAGCGTTTTTACTGGTCGCTGGGAGTTAAAAAATGTTCAACTTTGGATAAAACGCAGCGCTCATCACTGTCACTTTTTACCCAGCCATCCAATCACAGTGGAGGAGGGGCGGGACTAATACCACACCGACCAACTTTCACAACATTCAAACTGCTGCGGATATTCTGTATCATAGCAACGAAACGTCTCAACGGAAAAAACGCTGCGCTGCCAAAACACTCTCAAGCGCCCAAAGCACGGCGTCTTCATTAGAGCGTCTAGCGTTTTCAGCTGGCTAAAAACGCTTTGGTGGACACACGGCCTAAGCCATCACCTCATGCTGCAACATGAGGTGATGGTCGTGGATGATTGATGGCACAACAATGGACCTCAGGATCTCATCACATTAGCTCTTATTAAAATCATCAATGACCTCCTCATCCCTGCTAATTCTGGACATACCAGCATCCTCATCCTCCTGGATCTCTCAGCGGCCTTTGACCTTTTGAGTTTCCCATAATATTTTTCTCAAACGTCCATCTGAATGTGTTGGCGTGACCAGCTCAGCACTCTCCTGGCTCCAGTCATATCTCTCCAATAGGGAACAGTTCGTCACCTTTAGAGACTCTCACTCCACCCCCCCCCCCCCCCCCCCCCGGGTCTGTGTTTGGACCCCTCCTTTTCACCATTTACATGACCCCCCTCAGTTGTATATCAGCACCAAACCATCCACTCAGCTTCCCCCACTGTCACTTGTTGACTGTCTGAATGAAATAAATACTTGGATGTCATCTAACCTCCTCGGCTCCCAAGCCGCTGCTCTCGAGGGTAGGTGATCTAGGGTAGTTCAGCTCATGAAAAATGGGGGCAAAAACAAAAGTGTTGCATTTATAATTTTGTTCAATGTAAACCCAGGCCTGGCCTCTCTCGATCTTCACTGTCGTTGCTCCTCCTCAGCATTGAGTGGTGCATTGCTCTTAAACATGTACAGACATGTCCAGTCAACTTTCCCGGGAGTGCTATCATGAAGTCATTCTGATAAACCATTCTGTCATTTTTCAAAGGTGAATCTTAGTTAACTTAAGGGTACTCTACTCTGTCTGGCATGCAAACATAAACTAGTTTTGTGTGACTCATTTTCTAAGAAGTCATAGTGTTAACTCATGATGATGTCAGGTTTGTGACCTTTAAGCTTCCTGATTGAAGATGAATAACTGTATACTTCACTCAGCCTGCTTCAATCTGCCCCATCTAAATTATTCTGCAATCATAAAAGTGTCACATTCTCCCTTTCATATGGCAAGATTAATTTCACACATGGAATTTGCAACAGTGTAATTGCACATTGGAGGTGATACATGAGTTTAATTTGACTCAAAACAGGGATCTCCTTCAGGGAATCTACATGGTTGCTATGACAGCAGATATTTTGTTTGACGTTCTCGCTGACCTTGTATCACTCAGCAACAGCTCACCTAAAAAACAATTACTGGCTGTTTTGAGTCATCCATCCCCACGGGCACAAGAGAGAATGTCTCTCTAACATGTTCAGTGGAAAAGAAGTTTTCTATTTTATTTAGTTGCTTAACTGATCTTCACTCACTGGCCACTTTATTAGGCACATCTGTCCAACTGCTCATTATCACAAATATCTAATCAGCCAATCACATTGTAGCAACTCAACTCAACACATTTAGCAATGTAGAATCAGGTTTGTGCCCGAAATCACCCACCTATAGACCCTTTTACGGTTTGTACACGATGTTGACGTGGGAATGTATGCGCACGCATATTAGCGACGGAATTATGGCGAGAATCAGCAGCGTGTCAAGCTACGCGAGCGGATTTTTATGTCCTCTCTCCAATCAACACGTTTAATCGCCTGCAGCCACAGGCGCCGCCGGTTCTTCTGAAACGGCCGTGATCCTGTCGGAATCCTATTGAGAATGAGGAGTCTCATCATGCCGGTCGGCCATGATGGTAGGAGACGCTATTGGTTACCAGCGGCAACGCCTTTAGAACCCTATGTTAGAACCCCACAGAGACGCGACTAAACATTCCAGAGCTCTTTAATTTCCGCGCATTTATTATTTTCGCGCATTTATTATTTTGGCAGGACAGAGACGGATCTAAGAATACGAGAAAAAAGGAAGAAAGTGAGGCAATGCAAAAAGATAAGGCGAAAGAAAAGGGATCTTACAAGAACAAACTCACACAAAGCGCAAAACAGCTGTATTTGGAGAAGCAGCGTCAAGATATTTGTTATTTTGCAGTATTATATTAACAGTATAATAACAGTATTATCATTTTATAACAGTATTATTAATAACAGTATTATATTAATAACAGTATTATATTTATAACAGTATTATATTTATAACAGTATTATATATTTTATATAATAACAGTATAATTATTTTATTATTATTACTTATGTTGTCCATGAAACTTATATTGTCCAAATACACATATATTTCAGTTCTCAAGAAATATTGTCAAGCCATCAAGTTGTTTCAAACATTTATTTCAAAGAAATAAAAAAGTAATGAACAAGGCACTCAAACAACACTTTTGCGTATGTTCGTTAAGGCACAGCAAACAGTGAAAATGTTATACTAAAGGCATCAGCCAACCATGCAATCCAGAGTCTCCTCGTCAGATACTCTCCCTGATGCTGTGTCCATTTCGATAACCTAAAAAACTGTATTACATTGTTCCTATGTTTTCCATATGTCTCGTGTGAGTTACTGGAGGAGCTTTTAACGCAGCAGTTACTTCCAGGCATGGTAAAACAGTGCGGTATTGTGAGAAACTCCTCTACTACCGAGTTAAAAACACACGTAACAATACTGTTTTGCCGTGGGAATCCTACCAACATGGCGGAGAGGGGAGGGGCTCTGTGCAATGATGTCAACTCCTCATTCTCAATAAAACTTAAGCCCCTTGGTGGAATATTGATTAGTGCAACCATAAACGCAACAACCAGACATTTTGAAGCTGGGAAACCGTTTTAAACTTTCGGAGTTGTTAACACGTTAGAGCCAGTGAGAAACAACACCACTTCCTTTGCCAAAATGCGCGCGCAACTATTTGATCACATGGGCTGTAAAAGGGTCTATTCCCAAAGGGTCATTGTTGAACACTGTTGGTCAGCCCAAACAAACACACCCCTCCCTTCATCCCAGACTGCAACATAGTGTCATGTAGATCAGAGTCATAGACTTACATTGAAGAGGGAGCAAAGCCTTTTGACCCGATACCATTGGACCAGTTGACCACTACCTAGCTACACCATAGCAACCACATAGAAATGCAAACGTTATTTAAAAAGTTATTTGCAGAGTTGTGCTTTGTTTCAGATGACTGTTGAATCCGACAGTTTGTAAAGCCAGTTCATACCTATTTTCTATTTTGGCGAATTAGGATGAATTTGTACAATCTCAGTTGTATGTGTTGTATGTTGTATCTGCTTATACACCACTGACAGTTAGGTTTAGGGGTGGAGCTTCATTGCTTTTTCAGTGTACGTTTTTGTACAAATCGCATGAAATTCATATGAAATCGTCAGCTTCTAGTTACGTTTTCTCATGAGATCGGTTTGGTAGTGTTTGTTTAGTGTGTTTTATGGAGGCCATGGCTACTCAGGCCAATAAGAAACAATGAACTACTGTTCTTTTTTTAATATACAAATGTGGCCTTAAAATAATAAAACTGATTATCTGAGATCAGGTGAAAATATATATATAGATGTTTCACCTGTTTTGAACATTTGAAACATTTTGTAACAGTTTCAATTTATTACTGAACAAAGCATCGTTTACTAAAACCACATGACTTTTTATCTAATCTAGTTTGGTCATTTTTGTAGCCTATTTTGTAAAGGTTTCGTTGCATTCCCGAAATGACGCTGCTGTTGTTGTGTTGACCTAATAAGTTATTAAATGAAATGATCAATGTAACTGATACTACCTTCAAACATTATATAATTGTAATTTATGTGTTCTTGGCTGAGCCGAGCAGCTGTTGACTGAAGAAGCCTCACTGTTTTGGTCAGGTCGGGTTATGTTTTGTAACTCCCTCTGGGGGACTGAGGGAAACCTTTAACAGGATCTCAGCCTGAGAACAGGCAGGAAGACCCATTTGACCTCTGCTAACTGGAGCCTCATGGTTACACAAATACACTCTCCAACTCGCACATACAAACACATTTACCATTTCAATATTCTTGCCAAATGCTCCTTTTTTTTTATTAAACAGCAGTAAAACACCGGTGACATTTTAGAAAAGTGAAGATCTGTTATTTTAAGCTTAAGGTGTAGTGTTCACACAGGAAGCATGACTGAAATTCTAGACAGTGTGAATATGTTACATACACTCTCTCCTATGAGTTTTGAAGCACACTTTTTAACACATAAAAACATAGTTGCAGGACCAATGCAAAAACATGAATACCAATGAAAGATAAAACTGGTGCTTATATAATAATAAATCATTTTTGATTAAAAGAGGATTCACCCAAATTCTTACAGTACCTCTAGAATGGCAACGAAACCTCAGATCCGAACCTCAACCTCGGTCCAAATCTTGGTTATTATAGTTAAACTGAAACCATAAAAACATTTTTGAACATCAACGGACTGTAAAAAAAATATTTGTTATCAACATTATTTTTTCTTTTGTCAAATCAACTTAAATTATTTAGTTACAATAACTTATTATATTCATTATATCTCCTTCATTGTATTAACTCACTTTTTTCCAGTTCAATCAACTTAAAATTTTAAGGCAACCAGGTTACTTACTTTTTTAAGTTAAACCAACAATATTTTTTTTTACAGTAAAACTTGACCTTAAACTTATTTTATTTTCATTTAGTTTAACTGGATAAAATAACTCAAATTAAGGCTGAAATAAAATTACCATCATCAAAAATGTAAACATAAAAAAAAAATTACTAAAAGTTTTATTAAAATCGAATGAATATTAAAAATAAAACATAAAAATAAAAACCAATTCAAAATATTAAAGGAATAGTTCACCCAAAAAATTTAAAATTCTGTCATAATTTACTCATCCTCAAATCCTTCCAAACATAGACATACAGTAGAAGAGATGGTAAAACTGGTTTGGTCCAAATTTTCTGAAGAGAAACAATCGTTTTATACGATGAACAGATTGAATTTAGGCTTTTATTCACATTTAATCAATTATCAACTCACGTAATTATGGAAGCTCAAGCATGAGAACCATTGAGGTTCATTTGTGTGTTACACAGCATGTTTGCTGATTAGTTGTACGATCTCATTATGAACATTTTAAAGCGTCAAGTAGTTGCGTAGCTGTCAATGGAGGGCCAGAAATCTCTCAGATTTCATTAAAAATATCTTAATTTGGGTTTCGAAGATAAACTCAAGTCTTACAGGTTTGGAACGACATAACGACAGAATTTTAATAGCTGGGTGAACAAACCATCTACTCTAATACAAAATATGGTCCAAATGAAACCTAAATGCAAACTTAGAAGTTCTATCTCTCACATCAGACCCTTATCTGAACATTTTTCCTCAATATCCGCTAGAAGCATTGACTTTTCAGGCCCTTCCAATAACACCCATCTTTAATGTACTCACCTCCTGACCTCCAGCATCTTTGCAGACTCGCTTAAAATGATTCTTGCAGAGTGATGTTTGGGTGGGTATGCGATCGTGGGTAGTTAATGTGAAAACAAAAAGCTATTGGTCAGCTGTTGAAAAGGTTAGTAGCCAGAGCCCTCCCTGCTGAATATAAAGCAGCTTTGGGGGGAGACCCGTCAACAAACGGTTCAGTCCAGACTCAGAACACCTTACGAATGAATTGATTCCTGCCTTGACCACACTTTCCTTTGCATTTAACTTCAATCGAACATTGGGAAATGGGTAATATGGGAATAGAGATTATTGCCTTCATTTTCACCATATCTGGATGGATTCTGATCTCCTCCACAATCCCAACTGACTACTGGAAAGTGTCGTCAGTGGATGGGACGGTCATCACCACGGCAACATTTTGGTCCAATCTCTGGAAGACGTGCGTTACGGATTCAACCGGAGTCTCCAACTGCAAGGACTTTCCTTCTATGCTCGCACTGGATGGTACTTTACTACTTACTTTTATTGACTTTGATATTTATTGACTTTTTATTGCTTGCCTGAATGAATGGTCTGAATGTGTTTGCGAGTTCCCTTTTCCTTCCCCCAGAAGATCCGGGTGTCTAATTGTTCGGAAAAAGAGTAGTATGGTGTTGGATTGCCCTAATGCTGCTTTAGGCAGAAGCTTCCACAACACAAACAAACCGAAGCCATACCGATCAGTGGACCATTTAAACAGGGAGTTTATTGTGCTTAATGCATTTAACATGATGCTGACACCAGTTTAAGAATCCAATCATTTGAGTTCTGTGGAGGTAAAAAGAGACACAAGATGATCTGCTCATCTTAAACTCTATTTCAGACTCGCTTCTTCTGTTACAACCTGCAGGAATGTACAGTATTATCTTAAGGCAAGTGGAAAAATAGGGTTTATAATAACCACTTTAGCTCAATTATGTCTGTATGGCACACCCACACACAGGAGAAAGCACACAGACACAGTTCCCTCAGGCTGCCGTGCAAATGCAGGTGGTTATTATTGATATGTTTTTAATGTATTATTGGCATGTTTGAGGCACTGCATATTTGTGGTGAGATGATTCAGTTTAATGAAAGATGCTACATGTGTTGAGGGAGATTGTCATGTCGTCTCTGGTGAGGTGTTCCAAGGGTGCGTCTCAATAGTTCAGTTGTCAGTGCACTAGGATGTTGGCTCCCTAAACAAATCCCACAATGCACCGTAAAAACCATGGAGCATGTATGTTCCCTTACCGGAAATTGTCACTTTCCTTAAGCACGAAACGCACGAGCCAACTCAATGAATATAATGACACGCGATAGAAGATTTGAAAAGACGAGCCTCTTTTTATTGTATGTCAGCATAAATCACTAGTGAACACATAAGTTACAGAATAATGTGTTTATACAGCATAACAAAATGTGAAAAAAATTATAGGTCCTGCTAGTTGTCGATTTATACCAGCGGTAACATGAGATCGCTTGAGATCGAGTGATTGTTAGCATGTTGCTATGTGGTTGCTAGGGTGTGAGACCTAGTTTCAATGTACATTACTGGGATTAGTAGTACTAGTGACATCATAACATAGATGATGTGTTATCAAAGTTGCAAGAATGACTTGTGTTGGCTAAGTCTTGGTAGCATCAGTAAGAATTGGTTGAAAATAATAAACCCGATCTGTAGTGTTTATTCCACCATTTTCCACACCAAGATTATGAATTTATGGCTTTATACTTATTTATATGACTTTTCACTTTAGCTTTTATGGTAGATTTTCTCTGGAAAGAAAACTTAAAAAAATATTTTTTTTTATAAATAATTAATAATAATAATAATTATAATAATAAAAGGTTTAAATGTTATAATAATTTGCAATAATTTTAATAATTCAATTATATATATATATATATATATATATATATATATATACAGAAACAATGTATTGAAATAACTTCTTAAAAATAATCATGAACTAATTAGAATGGATTAAATAAAATTTACAAAAATTAAATTTGATTTAATTTGTATTAAAAACCAAATAAGCAGAAATAAAGGCAAATAATTAATTATGTTAAATTACATATTTAAAGGATACATTTTCAGTAACTGTAACAAATAATTTTTTTGTGTGTGTTGGCACCAGTGAAAATGTTAGTGTGTGTGTGTGTGTTTGTGTGTGTGTGTGTGTGTGTGTGTGTGTGTATAGTTATATATATTGTAATAGTGTGTATAATATATATATATATATATATATATATATATATATATATATATATATATATATATATATATATATGGGCTGTCAAACGATTACTCGCAATTAATCGCATCCAAAATAAAAGTTTGTGTTTACATAATATATGTGGGTGCACTGTGTATAATTATTTTATATATATAAATACACACACGTATATTTATATTATATATATAATATATGTATATTATCCTGCAGCTTATATCCAGGTGTGTCGTGGACTGATGATCTCAGCTGTGTGCCTGGGATTTTTTGGAGCTATCCTGGCGCTAGTGGGCATGAAGTGTACTAAAATAGGGGGATCAGAGACCACCAAAGCCAGGATCACCTGTCTATGTGGACTGCACTTTATTCTCAGTGGTAAATATCACCTATATGGTTTCTTCTTTTCTAAAGCATTTGCAATTCCCACTTTTCAGAATGAGAGTGTCCTGTAACTATACACCCTTCCTCTGTGCAGGAATCTGCTCTTTGACCGCCTGTTCTCTCTACGCACACCGGATAACGTCAGAGTTTTTTGACCCCTTATTTGTGAAACAGAAGTAAGCAATAGCATCCCATTGTAACCTTCCTTCTGCAATTTCCTGTCTCATCACCTTTTATCAGCACCAGTATTGCCTGTTTGGATTTAGGTTTGAACTCGGGGCGGCCCTGTTCATTGGCTGGGCAGGATCTGTTCTCAGCATTCTTGGAGGATTTATCTTTTGCTTTTCCATGTCAGAGGGATTCATTATCAGGTCTGATTCTTATGTCCACATGCATACTGTTTCACCTGTTTTAAAGGGGTCATAATATATACTGTATATATATTATTATATATATATGAAGAGTTCAGATGCAAAAGCCTCTAAGTGCCATTTGAAATTTTCTTCTTTAATGATGATTTTTATCAAACTTGTATATTTAAGTTCAGTAATTTCACTTAAATTGCAATGATAATTACCTATTAATTGTTATTTAAGTGAAATTACTGAACTTAAATATATAAGTTTGATAAAAATCATCATTAAAGAAGAAAATTTCAAATGGCATTTAGAGGCTTTTGCATCTGAACTCTTCATATATACTCCTATTGCATTCGGGTCCATCTTGACTCAGAAGAGGTACATAAAAAATAGAAGAAGGAAAAAGGTTTTAGAAAGATGAAATTTTGTAAGTGAAGACAGTAAATGTATTTTTACCGCAATTAAATGGTCAAAATATACACACTTTTTCTCCCGAGAATTTTTTTACATACAATGTGAGCGAAACTAAATTTTTAGGCCTTTTAAGTTCGGGTCCATTTTGACCCGAAATGTGGCTTTTATTCTTACATCTGTTAGTAAGATTTGTCTAAAATGACTTCTATAAAAATACATTTTGTTTATAAACATGCTTGCTCATGCACGCACAATAATTCTAAATTTGAAATAAAATGTCAAACAAATGAATGTGTTTATAGACCAAATGTTCTAAATTTGATGGTTTGGAATAGAACAAATCCATATTTCACTTTGATGCCATTGGTGAACCATTGCAGCATGAAAAGGAGATTCAAGCTGTTTATCGTTTTTTTTTTTTTTTTTTTTAATATGAAAGTAACTTTATATGCAAGTAAAATGTATATATTTTCTTTGAAAACATTTGATGTTGTTTTATAGAAAAATAATGTAATAATAATGAGTTCATCCTAATTCTCATTATAAATTTAATCTAACAATAGCTTAGGCTATATCAAATGTTCCCATAAATATTGATTAAAATATCTATTTTGCATCTCAGTGGTTTTTGCTACAGTTTCTTAAAAATTTTACATTTTAAAAAAATGTAAAGGGGGTAAATGAAGTAAAAGCATGGTAACACTTAAAATTGTAAAACATTTGTGTAATTGTGAGAAGTTACAGATACCGTTTGAGTTATGACTGCTTTACAAGCTTACTTTCCACTGGATCCAAACAGACCCTGGAATGAAAAAGGCGTTTAGAGTTTTTATAATGCATTAGGAGGGTTAAAAAGGAATTTAATTTTGAATTTTCATGTCAGCATCCCAAAATATTAACAAATGAATGCCCATGTTTACATGTCAAATACACCTCTTTAAAACTTAGCCCATCCAGCTTATCCATTCATTAATTTTATTGTAGTATGATATTTAAAAAAATATTCTTAAACATTAAAACTTAAAATTGTCAACCTGTTTCTTAAAGGCACAGTGCAGCAAATCAACCAATCAATCAATCAATCAATCAATCAATCAATCAATCAATCAATCAATCAATCAATCAATCAATCAATCAATTTAATAAGTAATAAGTATTTTTGTTCAATCAATTTAATAAGTGTTTTGTTTCTGTAAATGTATTATTTGCAGAATATAATAAAGTCGTTTTATTCATATTTTTAATTAGCTCTTATTTTATTAATTATATTTCTATAGTTTTAATTTTAGTTTTTTAACTTCAGTTTTAATCATTTTAATGTTTCAGCTGACTTATACATTTTTTCTAATTACTAGTTTTATATATATATATATATATATATATATATATATATATATATATATATATATGAAGAGATGCAAAACCCTCTAAATGCCATTTGAAACTTTCTTCTAAAATGACCATTTTTATCAAGCTTGTATATTTAAGTTTAGTAATTTCACTCAAATGACAATTAATAGGTAATCTTCATTGCCATTTAAGTGAAATTACTAAACTTAAATATACAAGTTTGATAAAAATGATCATTTTAGAAGAAAATTTCAAATGGCACTTAGAGGCTTTTGCATCTGAACTCTTCATATAGTTTTAGTTAACAATAACAACACTGGTTCTATATGTCTTGAAATCATTGTCTTCTCTGACAGGGAATACTCTTACAACGGGGCCACGTCTTTCATATCAAAAAGAACCAAGATCACAAAGATGGGCAAGAACCCTGCGACTCCTCAGAAAGATCCTCCAGACCAAAGCTTTTCTGGCAGGCAGTTCAAGAGGAACGCGTACGTTTGATTTCAGCATCCTCAGTCAAGCTGGAAATGACAACAAGTGATCAAGGCCAAGAAGCTCACACTGTGTAAAGTCAACTATCAAACAAATCCTTGAATGGAGAACCTGAGGTCACAAGGCTGCGTTCATCATTTGAAGTAAGAAGACTGCACAGAGGCATATGTCATATATTATATATATATCCAGATATTTTTCTTTTACAGAGGCTGTTTTGGTTAAGATATACACATATAAACAGTAAATTGAGACATTTTTCAGATTCAATCCATATATATTACCCATTAGAAACCTCAAGAAAGTTTCCAAGTATGGCATTGTGAAACAATTGGCAGATTTCTTCACTTGGGACTTTGAAGTAAGTCAGGTGAACTGATGACAGAGAAGACGGGGAGAACAACTGCGCTCCACTGACCACAGGAACATGCTGTCTCAGTTCGGAAATTGCGCCGGTCCTGGAGTCTCTCTTCACCTCCTGATCAGTGGAAACTCGAGACTCTGATCCCAGTTTTTAGAGCTTTCATGTGGCTGGAGCTTCCGTGGGCTGTGCGGGTCGGTTGGCAGAGTCTCCTTGTTCTGTCGGATTCTTCCTTAAACAAGTGTTCAGTGTCTCTGTGCTTTTTGTAAGAAGGTTTTAAAAGTATTTTAGGGTCAGTTGTTTATTTTTATTTTCTTAAAGCTGCAGTCTGTAGCTGTTTTTGGGTTAAAAAATGATCCGAAATATATTGAGTCATTACGTCACATCTGTACACATAAAGAAGAGTCTCGGCTATTCGGCTATATTGAGTCATTACGTCACATCTGTACCCATAAAAAAGAGTCTCGGCTATTCGGCTATAGTGAGTCATTACGTCACATCTGTACACATAAAGAAGAGTCTCGGCTATTCGGCTACAGTGAGTCATTACGTCACATCTGTACACGTAAAGAAGAGTCTCGGCTAGTCGGCTATATTGAGTCATTACATCACATCTGTACACATAAAGAAGAGTCTCGGCTAGTCGGCTATATTGAGTCATTACGTCACATCTGTACGCATGAAGAAGAGTCTCGGCTAGTCGGCTATATTGAGTCATTACGTCACATCTGTACACGTAAAGAAGAGTCTCGGCTAGTCGACTATATTGAGTCATTACGTCACATCTGTACACATAAAAAAGAGTCTCGGCTATTCGGCTATATTGAGTCATTACGTCACATCTGTACACATAAAAAAGAGTCTCGGCTATTCGGCTATAGTGAGTCATTACGTCACATCTGTACACATAAAGAAGAGTCTCGGCTATTCGGCTACAGTGAGTCATTACGTCACATCTGTACACGTAAAGAAGAGTCTCGGCTAGTCGGCTATATTGAGTCATTACATCACATCTGTACACATAAAGAAGAGTCTCGGCTAGTCGGCTATATTGAGTCATTACGTCACATCTGTACGCATGAAGAAGAGTCTCGGCTAGTCGGCTATATTGAGTCATTACGTCACATCTGTACACGTAAAGAAGAGTCTCGGCTAGTAGGCTATATTGAGCCATTACGTCACATCTGTACACGTAAAGAAGAGTCTCGGCTAGTCGACTATATTGAGTCATTACGTCACATCTGTACACGTAAAGAAGAGTCTCGGCTAGTCGGCTATATTGAGTCATTACATCACATCTGTACACATAAAGAAGAGTCTCGGCTAGTCGGCTATATTGAGTCATTACGTCACATCTGTACGCATGAAGAAGAGTCTCGGCTAGTCGGCTATATTGAGTCATTACGTCACATCTGTACACGTAAAGAAGAGTCTCGGCTAGTAGGCTATATTGAGCCATTACGTCACATCTGTACACGTAAAGAAGAGTCTCGGCTAGTCGGCTATATTGAGTCATTACGTCACATCTGTACGCATGAAGAAGAGTCTCGGCTAGTCGGCTATATTGAGTCATTACGTCACATCTGTACACGTAAAGAAGAGTCTCGGCTAGTAGGCTATATTGAGCCATTACGTCACATCTGTACACGTAAAAAAGAGTCTCGGCTATTCGGCTATAGTGAGTCATTACGTCACATCTGTACACATAAAGAAGAGTCTCGGCTATTCGGCTACAGTGAGTCATTACGTCACATCTGTACACGTAAAGAAGAGTCTCGGCTAGTCGGCTATATTGAGTCATTACATCACATCTGTACACATAAAGAAGAGTCTCGGCTAGTCGGCTATATTGAGTCATTACGTCACATCTGTACGCATGAAGAAGAGTCTCGGCTAGTCGGCTATATTGAGTCATTACGTCACATCTGTACACGTAAAGAAGAGTCTCGGCTAGTAGGCTATATTGAGCCATTACGTCACATCTGTACACGTAAAGAAGAGTCTCGGCTAGTCGACTATATTGAGTCATTACGTCACATCTGTACACATAAAGAAGAGTCTCGGCTAGTCGGCTATATTGAGTCATTACGTCACATCTGTACACATAAAGAAGAGTCTCGGCTAGTCGGCTATATTGAGTCATTACGTCACATCTGTACACATAAAGAAGAGTCTCGGCTAGTCGGCTATATTGAGTCATTACGTCACATCTGTACACATAAAGAAGAGTCTCGGCTAGTCGGCTATATTGAGTCATTACGTCACATCTGTACACATAAAGAAGAGTCTCGGCTAGTCGGCTATAGTGAGTCATTACGTCACATCTGTACACATAAAGAAGAGTCTCGGCTAGTCGGCTATATTGAGTCATTACGTCACATCTGTACACATAAAGAAGAGTCTCGGCTAGTCGGCTATATTGAGTCATTACGTCACATCTGTACACATAAAGAAGAGTCTCGGCTAGTCGGCTATATTGAGTCATTACGTCACATCTGTACACATAAAGAAGAGTCTCGGCTAGTCGGCTATATTGAGTCATTACGTCACATCTGTACACATAAAGAAGAGTCTCGGCTAGTCGGCTATAGTGAGTCATTACGTCACATCTGTACACATAAAGAAGAGTCTCGGCTAGTCGGCTATATTGAGTCATTACGTCACATCTGTACACATAAAGAAGAGTCTCGGCTAGTCGGCTATATTGAGTCATTACGTCACATCTGTACACATAAAAAAGAGTCTCGGCTAGTCGGCTATATTGAGTCATTACGTCACATCTGTACACATAAAGAAGAGTCTCGGCTAGTCGGCTATATTGAGTCATTACGTCACATCTGTACACATAAAGAGGAGTCTCGGCTATTCGGCTATATTGAGTCATTATGTCACATCTACGCATAAAGAAGGGGTCTCGGCTAGTCGTCTTATAAAGTTTATAATTCCGCGAATTACTGCAATTGCACATTTCGAACAGAGATGGCGACAAAGAGGAAAAATGCCGGACAGCAGCTTTACAGATTTTTTTTTCATTTTTTTTTCAGCAAGGATGCATTAAATTGATCAGAAGTGACAGTAAAGACCTAAACAAATATCTATTTTACATCAATGCTGTTCTTTTTAACATTGATAATAATCCAAAATATTTTTTTTAGAATGTATTAGATTATTAGCATATTAGAATGATTATTTTAAATTAGAATAATATTTCAAAATATTACTGGTTTTACTGTATTTTTGAGCAAATAAGTGCAGCCTTTGTGAACATAATAGGCTTTTTTCCAAAACATTAAAAAATATATTTTTCAATGTAATCAGATTGACTGATTTTTAATTTTTTTTGGATGAATCTCCCAAATCGAAAGGAAAAATAATAATAATAGATAAACTTGTTGAAAACCAAAGGGGGAGGAAAGATTAGGACAATTCTAAGGGCCCTGGCTAAAAAAAAAAAAACACTATTTATACATTCAAAAATAGCGTTCCCATAACATTTGAATAATTCTAAAATACAATGTTGCCCCCACCCAAAAAAAGGGATAGCCTATTTTGAACATTCTGAGAACATTGTTTTATCAAAGCACCAAATCGGAATATTTAGGCTTACAGATTTGTTCAAATATCAAATTTAGAAAAACGCTTCTAATAAACAAGCAGACCTTCATCAGGAGTTATTGAGTGTAAAACTGGCCACCAGAGGGCATCATGGTCTCGTTTAAGACTAACATGAAAAAACATCTCTGACTTGCCCTTTCTCTGAAGATAATGTATGAGAGGTGAAGCAAGCGCTGTTTCTCAAGAGCCACTGGGATAATGGCTGAGGCTCTTCCAGTAAACAAAGGCGTAATTCAGCATCCCAGTCTTGGCTTCATTAGTTCAAATCATGAAGAAAGCACTGATCTTTAGCCTATATTCTCAGAAGGTCCTTTAAAGCAAGTCCCCTCAAACCTGATCAAAGTTCAGAACGCAACATCAAACGCCGGAATCTGGGACAGTATATTACAACACACACACACACACTTATTATTAAATTAATAATGTTATGAACCCTGCGGCTATTTTGTGGAAATATAAAGGCCCTTTTGAAAACGGCACCCTGAACAGCACCTAAAAACAGATCATCTAACCGAAGTGCACTTAACTGTATTGAATGTGCACTTGTAGTGTATTCAGATATAGTATATATTTTTAAAAACTTGACTTGCAGATACCTATTAATGAAATAAAAGGCAACTTAAGTGTAGACCAACTTAAAGAGAGTACACTTTCATGACTTTGTTTTTTAACAGTTAAAGGGATAGCTTAAGTTTAAGTTTAAGATATTTTAGTTTAAGTAGCCTACATTTTAAATCATTATGTTTATGTTTATAAATAAACTTTTGAATTGCTTTAAAAATACACTTATTTTGACGTGTTGACTAAAGCACAAGTAAGGTACTTAATTATAATTTTAACTGAAGTGCGTTATTCAATATTACTTTTAAAGTTATTATTGAAATGTAATAAATTGCAGCTTCATCATTACAAAATATTTCAGTTTCAACAGAAATTACATCAGCATATAATTAAGGGTAACACTTTATTTCACAGTCTCATTGTTATATATGTTATATTTAGTTAGAAATAAAAAAAGTATGTATAATTACATGCAACTAACCCAATAAACCAAAACTTATATTAAATAGAAACTGTAAAAATACTTTCATGATTTGCAATCACAACATTTTTTCTTTTGTCAAATCAACTTAAATCAATCTTTTGCAAATCAACTGAAATAATTTATGTAGTTCAGAAAACATAATATTTTGAGTTTCTGGTGATTAAATCAATCTCTTTCATTGTATTAACTCAATTTTTCAATTTCAATGAACTTACAATTTTAAGGCAACCAGGTTACTTTAATTTTTTAAGTTAAACCAACAATATTTTTTACAGTGCATATAGTCACTTAATTACTCAGTACTAAAGCATGTAATTACAGTTTAACAAAGACACCTTCAAATAAAGTCTCACCTAATTTAGTTTAGCATGTCAGCACATTCAACATTACACTTTAGAAATATTTCAAAGACAAAATAAGCAATTATGAAATTACATATAAAGATGTAATCCACTCAGCTAATAGTATTTCAGATACATTTAAACTACAATACAATTTGTTTTAATTGCAAATAACACACAATTAAGTGTGTGAAAACATTAAGTTCAATTCAGAGTGTAGGCCTACTTCTTGGGCCCTGTGATGTGTTTTTGTTAAAAAGAATTGAAGATAATGATGAATAAGGGGTTTTAAAATGACTGTCCACCTGCATGTAGTGTGTCCTCTTGTTTATGAAACATGAGCTGAAAACCGAGGTAAGCATTCTCTCTGTCCTTCATAAACTTACAAACAAGACACTGGGAACATGGAGAGTCAAACATTCACATCAGCACAAAACAGAAGTGATTGACTGACCTGCCAAAGCAAGAGATCCTCACGAAGAAAACAGTCGAATGGATCGCACTCGCATGATAATTGTGGAAGTGACAAAGTGTTGAGAATTAAGAAAGGCTAAAGTGTGAGGCAGGTCGATCAGATAGACGTCTCGGAGTGTGAACCAGAGCAAAGATGAAGATCCGTGCCATGCAGATCTGGGGATTCCTGTTAGCGGTCCTGGGCTGGATCTTTGTCTCCTGCTCCATGGCCATGGAAGGCTGGAAGATCGCCTCTATCGGAGGGCAGGGTGGGAGCTCCATCATATCAGTGGGCTGGTACTGGTCCAGTCTGTGGAGGGCCTGCTTCACGGACTCCACTTCCACATCCAACTGCTACGACTTCCCTGTGCTGTGGTCCGTGGAAGGTATGGCATTATAAGAGTCTTCGAATCTACATTTCTTTTAATGGGTATTATGAAAAAAATACATTCATTTAATGTACTCTCAGACAGATGTGATGTCCGGTATAGGAAAATTCTGAGTATTGTGATTTTGTAAGAGGATTGTGTAGTTGTACTTAGAGTCGCTTGTTTTATTTAATTGTCCAGACATCATTTTTGGCCAGGCTGCCATACAAATAAATTATGAACACATGCAAAAACAAGAGAGCTTTTTATTTTTCTATGCATTTTTTTTTATTTTTATAGTAAAATAAAATTTGCATAGTCTTTTTTTATTGGCCAAATCATTTTGTCAGATAAAAACCAGTAACCAAGTGTTTGGTTCTTCCTTAATATTTAAAATAAAAAACAAAAATAGAATATTTTCCTCACAGAGGTACATAGCATTACAAGTCAAATTGGATCGGAACATTAATAGTATTTGTAATCACGTTTGTAATTTGTTATCAAAGCCTTTTTGTCATGAACGCGAACTAATTATTCCGCATTTGTCAATGATATATATTGTAATAAGTTGTTTTGGATCTTGAATGTTCAGGTTACCTTCAGATCGTGAGGGCTCTGCTGATGTCTGGGATGGGTGTCGGAATGCTGGGATTTATCCTGAGTCTTGTAGGGATGGAATGCACTTACATTGGAGGAAAAGACAAGGAGAAGAACCGAGCCGTGTTCACAGGAGGCATCTGTCATGTAACCAGTGGTAAATTCCTTTGTAAAATCCAACAGAAGCATGGTAAATTAGGTTTACACATGTTTTACTGAGTCTGTTCTCTAAGGTATGCTGGCTGCCTCTGGTTATGCAGTTTACGCTCAGAGTGTTTCTGCAGAGTTCTTCAACCCTAGATTTGATGGATTGGTGTAAGTATAAGTATATCACACATTTTTTTTTTTTATGTATTTACTGTTTTTTGTTGCATATTTAATTTATTCAATTAATGTATCATATTTAAATGTGGCAATATTTCAGATTTGACTTGGGAACTCCATTGTTCCTTGGATGGACAGGATGTGCTTTTCAGATCACTGGAGGGATTTTCGTCCTAGTTTCAGTCTACAAGCTCTGGTCTCAGACTCAGACTAACAGCAGGTAAGTGTTCAACGTCAGAATAATACTAATTATTATTTTTACTTTTTTTTAGTAAAAAAATATTTACTATTAATACATAGGCTACTATTTTAGACTTGCCAGTGTAAAGTGCAAACTATCTATATTTAACGTAGAAAACTAAACTAAATTGCTACAACAAATAAGGGCTTTCTTGTGCGGCAAATTGGCAGTGCTAAAAGATTTTTTACATTTTTTTTATGCATCATAAGAGGAGAATTTGAAGAATCTTCATGCACCAACAACAGGGCAAAGATCCTAGAACACAAAACAACATCCTTAAAGGGTTAACACTTTAGAATGAATGTACATGAATAATCATGTAAATACTCGAATTAATACTTCAACATGAACTCATGATTAGTGAAGATATGAATCATGAACCAATGAAGAGTGATCCTTAACTAAGACAGGAATCATAACGATTCATGCATTACTAACAGCAGCCTTAACATGTTATTATGGTGAATGTTTGATAGTTAACGCAGTAATTGACATTTAGGGGTAAACTAAACCAATCAGGCTCCATACAAATAAATAAGTAGACTTACTCTGACTTTGAATTGAACATGTGATTTAATAGGCTACTCTTATCAACTGTTTAGTCAAAATCTGCCATCTGCATTGTGACAAATATTTGGAATGGCACAGGATTATTTAGCCATACATAGATCCGTCTAATCAAACATGGGAAATATAGACTAATAACTGCCAGTAGTAAATTAAATTTGAACTTAACAATTTTCTGATTTCTGATGTTTCTGGGGGGACATTCATTAGTGGCGCACTGCGTTCTCTTAGTTCTCTTAGTTGTGTTCCCATGGTAATAGACCCGAATAGACCAGCCAGCGCCATCTTTGACTTTTTTTAGCGGGAAGAAAAGCGAGAATGTGAGGGACAGACATCTATTCAGTGGGTTGTACTATTATTTAATGTGTTTTTGGATTGTTCTGCTGATGAAATACTGCAAAAATATATTTCAGAGAAATTTCTGTAGATAAAAAGCTTAATAAGAGCTGTGTAAAATTAGTGATCTAAGGAGGAGCTTTAAACAGCATATGCTATTGAAAACACGGTAAGTCTATCCCTCACAGCCTCCGTTCATGTCATGTGATGCTGCTCTGTATAGAGGTCTATACGCGTTTTAATCTAATCGATACGGACAGCTTTGGTAAACCGAATTAATAATTAAAGACATGTTTGCATGTGTGAGATTTTTCGGGGAGTAATGCACAGTAATTAACTGTATTTCTTGTCATTTAAACCTATATGCTTCGATTAGCATTAGCTAGTGGACGCGCCTTATTTTGCATGTGTTCCTTGTGTGTCTTTATAGGTATGTTTGGGCTTTCTTTTGAGTCCATATATGTTTAATTACATTAAAATAAAAGATTATTTTAATCTTTGGTTTTTGTACTGGTGGTTTAAAGGAATAAGGAGGGCACTCTGAGTCTTTAATCTCAGTTCTCGACACACAGATTCCTCAAACTGTTTGTTACCAAGAGGATCTTGCTCCCCATTGACTACCATAGTTGGAAACAAATAATATGGAAGTCAATAGGGGACGAGATCTGCTTTCTTACAAACATTCTTCCAAATATTTTCCTTTGTGTACAGCAGAACAAAGAAATATATACAGGTTTGGAACTACTTAAGGATGACAGAATTTTCCTTTAATCCAGGAATCAGTACATGATTATTCATGTACCTTTATTGTAAAGTGTTACCCCGTAAGAGTATATTAAAAATAGTCCATACGTACTGTGCGTAGGTATTCCAAAGGTATACGATATATTGATATGATAATATGCTATTATGTATATCTCAATCCCGTCAATCTTCAAATAAAAAAAAATTGTGCTGTCAAAATCTCAAGCTGTCATATACAACATTGGTTTTCACATTTGTTACATTACCCAACTGAGGGTAGACTTTCTGTTAATATTGACCTGCCTTTTTTTGTTTTTACACAAAGCTATCATATTGCTTTAAAAGTTTAATTCATTAATAATTGCACAGGGGAAATTCTCAAGAAAGATTTCCACCTAACACATTCGTACAAAAAATTCATTTGTTCCTAAACTTCTTGGTGTTAAATAATGTTAATGATCTTTGGTGTATTTTAAATCAGTGTCTGCGTTCCCAAGGACAGTCCTTTGCATAAAACATGCCTGATTAGGGTTTTCCGCACACCCTTTCCTTTGTAGCCTTTCACTCTCAGCAAACATATGACGATCTATAAAGACAGCAAGCAAGATCCTAAAACAATGCTACCATTATTTTCATACATTTAAAGTACTTTTTAGTACGAAAGCTGAATCATAATTTATTTGTGAAAACCTTTGTACGCAGATTTCACGTTGAGTGTAGGTCATATGGAGTACTTCAATTGTTGGTTATGGTGGTTTGGTATCGCTTATTGTCATTGTATTGTGCTATGGGAAGATGACATTAAAATTTTGGGTGAATTATTCCTATAAAATTTTAATATTAAATTGTTTGACCTCAGTGCACCAGCTCTCAGCGTTCCTGTTGTGGAGGACAATGCCATCCGTTCTTCTCACGCAAATATTTCCATCATATCTGAACTCTCAACGAAATCCAACATGTCAGCCATATCTGAGCTCTCCTCAAAGTCTGAAACATCACCTTCGTCAAATTTTCCATCAAATACCACCTCCAGAACTGGACGTCCCTCAAGATCGCGGCACTCTGATAAATCAAGAGGCTCTGTCAGATCAGAAGTGTCCCGGTCAGTGAGCTCCTCACGGTCCTCAATGATCAGCAGATTACATTTAAACAGCAAGAAAGTATCCTCTCCATCTGGAGCCAGTACACATCTCTTCAGCAAGAACTCTTACCTCTAAAACATTGAGCTTAGCCTTAAATTAAGGGATCTGAAACAACCACTGTTTCAGGAAAAAACACATTGGAAATTACTTCTAACCAAACGCCTTAGGTTGCGTATGCAACCCATTTAACTGAAAAGGTGAATGAGACACTCCTTCTTTAAAGGGAATAGCATCAGTTTGAATGGTGTCTGAAGCATGTGTACAAGCCAATATTCATTGGCAGATGGCAGTCCAAGACGTCACACACAAAGCACCTGTGCGTATACAGTTATTTTGTCTGAAGGAGAGACGCGCAGGCAAGCCTGAGGCATGGCAACGAGACACAGCATCTCTATCCTCTTCTCAGGGAACCTTGTTGCATTCGAAACCTGAGACGTTCCCTTTCAAAGTGGAACTTCAATGCTGCATCTTGGTGTTGACACTATGGGCAACCAATACCAACTATGCCATGCTGAAGGAATGCTTGCCTCACTGCGCTGTGATTAT
The DNA here is from genome assembly GCF_988280905.1 of Pimephales promelas. Taxonomy (NCBI): domain Eukaryota; kingdom Metazoa; phylum Chordata; class Actinopteri; order Cypriniformes; family Leuciscidae; genus Pimephales; species Pimephales promelas. Next base: position 5,717,776 of record NC_142776.1, on the reverse strand, counting down.
GTACACACAGATTGGGCATAGTACTAAATGACTCTACGGACCTAGGCCGGAGTCAAGAGCGAGTCAACCCCAAGGGATGCATCCTATGTGACTTGAATAGTGGCATCACTCCCTAAAGTCAGAGTGCACAAATGCTAGTGCACCCTCTGCGGGACAGGCCTCAGAGACCTAAGCAGAGCTGCAGGGGAATACACAACATCGCCTCTCTGGCATGCATCTTAGGGGGCAGTCCACCAAAGGGAGCCTGCGAGGTCCTAAAAATCTTAGTAATCAGTACTATCAGACTGAAATACTGAGAAAGGCACCGGACAAAGAGGAAATTGCTACATGTTTTTCTAAAATGCAGTCCACCTCTACTCTGTCCCAGCTACCACCTTTAGTATTGCTACCCATCCCTAGAAGAGAACATATCCCAACCCAGTTATGATTGGGGAGAGTGGCAAAGAAGATAATAGGATGCATAGAACCTACTTCAATTCTCCTTTACCAAACTCATAAACTAACTTGAGTAAAGACACTTCCAAAGCCTGCTATATGTTGAGAATTCAAATGCCACACTTCAGTAGGTATGGCTATATCCCCACCCTAAGGTGAGCACATATCTCTACGTCAAAACCATAGTTGAGGAGGGAGGTAAATGAAATGGAAGAATTGTTGCAGACTGCCTCCCATATTTTCATCTAGCTTACCCAAAGTCCTTTCAGGCAAGTCATGCCACTCGCCGCCATCTTGGCAACGCCTCCAGGCAGCTATTTCGGACTTAACAAGACCAGGCTCCTATCTAAATGAATAGAGAGTCAGAACTGCACTTTCACTGGTCACCAGGACATAAAAACTGCATGTATAGAAACAGCAGTAAAATATAATAAAAATCGCTGAGAAAGTCTGATGACTTTGCACTAAAATAAGGTTTAAAACGCCGTTTTCCCACAGGTTATACTTTTACTGTGCATGCGCAAGGGTTCTCTCGCTCTCTGTCACGCACGCGCGTGCACAGTTTGAAATGCGCGCTCTTGCTTGCTCGCTCTAGATTTGCGGGCCTCTATCAATCTGCGGGAGACACCCGGAACTTCTGAGAGACTTGAGATGTCTGATATTTACACAACTCACACATACACTGCATATCAAATCTGCCGCCTTTTCAAACAGTTACGTATTTAAATGTTTCCCGGCTTGACCATTAAAAGCAGACGATTTGCTGTCCAGCGGGAGGGGCGGGGCATTTGCATACAACCGCCATCTTTGGTGTTACGGGTTTTCCCTGTACATTTATAAGGATTTAGGAAGTGGCATGTCTCTACATAAATAGTCTCTGGCTTACATCAACCCCTAAGGAGGTGTCTGTCTTAAGGGAGCATTTAGTATACAATTCTACTTTAGACCCAAACATATTGGAGAATAAAGAAGAAAGAAAGCTGTTTCAATTTCTGATTCCTGTTTTTCTTTGAACAAAATCTGTTTTCACAGTGTTTTTCATCAGTCTTGTTGTTTTTCTGGCCACTTTTTGTCGATCCCGTCCATGAGGTCTTGAGTCCTCCTGGCCTCGCACCTCCTCTGCTCCTTTACTCCCTTGGAGGGGGGACACGAGCAGCTTGGCTTCTTACCCAGTCTCCAGTTATCCTACGACACGTCAGGAGGGTTGGAGGTTGAGTGAGGTGAATTTATATATATATATATATATATTGAACATTCCTCCTGAACCCTGACTACTGTGCCTTCGCCTCTCTGAAATTCCCCACAACCGTCTGAACAGAACTGCACAAGAATCCACAATTCTGCAACCGCTTCAGGATCTCTGCCCCTGATCCAAATCTCTCAGCAGATCAGCCTGATACACCTGCAAATTCAGACTGACCGCTACCCCAAATGCCTTGCCAATCCGTTAGGTTGGTTTTCAATGACTTTCAGAAGATTTCAAAGACGATGCCTCACTCTGCGAGAGATTGCTGGCTAGCGTCTCTTCTACGGGGAATCTTCACTTATCCTTGCTCGCGTAAACCCTCCACACTCGCATAATTTGAATGTGGGGATAGAAAAATGCAAGCTGAATATGGCTTCTTCCAGTATCTTACCAGTTCAGTGTAAAGATCCGGTAGAAAAGGAAGGCTCATTGAAGGATGATGAGCCTCTTTCTCAAATTCCTCCGCCAGCTCGACTTGAGAGCCCTACTCAGCAGCCACTGGACCCGACCTGCGGTATGAAGACGTCCTTTGAGAAGAGGGCCAAGTGTGAGCAGTTTTTTTTTCACTGTTAACTTGTCACAGTGACTGCATCCACACCGCTCGAGAGCTGACCATGCGTGCCCTGCTCCCTAGTAGACAAGGCAAAGATCGTGGGTGTCCTCAGATGTCATAAACTGAGGACACTGAGGCACGCACCTTCTAATGAACTTCCTGAAGACAAAATAGGTGGTGAGGTGTAACTCAGGCCCCATACTCATGGGTGTTCACCAATGAATATCGGCATGTGCACGTTCTTTAGACACCAGTCACTATGATGCCATTCCCTAGAGCATCAACACTAAGAAGCAGTCCTACTTTAAAAGGGAACTGCAATGTACAACATAGTTGCAACAAATAAACAGTGTTAATAGAAATCTCAAGGAACTCTCCAAATTGTGGATATAAATGCATGCATTTTTGTGACATAAACTGAAAATTGTTAAATGAGCAAAAATGTAAAAGAAAATAATATTTATTGATGATTCATTCATTCATTGAGAAAAGTATGGAATATTTAGAGATAGCATATTACCCATGACTTACAATGAAATGTGCTTTGTGAAAACTATCATTCATTTTATGTTTTGTGGAGTTGATGTAAAAAAGCAATGCAAGAAGACAATACATTTTTTTAAAGATGTTTTGAACAAACTTTTTTTTATACATTTGTCAATTTATCCTTCTCCATTGCAATGCACGTAGGCCTATATGGAGGTCTAGGGGTCTTATCATTATCATTAAAAATAAAACGATATAAAACATTTTTGTTAATATAGCTGAAATAATGTCTTTGGCAATAACAAACTAGAAGCACTAAAATTGCTAAATAAAAAAAATTGAACTAAAATTTGCAGCAGTTTCACTTGCTTTGTTTCCTTTTCTGCAATATTTCTAACATTGCTGTATGTTGTTTATACATCAACAGTATGACTTTCCCTGAATGTGGAGCTCTACAGCAATAGTGTAACTTAAATGTCTGATTTAAGAAGAACACTCAACCAATATGATATCGAATACCCAGCCGATGTTCTTTCACGACAGTCCTCCACTAGTAAACTCTAATGACTGTGGAACAAAACCTTAAATCTTTGACATTTATATACTATCACCGTTTCCTTTATCACAAAACGATGTCATGGGAAATGACAAGTGATGTCCCTGGTTGTCAGATTCAGAGATTTGATAGAACTGAGAAATTGCTTATGAGGTAAAACCATGTAGTTTTACCAGTTTTAAGCTGTCATATGCCGAAAAAGCATTGTGGAGGCAATGGGTTCAGAGACCAAGATGGGAGGAAGCTGTCCTTTAAGGACACACACCACCATGTAATTTTATTCCATGATGACTTGAAACTTCTCAGCAGTTCAGGGAACTTGCTTTCCATCGATCTTTCAACTTTTCTTTCACTCATCCGTCGCTTGAAGCCGGCAGCATGAGGCGGCGAACAGTGGTAATGTATGTGGAGATCGGCTGCTTTGTGTCCTGTCTGTGTGGCTGGATGTTGATCTGCTCCACTCTGGCCACTGAGTACTGGATCTTCTCTGAGGTCAGCTCTGTAGTTCTGACCACCGGGAGCTACTATTCCAACCTCTGGATGGACTGCGTCTCGGACGGCACAGGCGTATCTGACTGTAAATACTACCCTTCCATGATGGACCTGCCTGGTGAGGAATCACTGCTTACACTTTATAAAAGATCTCACTTGTTAACATTAGTTAACGGATTAACTAACATGGACTAACAATGAGCTATGTAAATTTACTTAATAATTAACCTTTGTTAATGGTGCTTAGAAAAATGTTCATTTTCATGTTAGTTCACAGTGCATTAACTAATGTTAACAAATACAACTTTTGATCTTAAAAAGTATTCGTAAACGTTGAGATTAACACTATTAACGAATGTTGTTGATATGTTGTTTACTGTTAGTTTGTGTTAACAAATTAAATCTTATCGTAATGTTATGGAATCACACTACAAACTGCGAAAAATATTGACAAACAGTAATATTGTGAAATATTATGACAATTTAAAATGACTGTTTTCTATTTTAATATATTTTAAAATGTAATTTGAAAGCTGAATTTTCAACATCATTACTGTTGCTGATTACACATCAGTTTTCAGGGTCACATGATCCTTCAGAAATCATTCTAATATGCTGATTTTATGCTCAAAAAACATAAATTATTATTTTCAATGTTGAAAACAGTTGTACCAACAATGTACCCCCCCCCCCCCCTAAAAAAAAATTCTATGATGAATAGAAAGTTCAAAAGAACAGCATTTATTTCAAATAAACTTAAAAAAATAACTTTTAATCAATTTAACTCATCTTTGATGAATAAAAGTATTTTCTAATTTCTTTCCCCCAAAAATAAAAAAAATAAATTCTTACTGACCCCAAACTTTTGAACGGTAGTGATTAATGTTACAAAAGCTTTCCATTTCAGATCAATTCTGTTCTTTTGAACTTTTTTATTCATTAAAGAATCCAGAAATAAAAATGTAAAAAACTGTTTTCAACACCGAAGACTGGAGTAATGATGCTGTAAATTCAGCTTAGATCACAGGAATAAATTAAACTTCGCTATATATTCACATAAAAACCCACTGTTTTAAATTGTAATAATATTTCACAATATTACTGTTTTTTTTAATCAAATAATTGCAGCCTTGGTGAGCAGAAAAGACTTCTTTTAAAAACATAAAAAAATCTTACCAATCTAAAACTTTTGACCGGTAGTGTATCGGGTGAATGCAGGTTGATTTGGACACTTTTTTCCATTATAATAAAAAAGTGGAAAAAGTGTTAAATACAACCGTACTTTTATTTTTATTTATAAAAAATGTATCTTACTTTTCAGCAAAAACATTAAGCAGCAATTGATAGTAATACACATTTCTTGAGCAGCAAATGAAGGATCATGTGACACTGAAGACTGGAGTAATGATGCTGAAAATTCAGCTTTACCATCACCATCACATGAATAATTTACATTTAAAAAAAAACCCCCATACATTTTAAAATATATTATTATAAAAAGTTTTTTTTAAATAGTATATTTCATAATATTATGGTATTTTTTTTTTTATCAAATAAATGCATTTCATGACATCAGGAGAGGAGAGGCTATTCATGCGTTTGGTTAATATTAAACTCCGCTCTTGGTGTGGTTGTTAGTTTTCCTCCATGTGTGCAGGGCTCTGTCTGTGGTCTCTGTGATCTTTGGGTTCTGGGGAGCTGTGCTTGCCCTCATTGGGATGAAATGTACCAAAATCGGAGGCTCTGAACTCGCCAACGCCAGAGTCACATTCGCCGCAGCATTGACGTACATGGCATCTGGTATGAATATTCCTTCATAATCATTTTTGCATAAAACATAAACTGAGTATCACTAACTGTTGTCTGTTTTGCAGGGTTCAGTGGTATGATAGTCTACTCCTGGTGGGGAGATAAAGTGCGTTCTGAATTTGTGGATCCATATTTCTTACAAACAAAGTACGTAATTATGACGGTTGCGTTTGTCATATTACTGTATGTCTAACTTTGAACGTTTTTATTTTTAGAAAGTATATATTGTAGTAATTGACGTAAAATACGTGTCATGATGGGCTTAAAGGGGTCATATAATGAGGAATCAAATATCTTTGGTCTTCTGAGACAGAATTGGTCCTTGGATCATGAAAAAAAAAAAAACCCGAAAAACCTCCTCAGTCCAAAAATTCAATTTATCAAAATGAATAGATGCAAAAGAAAACACTGCGCTGACAGACATTGACCAACGTGGACAATCACCAGATTACAGTACGAAACTGATTCAACATACAAGCTCCAACACACACTGATCTGACAAAACCCTGGTGCAGTGTGATTGGCTGTAAGATTCTACGACAGTTAATTGCATTGACAAAGCAGCCAGTGAAATAAGTGACTGTTAAATTAAGTGACTGTGTAAAACACTTTTAAGGGCTTATTTCACGTAATATGGTCCTTTAAATTTTAAATATGAAACATTTATTTCTCAGGTTTGAGCTCGGTGCCGCTCTCTTCATTGGTTGGGGAGGGTCGTGTCTGGTTATATGTGGAAGTGCAGTCATGTGCTATTTCTCTGGGAAAGAGTCATTCCCCAAAAGGTCTGACCCGTCACACTGTATACATCTACTGTACGTGGAAACAAGTTAAATAGGAGGGTGAAATGAATATGTGGTTAAATTGGTACCTTTTTTCTTCCTCAGATTCAATAAACAACTCACAAGACCTCCAACCAAGATGACAGCACATACCAGACGTACGTACATGCTGCCCGTCTCGTCCAGACCCTCAGCTGTGTTCATCCCTCCTTCACACCAATCATACACTGAGAGAAGAGGAAGCAGAGAGAGGAGAGGAACACAAGGAAGCCAGTCATCAAGAACCGTCCGACCCATAAGGCCTCCTATAGACTCAGCTGTTTAAAAAAATAATCTAGCAACATTTGTTGACACTTTTCCAACACTAGAAATTGAAATATAACAGGAGTGCAAAGGAAAGAAGAAACTTGGAAGTGTTATAAAAAGTGAATTTAATAAATCATCTAGGATATAAACAATCAAAAAGTATGAGGCAATTATTTTAAAGTGCAATATGTTCCTTAACCGTACTTGTACCTTTATATTTCATATAAAGTAATATTTAACACTGTGAATCTACAACTCAAGGAATGAAAGGCTGTTTGTGCACTGCTGTCCCTGAATAAACACTAAGCCTGAGCTACAACAGATACTGGCTGTTACAGTTGTGAGGTTTATTAGCTGGTGAATGTTTTGGTATTGCTCTGTTGCATTTTCTTATATCTCATCTGAATCATCCCAGTCACTGACAGTCACTAAGCTGCTCTTGAGAGTGCTGCTGGTTCCTGCGTCTGTGAGGCCTGCAAAACACAAAGAAAGAAATCAGAATCGCCCTCCGAAAACCGTCCGAGGAGTCTCTGCTTATACAGTAAGAGAGGGGTCACGACTCCCGAAACACTGCTTCGAATGTCTTTTAACACCACAAAAATATACTACGGGTGCACTCACACTTTGGTTCGATTCAAACCGACTCTGGTGCGATTGCTCTGTTAGTGCGGTTCATTTGAATGAGTGTGAACGCTGCTATCCGAAACCTTGGTGTGCACAAAACAAGCGGACAGAGAGTCCTCTGTCCTCTTCCAAACAAACTCTAGTGAGGTTTGACTGAAATATGAACGCAACACAAATCTAAACGAACCAAAAACAGGACGTGATGTCACAAGATGCGACCCTAAAGAGGACAGAATGGTCAAGCGTACCTGTTTTTTCTCGTCATAAGAGCTACGTTGGCCATTACAGTTCAGTGCAGTGCTTTTGTGTGTGTAAAGGAGAAATTCCTGGAGCTTTTTTTTAACTCATTTACATGTTTTATTCTGGCCAGCTTTACTGACTGCAGAAATTAATGTTGTGAGGTTTATTCGTTATTCTATTTCTATTTTTTTTTTGTAAGTACTGTACACACAACAGAAAATATTTTAAAAAGGTTCAATGAAGTTGCAAAGTAAATAAATCGAATGGTGACTAACATAATTCTTCAAAAGTAAAACTACTACTTTAATATTATAGCTCATTTAGCTTTTGTTTATGGTAAAATAAACAATAGGTAACATGTTTTAAACATGATACATATTAAAAATGGTCCATTTAAGTTGGTGATTAAATCAATTGGCTAACAGCGACTGAATGTCCACACAAAGATGGCAATATCTGAAATCCTTGTCCTTGTGGGGACATTTTTGGTCCCCATTAAGAAAACACCTTAGTAGGGCTGGGTATTGTTAGGTACTTCACAATTCGATTCGATTTCAATTCTTGAGGCTTCGATTCAATTCGATTCGAAATTGACTTATTAGCTTCGATATCGATTCAATAATAAGTAAATACACAAGTAATTAAGTGCCTGAGTATATTTTTAAGTAATGTGTGCAGTTTTACCAATGTTAAAGAACAAATTGACCCCAGCATGTTTGTTTCCTGTCATGGTTTATTCAGCAGAATAAAATGGTAAATGGTAAATGGACTGCATTTATATAGCGCTTTCATAGACCCAATGGCCACCAAAGCGCTTTACAATTTGCCTCACATTCACCCATTCACACACACATTCATACACCGACGGCGACGGCAGCCATACAAGGCGCCATCCAGCTCGTCGGGAGCAGCCGGGGTTAGGTGTCTTGCTCATGGACACCTCGACACTTGGTCAGGTGGAACCGGGGATTGAACCACCAACCTTTCGGTTTGTAGACAACCTACATGAACCACTGAGCCACTGCCGCACCAAAATGTACAACATTGTATGTGTTGAATTCAAACACAACTGTGACAAGCACTGTACAGTGCTTTAACAACACCTCTAAAGTGCATGTAACTAAGTAGTAGAAAGTATATTTCTTTCTTCCTATACATTCAAGTTATAAAAGAAATGTAAACAGAAGCACAAAATGTGCATACTCAAAAAAGTGCAATATTATATTCTAATTATAATTTTGTAAACAATAACACTTAATAGCTGATCACACTTAACAGCAATTGCGAGTTATCAGGCCAATTCTAAGGGGGAAAAAATACTAACCTTTTTCCCTCTCAGAAGTTTATATCTCATAGACTTTATATCATGCATTTCTGACTTTATATCACGCAATTCTGACTTTATATCATGCATTTCTGACTTTATATCACGCATTTCTGACTTTATAACACCCAATTGCGACTTCCATAGTTCCCGGCTTACAGTGGAATCCAAAATGAGCCCAAACGTCGGCTTTTAATGTTGGCGGTGCAGGCTTGAATCAGGCTTGAACGGAGTGCAGCTGCTGTCCGTCATCGCGCTGTTTTGCTAAGGGCTAAAGCGCGACTTGTACAACGCTGAACGCTCTCACTAGAGTGTAGCCCACAGCGCCGCCACTGGCCTGGATGGCTGAATCGATTCATAGGATTTGATGAATCGATATTGAATTGAGAAGCAAAAAATTGCAATGCATTGATGAATCGACATTTTTACCCAGCCGGCATTAAAAAAAAGAAGTTTGCTTCCGGTTGTTTGTCAGTTGAGGTCATGGGTCGGTAGTGATTTTTATTTATTTTTTCTCCAGTGGCAGCAAGGGATAGGAAGGAAATTATTCTTATATATTTTACTTCACAGTAGTGGATAGGCTACTCTATTTTTTCATAACATAGCCTACCTGTACATGTACTCTACCACCTTGTGTGTCCTAGAATGTTACACACACACACACACGCTGATTTTAAATGTGTGCGCACAGGCAAACGCGGTTGCCTTATTGTAAAGTGTTACCGGTTCGCACGCGCGCATCTACGTTACAACAATGACGTGTGAACGCCCGTGGTTGCCTCTTTTGTTAGCATTGCTGGAGGACAACAGGCTATACAAATATGGTCCTGTACAAAAACATAAATTATAGTTCGCCTCAAATTTTTTTTATTTGTGTATTTATTTAATTTGTATTATTTCTTCCCCAATCTCATAAAATAAATTTGGGTCGCACATAAATTGACAGGGTCGGTGGGAAACCGGAACCAACTATTTTTTTTAATGCCTTGTACATCATACGTTTTTTTTTTTTTTAATGTTTTTTTTTTTTTAATTGTAAAAATGCAGAACGTTTTTTTTGTGTGTATTTTTTAAATGATGTAAATCATTTATAACCCTGATTTCTTATTAGCAATCTCTTGAAAATATGTTTGGTTAAAAAAGGAATTGTGTGTACCTGGCTTGTGCCCTTTGCCCGTCGATGAGCCCCACACACTAGTGCTGGTGTCAAGACTCTTGTCCAGGCTCTTCCTGATGACGGGCACGGGACATTGGCTGGGTTTGGGTACAGCGGGCACATCCTCTATAGAGGAGATATCCCAGTCATCATCGTCATCCTCTTCATCTGTGTACTGAAAGCAAGAGCAGAAAATCAACACTTTACAAATTTGGTATAGAGATAAAAACAGCATTTATTTAAAATAAATATCTTTCATAACATTATAAATGTCTTTTCTGTCACTTTTGATAATTTGAATGCGTCCTTGCTGAATAAAAGTATTAATTTCTTACTGAACCTAAACTTTTGAATTGTATATCTACAATATTTGCTACAGTTATGTGATGAGCTATATTATTTGACTGAAGTGCAAAAATACTTAATAATAGCCTATTTAATATATTTTTATGTCAATATAATATCAAAATATTTAGATAAATAACCTGTTCTTCATTGTTGTAGATTTCAGTGCCATTTTAATGCAACATAATATAAACACCTGTATCTGTTTAAAGGGGCAGATCTCACCTTTAGGACTTTCTTTACATCTTGCTTTATATTTTGGACAGCTGTTGGCTTTTCCAGGAATGTATTAACGCCCCCTGCTGGTTTCTGTGGGCCTCGTGTCGCCAGCTGTTTTTCAAGGCTTTTGCCAATAGCTTTGACATTACCTACAGAAAACACACACAATACAGACATAATCATTTTTCCAATTTTTGTTTGCAATACAACAACTGACATTAGAAGCGAGTCTTACTGTGAGTAATCTTCTCCACATTTCCATTCTGGTCGGTGTGTTTGTGCAGCTGTGACAGGTTGATCTCCTTGATCTCGCTGCCGTCGGTCCACTCGCTGTCGCTCTCGCTCAGAGCGGTCACATCTGTCCTGTTCGCACTGATCACGGGAGCAGCGGAGCGCACAGCAGGAGTGTGAGGGCTCGAGCGCTGATGCGTTTTAGCAGTCTGGGCTTTGACTGTGGTGCTGTTGACCGGGACAGATTTCTTCTGTGTTTGAGGGGCTTCGTCCTCAGACGTCTCCTCTTCCTCGGACGAATCGTCATCAGAGCTGAATGGAGGGGTTCTGCAAGCGAGACATAATATTTATGTTCAGACAACACAGAAAAAGCCACTGCATCTAAGTATAAAAATACTGCTAAAGAGCGGTAAAATAAAATCAGTGATCATTTAAGCCAAAGTGATATCATGAACAGCTAAATAAATTAAAGTCAACAGGAAATTGCATTTCAGCATTTCAATTCTGTAATGTGATGCATGTCTGATTCAAACTACTAATACAACTAAAAAATATTATACATTTCTGTTAAATAAATACGCATGAACTAAAATAAAGAATTAAAAACCTTACATTTATGTCAAGGCAATTTTTGAAATTTCAAATTTGTAAAAACTAAATAGACATATATATATTAAAAAAAAACAATTATAAAAACGACAAAAACAACATAATGACTATTACTTTTACTAAAAATAAATGTATTAAATATATATATATATATAAATTTAAAAAATTTAAATATTAATAAATACTATATTAGTATATTAATAATACTACAATGACACTGTTGATTTTAAACATTGGGGCATGATTGATTAAAAAAAAACTTTTTTTTTGTCCCACCAGCTTTGGATATGTTAGCAGAAAACACTTGAGAGAGTTTTTTCAAAACAAACAATACAAACCTTACAATAATGTGAATTACGAGACAAGGATTTGTATTATTTATTTTGTGTGATTTTATTTTAAATTTGAAGTAATTTACCTGAAGATAAAACCCTGACGGCCGTACCTGTGATGCTGCAGTGGTGTGGAGGTCTTGGGCAGGGTGCTGGTTCTGCTGCGTGGGACTGGTTGTGGAGTGTGAAGCTGTTTGGGAGCAGGACCTGACACCACACGAGTTACTGTTGATGGAAAACTGCTGGATCTGGGTCTGGACTGCATTCCTGCAGAAGAACAAGAAAAAAGCTGCATCCTAACTGAAACAAGTGATCCAAGCGAGGAACAAAACATCAACTAAAACGCAAAGCTTTAAAACCCACGTTTGTTCTTCCTTGTCGTTCATTCATCATCTTTGAAGTTATTTTTCACAAAGCATTATTTTGCTTTGCTTCAGCTATGATCAAGAGACATCCACTCTTGCATTTTGGGGGCAGAGCAATGAAGGGAGGGGTGTGTTTATTTGGGTTTGGGTTGATTTCAAATATCCAGTGTTTCTCAAGATATCCCTGGACCTTTTGGCAGTGTGTTCACCGAAGCGTTTTTAGCCAGCTGAAAACACCAGGCACTGAAAACGCAGTTTTTTTTTCAGTTGATACGCTTTGTTTGCTATGATATGGTATAACCGCGGAAGTGTTACTAGCGTCACATTTCACAAATAGTTTGTTTTTGTATTGTTTCTGTATGAAAATTATAAAAGTACAATGTAAAGTATTTGCTCTGGCTCTTGTTTTAAATTATTTTGTCCTGTTATTTAGATTGTTGTTTCCTTTTTTTTGCCATTGTACAAGCAGCAGGATGTGACAGTTGGTCAGTGGTATTTGTCCCGCCCCTCCTCCACTGTGATTGGACGGCTAGGTAAAAAGTGTCAGTGTTGAGTGCTGCGTTTTAACCAAAGTTGAAAATTCTTCAACTCTCGGCTTTGGTGGACACGCGGCTTTAAAGTAGTAGTTAACTTTAAAAAAAACTTTTGCTGATAATTTACTCACCCCCATGTCATCCAAGATATCCATATCTTTCTTTCTTCAGTCGAAAAGAAATTAAGGTTTTTGATGAAAACATTCCAGGATTTTTCTCCATATAATGCACTTTACTGGGAACCAAACGGTTCAAGGTCCAAAATACAGTTTCAGTGCAAACTGCAAACTGTTTAAAGGGCTTTAAACGACACCAGACGATGAATAAGGGTCTTATCAAGCGAAACGATCGCTCATTTAAAGAAACAATTAAGTTTTATAAGCTCAAATGTTCTGTGATGCACATTCGTGACTCTCCTGTTCGAACTCGTTCATTAAAATGAACATATCTTTTTCCGAATCAATTTGTTGATGATAGACTCGAACTCGGACTCGAAAAAAGATTTGTTCAATTTGATGAACGAGTTCGAACAGGAGAGTCACGAACGCGCATCACAGAACAGAGAAAGGCGACCATTTGAGCTTATAAAACTTAAACTTTGTTTTGTTTTTTTTTAAACGAGTGATCGTTTCGCTTGATAAGACCCTTATTCATCGCCTGGAATCGTTTAAAGCCCTTTGAACAGTTTACAGTTTGCACTGAAACTGTCTTTTGGACCTTGAACCGTTTGGTTCCCAATGAAGTCCATATGGAGAAAAATCCTGGAATGTTTTCATCAAAAACCTTAATTTCTTTTCGACTGAAGAAAGAATGACATGGACATCTTGGATGACATGGGGGTGAGGAAATTATCAGCAGAAGGTTTTTTTAAAAGTGAACTACTCCTTTAATGCCTTGTTCTCAGCCTTGAAACTGCAAGGGCAAATCCTGACCTTCTTCATGTTGTTTGGGCTTGGCTGGCTGCTCCGTGTTTCTCTCCTTCACTCTTTGCTCTAGTTTATGGTTGATCTCTTTCTGCGCCCTCCGATACGCTGGGTCCTCTTCCTGTCTCTTCTGACGATCAGTGATAATCTGGACCATGGTGCTCTTATACACCCCTTTAGAGAGACCACTGCCTCCCTGAAGACACCAGAGACATTGAGGTTATACAGTGCCATGGCTTCTCAACTGTCATAATTAAACATTTTTTCATGCAGTTTGACACTCACTACTTTGATGCCTAAGTTCTGCAGTCTATCATCAAGGTTCTGCTGAGCCGCCAGACGCATGTCTCTCCTCAAACCCGGGTTCTTCAACAGCTCCTGCACTTCCTGCTGCCACGACCGGCTCTCCTCGTGACTTTCAGAGATGCTAGAGGAATCTGAAAATATAAGATCAATGATTATGGTCACATGTCAAATAATTTCTACAGTTGTTGTGACAGATGCTGCCACTCATTGTAAAATACACTTTTAACTTGGTATAGCAATGCTCTATAATGCAGTTGCATAGAGACTAAATACTTTTTTTTTGAATATATAAACATTACCGTTCAAAAGATTGTGGATGTTTTACTTTTTTGAAAGAAATCTCTCCAAGGCTGCAATTATTTGACAAAAACACAGGAAAAATAGGAATATTTTGAATTATTATTACAATTTAAAATATATAATTTTAAAATGGATTTACTGCCACTTTTGATCAATTAATGCATCCTTGCTGAATAAAAGTATTAATTTCTTTCAAAACAATCATACTAACCACAAAGTTTTAACAGTATTGTATATAAATGTACAATTATTTAAAAAAGGTCACTTCAGATATTAATATTAGCTGCAAACATGGATTTTATTTATTTATATATATATATATATATATATATAATTATTTATTTTGACCTTGCATAAATAGGAAAAAATAAAAATAGTAAAATGCACAACCAAAGAAAAAATAATAATTGGAAATGCCACTGCACTTGTACAATGTCTCTTTTATATTTTTAAACCCGGAAATAACAGAGAACGGCAAACATTTCCTGTAACTGCACATTGACATTCCCTTTCTCTTGCTCTGAGCTGTCCAATAATTACATGCATGCTGTAACATCTGTGTTTACTGAGGAGACAGATCTTTAGTTTGCTGGCGACACAAGCTCAGACTGAACACGCAGACCTAAGCAACAGATCATGCAGACAGGATGCGAGCATGCCACTCAATCACTACCGCTTTACCTTTCTCCTCCTCAGACAGCTCCACTATAGGATCCAGTTTATGGACTGAGCTGGACTGCTCTAATAGGACAGCGCAAAGAGGTCAGAGAAGAGTGCAGGGGTTACGGAAGGACCGAGGCAAATTAAAATCTAAACCGCTAGCCTAAAACATTTATGATATTACCCATACTGACCCCATTAAATCACATTTTGTGGCTGTTTGTTAATACATGTACATTAGCTTTGAAGCCATCCATATGCTGGTGTCCACCATGGGGATGCTGCAACCCAATTTGCATACTGTCCATCCCAACAAGTATCCAAAATTAGAATGAGTGTGTCTCAAATTGTTACATGTAGCCCATTTTATGTTTAAAATACAGCATGATGTGATGCCACAGTGACCTGGGCTACCCAGCAAGCCCAAAAGCCTGACAACAAAGTTGCAGTTGAGATTATGCTTATCTGGAAATTGTCTAGCAATATGTCATGCAGGAACTTACCACTGACCACTACTTTAGCTTTAGTCTCTGGAGCCGGGGCAGCAACCACTGAAACAAAAATATATTTCGATTCAAATTAAGAAGGTAATTTAGCACTGATATATTAAAAAGTGATTTTACGTTTTTACGTAAAATATAATATTTACATACCTTCACGTTGCACTGTTATCGTTGGCGGCTTTGACGAGATCTGTTTCATCTGTAAAAAAGAAACGCATGTTATTTGCTAGGGCTGGGTAATAAATATCGATTTCTCGATATTAATCTATTCTCATTTTTACAAACCGATATCGATTCTTAAATCTCAAGAATCGATTAGTCATCCTGTTTCATTTGAATGAATGAGACGTATCGCGGCTGCGCACATCCAACAAATCGCACTAATCTTTGTCCTGCTTTGTTACTATTGAAATTAAACAAAGTCTCAATTTTCAAATTACGTCCATTTTCTTTAGAAATTCAAAAACATAAATAGCGTTTTGCCGTTTTGGCGCTGTGGCGTGAGATCGCTTTGGCGCAGCTCCAGAGAAGCAGCTGATCTCTCTTCCGGCTTAATAATACCAGTCACAGCGCGAAATAAACATGAATGAGCATCTGAAAGTGTGTTAAAAGATCGAGTACAACTTATCGAAATCCGTATCATGTCACATTGATTCGCTCAATCTGCGTTTCAACCGTGGAAAGACGTCAATTAAACCGCTTCAATGTCATGTATCGTCATATTTACCTCAGAAAACCCACATAAACTCGTTAGTCCACACTCGTTAGTGTTCTTCAATATTTAATGCATATTTGAATAAATCTGGCAAGTTTTTATGACAGCCACCATTTAAATGTTTATATTTCATATAATCTTCTTATTATAAAAATAAATAAAAGTGTAATTTAAGTGTTTGTATAGCTACAAAACAGTTAATTATTACCTTCATATTAGGTTAATGAAGCCTAGTAGGTTACAACTAGACTATATATATATTATATACCATAGTTTACAGCATTTAAGAGATTTGATTTCCTTGAGAAAAATTGCCATTTATTGTAACTGATATCCAAAATAATCGATATTGAATCGAATCGAATCGTAATCGAAATCGAATCGCATTGCAAGCTTGTGAATCGAAATCGAATCGAATTGTGAAATTTGTCTCAATACCCAGTCTTATTATTTGCTATTACGAAAAAAAAAAAAAACCAGCAACGCGTTATCTGAGCCCTGTCACTTTAAATTGATATGTTTCACTGAAAAGACAACATGCATAATGACAAGCTGACAACATAATCAGCATAAGTGTCCGGATATGTTCCCACATCGCTCGAACCTAAAGATTACTCTGTGGGCTAATACAGGATATCCTGAACAATCGAGCCTTTTCCTGTGCGGAGTTACAGTACTGACCTGCTTGTTTTGGGAGGCAATAATCTGCTGCTGTTCCTGCAGCCTGTGGCTCAGTTCCTGCACCTGTCTCCGCGATTCCTCCCTGCCTTCTGACACAGCAGAGCGCAGTTTGAACAGGTCCTCCTGAAGCTGATGAACCAGAGAGAGACATTACGCATTTATACGGACATGTGAGCTATTCCCATATTTAAAAAGCTACCTGTGATACCTACCAGACTTTTTTCACTGTCATGGTCCTCCTTTATTTTTTGCATTTTCCCTGTCCACTTCACCTCCTGAGTAAAGAAAAATATACATTTTATAAGTATAACTACACCTATATCAATTTCAAATCATCTGAATGTTGCATCTCCTTACTTGTTTGTGGAGTTTTTGTTGAAGTTTAACAACTTCCTGCCAGTGTTCATTGCTGGCTGATGTACTGGGCTGTGTCAGTCCTGGCTGCAGGCTTTCCTGCATATTTTTCTGCTGTAATCTTATCAATTCCTAAGGGGAGGAAAGTAAACATACTGAATGTCATTTCAGCACAATCACGTCACATAATATCAATAGCTTTTTACCTTATTTGATCAATTTATTTGATCATTTATAACATTGTTAAGTAAAATCCAGCAAAGTTTATTACATTATGTTATATTATAATTAGTGCTGTCAATCGATTGAAAAACATTTAACTAATTAATCACATATTTTTCTGTAACTAATCGAGATTAATCGCACCTGACATTAAAGTTTTTCAAATGTTTTTATATTGTAATCATTTCACATTTAATCTCTAAATGAATGTAGAAACAACAGAAAGACAGAAGCTTTTCAGAAGACAGTTCTTTTTTTATGAAAGAACAACTGCTACACCTCTATGAAATATGCATTTTTCTCAATTCTAGCCGTTACAGCCATTCAGCATTACAGTATAACTGAAAGCTATAAATTTTAACATTTATTAGGCTTTCAGAAAATATAAAAACTTTTAATTTAACTTAAATCTTCACATAAACCCATTATAATAAATGTCACATTTACCTATGCCCTTTAATATATCTTTTTTTCTATTGGTCAAGCCAAACCACATCAGATTTTTACTTACCCTGTAGAAATGTACAAAAAGTTAGTTTTCAGAGAAACTAACAGAAATTGCAGAAATTGAATAAAGTAAATTATAAATTAAATATAGATTCCTTATTAAAGCAATAAAAGTTATTTAGTCAAGAGCAGTGAGTGATTTTCTCTTTTTCTTTTGTTCTTTAATTATCCTTTATTTTTTAATTAGGCGCCTGTCACTTTAAGATCTGCCGCAGATCTGACACGTGTCTCATTTTCTTAGAACTCTTTACACTCATTTAAAACTTCATTTAACTAATTTAAAACTATAGACCATTTCACAAGATGTAAACAACACTGGTCCAGAAACACTTCCTGTTTCAGTTTGTAACTGTTTTCTTTATTTTACATGTAAAGAAAAAATCTTAAAGATGTTTGTTTAACTTTTTGATTCAGTTTTAAATGTTCTGTTGGTTGTATTTTATCCCAGCTTTTATGTAGTGTTAAAAAACTGAAACAGGAAGTGCTTCTAGACCAGTGTTGTTTACATCTTGTGAAATGGTCTATACTTGTGAGGATACTCAACAAAATGGGCATTTTGGCATAATTTTGTGTTTTTGTCCGTTCAACCGCTGACAACAACGGCTTTCTGTGCGGACGAATCATGTGTGTGTGTGTCAAACAGACAGGCGATACACAGAAGCGCGCCTATATGGTGACCAATAAAAGCTTTGTCCGAAATAAAAACTTACGGTTTCTAGATTTCTGTTCTTTTGATGCATTGAATCCATGTCCCGTTGACAAGCTTCCTTGATTTCATCGATTTTGCTGTTCATCCGCATTTTCTCATCCTCCCTCCATATTTCCAGTTGTCGCTTAAACTCCTCCTGCCTTTGAATAAGCTCTTTCTCCTGGAAAAACATAGAGAATGAAATACTTATTTTAAATAACAACATATACAACATACTATTAAAAACATGGTGTCTTTTTTTGTCTTTTCTAACCTGTTTAGCAGTGTAGTCTTTCTGCTGTTTTTCCATTTGGGACGTGACCAGGGTCAACTGCTCTTGTAGTTTGTTGATCTCATCTTGTAACTTCACAGTCTGAATTTTTTTTTGATTATCTGTTATCAGTTCTGGAAAACATCAGATGCTTGAATCACCCTTGTGAAAAAGAAGTGAACTGCATTAATGTGAACTTGCAATGTGCTTCAGATTAGAGGTCTGCAATGCCGTGGATGTGCGGCACAGGACAAGTTTTGGATTGCTGAGAGCGGGTGTAAGAGGGAAGATACGGATATGTGTGCGGGAAGCGGGTGGGAGCGGGATAAAATAATACATATTTTTAGCTGATTTCATTTAATATAAATTTAAACTGTCACTGAATAGCAATTAACATGCAGTATAGTGTCCGAAAATATTAGCTTAGTTTTTATTTTTTTTAATTATTATTTTTCAATATATTCCCAACAAATTTAGGTTCTGGGAACGTTACTTTTTGGTTCCCAGAACACTCCTAGAACTTTCCCTTAAGGTTAAGGGAATGTTTCCGGAACGTTCTCCTTACGTTATAAAAATGGAACCTAAAAATAACCTACATGGAACGTTCCTATAACGTTCTTGTTTGGTTCCCAAAAAAATAACCCCAAGGGAACATTCGGGGAACGTTCTGTGTTTGCTGAGTAAATTCTGTAATAAGTACTCTTTTTAAAAGTATGCAAAAAAACATTGATGATCACTCACTGATGTCAAACTCCGTAGGATGTCTGCGCTGCGTGTGACTTTGCAGGAAAGAGGCATTCATGAAGGCTTTCTCACAATGTTGGCACTGAAAAACAAAACCAATCAGGGGCTTTATTAATTTACATGACATCACATCTGTGAAGAGTACCAATGCTGAAAACATTTTCTTAAATGGCTTGCTTCTCCTTTTGTGTTCCATTGAGAAAAGAAAGTCTAAAGGGTTTGTCAAAATTTCATGGTGAGTAAATGATGATTTTTGGATGATCTTATTACTTTAAAAGACAATTAACCAAAGCAGGTGGAAAAAAGCGAAGGATCATTGCTGACGATCGGAGAGAACACAAGCCCTGCTCAGGTGACGAGTTGGTGTCGGTGCAGCTCAACACAGCTGTCACTCACACTCCTCTCAGGAATGATACCAAGAGACAATGTGGGCATGTTGCCATGGAAACACCGGGTGGTGCAGGGTTGATGTTGCATCTTATCGCCGCTCTACCTCTCGCTCCAATTCACGGACATGAGGAATATCCACAACACTGCACATCACACACCACATTTAGCATCCAAAACACCCGTCTGGTACTCTCATTCAAATTTAACCACGCTGCCACTGATACCCATCAAAAACACATGCTCTGAATTTGCAGGCTGCAAATCTGCAACAAGAATGTCGCCGTAAAACATCCATTGTGTGACATAATTGCATTGCTGCATAGACATAACTTCCCAAATCAACTGTGAAATGCAATTATGTTTCAAGGATCCAGGCAAACAGGGATTCGTTGGTGTCAATATGCAGCCTCAGCAGTTTTTGTATTACAGAACCAGCTCACGAAAACAGTCCCATTTCCCCCAAGTTAAAGGAAAAATACATTTTGCAAAAAGATTAAGGCTATTTAAAGTGTTTTAGAGATTTTTTCTGCATTATTTTATGACCCACCATCCTCCAGTTGCATACTGTTGTGCGACATAAAATGTAGGCTAATTGTAATAATTGTAAGTAACCTATATATTATGGTAGAATTCATCGAAACGGTTTGTATTTATTTTGATTCATTTAAAAACATAAAAAGATTCTGTAGAGTAGTGCTGCAATAATCTGGATACATTGAGAATCTTTTTTTTTTTTAAATAGAGGTCCCGATTCTCCCATGATTCTGAACAGACAACTAAACAAAATAACCGGTCATTTGCTAAAGGTTCTCACTAAATGTTAATTGCTGTAGTCAATTTAAAAATATTGAATTACTTTGAATGATTTTTTTTTAAAAATCGGCTTGAATAAATGATTTAATGCTCAGTGTTTTTGAACAAATCTACTGAATGAATGATTCAATGACTCACTCATAAACCCTTCACTTTTTTCATTACTGGAAGAATCAGAATTTTTTAACAAATCTATTGAATGAATGATTCAATAACATACATTTCTAAAACTTTGTCGCCAACTACTGGTCTAACAATGTAATTACATTGATACATGATGCAATCTTTATTTTACTTGTCAAGTTACTTTCAAAAGATTTTTTTGCTACTGTAGACATCAGTGTATAAAAGTGTGTATAACTTTTTTCCTCATATGTCTGTGATAATTTGAATGTAACAACAGAAATAATGATGCGAATACATAAATAATGTTTGTGAAGCTGTTTCATACCTATATATGTCATGCTCTCTCTGGGTCAGCGGCAGCGAAAATACATTTAAAAGTGATCGTAAGGTTTAATTTAGAAATAAAATCACGAGGGTGTTTGAATCGAGATCGCAATATTTTAATGATTCGTTGTGCAACTCTACTGGAGAGGATGAGAATTATACAGTTATATTAATGAGAAAAACTTGTTTTTACATTAGAGTATTGAACATTTGGGGAAAAACATGCTTAACTTAAATGATAATTGTCATTGACAAACAAATATTGTTTTGTTTTACATTTTTCCCATTTGTACATTAATTTTATTACATTTCCTCCATTAACATCACAATGCAAACCAACATTAACTAAAAACAGGTCTTGTTTCAGCTACATTTTGGTAACCACTTCACTGTTCTCTGATGAAATCACTTCACGATCCTGAAATAAACAGTAAATCATGAGCAGCACTTTCATTTTGCTGACGATTCTGCTGTCAGGGGCGCCTGTGCTTTTCCTAGCAACCACATGAAACACCAGGTGTTGCCTTGGCAACAGCTGGCCACAATCAGGAAAAGGACAGTTGCATGATTACAAATGAGCAAACATCTGATAAAGCCATGAGACAAAGACTGTAACGTACATCAGAGAATTTTTGAAAACTAATGCAGCATGCAGTTTTATTTCAATGAAGAGACGAGTGGGAGGGACTGATGGGGGATGGGCGCTTTGATTTGTTTCCTCCATTTAAAGCTCTTTTATAAGTAGAGTACAAGTCATCGGCTGACACCATCTGCCCTATTCTCCAAATCCTGAATGCTGTGTCCAAAAAACATAGCGTCTGGTGATTAGCTAATCCTGTCCCGGCCTGCTTGTCCTGATTAAGGACTTAAAAGTGTTGACAACACTTAGTTCAGGATAAAAACTTATTTACATACATCTACTGTATACATACATCTACTGTATACGAAAGCAACATTTTAGTCCACGTCTGTTCTCTTTAATGCCCTCTATTAGCTAATATACTCCTAAAGTTAACCGAATTTACTTTTCATTAAAATGTTTAATGTGGTAAAAAAACAACAACAAAAAAAAAAACAGTTGACTCACTGTAAAGTGTAATGACTCACTTTTTTCCCCCAATAAAATCAAATTCTATGAAAAAAATGGATGAGCCCATTAATATGTCCCACCCTGACTTCCTGTTTCAAAAGGACTTACACAACCATTCAAAATATTTGAGGTCATAGTGTTAAAAATGATTTCTATTTCAACATTTTTAACAATAATAATACATTTTTTTACTTGAGCACCAGCAAATCAGCATATTAGAATGATTTCTGAAGCATCATGTGACACTGAAGACTAAAGTAATAATGCTGAAAATTCAGCTTTTTAAAATACATTTTTAAAATATATTATAATAGTTTTTATAATAATAATAATATTTCACAATATTACCGTTTGACTTCTTTCAAAAATATTAAAAGGAATAAAATAAAAACATATGACACAAGAAAGAAAACTACACTTTTCAAACTAATTAATGTAATCTATGACAAACTAGAGATGGGTAACTAGGGCTGTCAAATGATTAATCGCATCCAAAATAAAAGTTTGTGTTTACATAATGTGGGTGCACTGTGTATAATTATATATATATATATATATATATATACACACACACACACACATGCTTGTATATATATTTAAGAAATATTTTCATGTATATACTGTATATAGATTTATATATAATTTATATTATATATAAATATAAATATTTTACATATAAATAAATTTTTTTTCTTAGATATACATGCATGTGTGTGTATTTATATACAAAATAATTATACACAGTGCACCCACATATATTATGTAAACACACTTTTATTTTCGATGCGATTAATCGCGATTAATCTAATTGAGGGTGACTAGTTTTCCTAGACTAAATGCTCATATCCACATTATTAGTTTAGCTATTTTTAGCGGCATTGCTCTAATTAGCATGCTGATTGTTTTAATTGATTGTTGCTTTGATTGATAGACAGCTCACTGCTGCTATAGTATTTGTTATTAATATTTGAAATTTGCCATTATTTGCTGTTTATTTTGACAAAAAGTGTTTTCATTTTAGTGCTGTCAAAACAATTAATCGCATCTAAAATAAGTTTGTAATTATATATATTATATATATACACACATTTATATTTATAAACCTTAATGCTAGATGTGACTAATCGATTTGATAGCACTATTTCAATTATTTTAATTTCCGTCTTAGTCATTTGTACTTTTAGATTCCCATTTCAATTCCCATTTCAGTTTTTTTAAGTAATATTTATATTTTATTTAAGCTTCATTTGAAGTAACGAATGATTTTTAATCATTTTATTTTACAATAGCATGCAAATTGAGATTCAGCTCCTTCACGCCATCAAACAGTGAGAAAAGCGCACGTTGAATTCCCTGGGGTCGGTGAACAGTGAGACTGGGGTGGAAGCAGAGTCTGGCCTTGGGGGGAGGCGACAGCGACAATGAAAATGCTAATACACACACATTCACACTCCACCATGGGGCTGTACAGACCTTGTGGTAATTGGCACCGATCCCCGCGCTGAACATGGCTTGCTGAGAGGCAATGATCTTCTTCCTCTGCTTCAGTTCCTCCTTTAACGTCTTGGCATCCTGGCTTTTTTTCTGCAGCTGGACGAGGAGCTGCTCTCTTTCCCGAGCCTCTGTCAGGAGTCTCTCCTCGGCCGTCTGCAGACTGACGCTCAGGCAATCCTGGGAGTGCAGCAGGTACTCCACGGTGAGCTGGGCCAACCGGAACAGCTTGATCAGGGCCGGGTCTACGGGGCTCTGACAGCGGTGGCAGCGCTCGCCCTCCACGTTGCAGAACGTCACCGCCGTGATGTGCTCCTGTAATGCCTGGAAATCCATTTCGCAGGCCACTCGGTCCACATCCACTGCATTGATCCGACGCCAATCCACATTCTCACGCCGGGCTCTGAACTTGAAGGGCGGGGGGATGCTGGTGCTGGCTGCGGATGAAGAAAGCGGTCCGGACATGGTGGATGCGGCAGGTCTGCTCTGGCTGCCGGATGAGGGCTGACTCTGTGGAGAGCTCAGTAGAGATGGGATCCCTGCTGAGGAATGAGTTCCCGGGGGATCTGACGGGAACGGGTAGTAAACGTTGTCATAAAATGGCTGAAGGGGAAACAAAGAGCAAGGTGAAATTTGTAATTCCAGGTACATAACATTTAATTCATAAACAAGCCTGTTTCTCAAGGTCACTCATAAAAAAACATTCCTGATCGATTCCACCAATGAAAGCTGCTAACCGTTACCAGCTAACAGCAACAACACAGGTCCACATGACTATGATATGAGCGTTCATTAAACGCGAATGAAATGATGAAATCGGTGATATATATATTAAATTCCACCTTATTTTGCGGCTTCGTGGTGTCTGTTGTCTCCTTACCATCTTGCGTTTTTTGTGAAGTCTTGATGAATGATCAGAGCGGCGCGCGGCACAGCAGTGTCAAGGCGTCCTGTGCGTTTCTATGGAAACAAGAGCGCGCGTCCCACTTTCATAGCACACTGCACGAGAACAGAGAGGAGGAAAAAGCACGTGCATGTTAAAGGTATTTTGGGGGGTTCCTGTTGATTTGTCACTCAACACAGTTCGTTATTATATATCAGTTCATAAATTCGATCATTTGAGCTTTGGACAGGTTTCTGCGAAATGATATACTACAAAAATGAATAGATTACAGTTTTTTAATATATAGGCCTATATTCATTAGCCCAAAACAAAATAACATATCGGGTATTTTTTTTGGCTGTGTTATTTTAAAATAGCAAAATGTGTATATTTATCTTGCGTTTGCATTAAATTTAAATTAACCTTAAAGAAAATGAAACCTGTTTATGCATGGTGAATTATTGTATTATTTAATGACATTGTTTATTGACATAAGAATATAATAAAAGTCACTAAAACGTGCCATGCCAATACTTAAATATTGTAGCACTATTTTTCGCATTAAAACAATCGCAATGGGAATGCTTAATGAACGCAATGTTAATGGGAATTAATTTGGGTTTGATAAATGTCATGAAAATAATGTCACGAATGAAAAAAAAAGTCTGATATATAAGTACTATTTTAGTTTGTTATTGAAGAGAAATTTGACGTACACAGACATGCTCTTGGTTTACCCATAAACATCGAGCAATTTTCTGTTTGCGTTACACAGACTGAACGAGAGTCTCTCAGGATTTCACCAGCCTTCTTCTCAGATTACTGCCCCTTAAAAAACATCTCAAGTTGGGACAGGCTCAGTTATGAACAAAAGCGGGGCGCGTATACAAGAACGACACGGGTCAAACCAGAAGAAAAGTTTTAAGTTTTAACCCAACAAAACGAAAAGATGAATATAACGTGAAGTTCGTCTTCAGCCATTTTCACAGCAAAACAAAGTTATTTCGGCGACTCACACACTCACCCATCGGCCGCGGAGTAACGGGAAGGACAGATGCAATGGCTCTTACCTCTCGACTAAGAAGTTTTTGCAAAGAATTCATGCAGAAGTGCGTAAAATCCTGTGCCTAAAATCCGCTTCACCGCAGCGCTGTAAATAAAACAAACGCCACACAGTTGAGGGAAACTTTAACACGGGCAGAAGCAAGCCCGACAAAGCGATTCCCCCAAAACTGTGAGGATTCAGAGCGTGACGTCACAGCACATTCCTGGCGCGAGCCTCATCTCATCTCTGGGGCTCGAGGAGGGGGAAGGGCGGGCGAGCATTTAAGGAGTCCCACAGGGAACATCCACAGGCCCGAGAACTAAATTGACTATTGGTCTTTTCTTTTATACCAGACATTCAGAAATATGCCCAGGACCCCAGGCATCATTCACCAACACCTTAATTTAGCAAGATATATATACACACATAATAACAAGAGTTCTTAACCGAATTGAAATAAAAACAGAATTTAACTCATGGAACCTAACATGAAAAATAATTAAATTATGAGCTAAAGTTTCCTTTTGACAATGTCATACTTGTTTTCTGTAGTTTTATCAAACACAATGAATGCAAGACAAAGCAACTAATCAGCTACCGCATCATATTTGAGTTTAATATTTTATCCAAGATGTATGAAAATAAATATACAGTACATAACAGGAATGAAGCTGTGCTTAGAAGAATTTTCCACCATTTTCCCTTAGGCTATGTATTTTGATTAGGCTACATCATGTTACTTAATTAGTAAAACATAATAATACTATCAGTCATGCTTATACCTAAAACAGTTTAACCCTAAATCTATGTTTATATGATAGAGACCATTTTTAAGAAACGTTGCCAATTCAACGATCGTCATCATCATAAAGTTGTGTTTCTTAGTGAGTGACGCCATCCAGTGGTATTCATTTTACAGTGCTTGTTTGAAAAACATTTCCAAGTAGGCTAGTTTTGATGTCATTTGATTATGCTTCTTTAGATTTTCCTTTACAATCTCCTGGTGCTCCCTATTAGTCTGGTGAAGCCTAATAAGCGAAGTGTAGTATTAACAGTGGGCTATATTGTATATGCAGAGATATTGTGATTTACACTAGGGTGTGATGGAACAGAATACTAATACAGCCAAACAGTGCCGTTATTTTAACTGGGCAGCAAATAGCATCTACATGTTCAATATAGATCCAAAAGCTTTTATTCATAGACCTGAATCATGAGACTATTGCTTCATATTAAATTCTTGGAAACATGCATTTTCAAAAATACCATTAGGCTATACCGTTAAGCAATGTTAATTTTCTTTGCTGAAACATTTTCATTTTCACTGATACATTTTCATTCATATTCACAATTACTGTACCAATACCCATATGATTGACTCATTTTTTGTTACAGATGATAATAGGAAATATCTTTTTTTTAAAAAGCCTAAAAGGATTTTTTTTAATGTGTAATATTTATTTATTAAATTATCTTTTTAAGATTCCTCTTTGTTTTTGCCATAGCTTCCACAAATGGTGGATTTGAAAGAAATGACACTGTAAAAAAAAAAAGTTATTACAACACGTTTTTACATTGCTTATCAAATATGTTATTTTTTAAATACTTTTTTTTAATAAATTATACAAGATTAAACTCAGTTTTTAAAGTCAGTTCTAAATGACTTTAATTTCTTTCACCCAAATGACTTTGATAGAATGAATTATAGAATTAGAAAGACTCAAATTCCAGAAGTTTATCTTTTTTCTTTGATAACACTTTACAGAAACATTCTGTACATTAGCATTTTAGTTTCTGTAATAACATGAAATAGCAATGAATAAGTCAGTAATTTAAAATGTTCATTTCAGTTTACATATAAATTAACATCAGTTAATGTGTATTTGGAAAGAACATGAATTAACAATGGGCAAAAGAATGTTAAGAAATGAACATAGATAAATGTTGTAAAATTTGACACAACCTGATTTTATTACTGTTGTGTTATCGTTTCTTTAAACACTGGGTTACACAGCTGAGTCTATAGGAGGCCTTATGGGTCTGACGGTTCTTGATGACTGGCTTCCTTGTGTTGCTCTCCTCTCTCTTCTTCCTCTTCTCTCAGTGTATGATTGGTGTGAAGGAGAGATGAACACAGTTGAGGGTCTGGACGAGACGGGCAGCATGTACGTACGTCTGGTATGTGCCGTCATTTTGGTTGGAGGTCTTATGAGTTGTTTATTGAATCTGAGGAAGAAAAAAGGTACCAATTTAACCACATATTCATTTCACCCTCCTATTTAACTTGTTTCCACGTACAGTAGATGTATACAGTGTGACGGGTCAGACCTTTTGGGGAATGACTCTTTCCCAGAGAAATAGCACATGACTGCACTTCCACATATAACCAGACACGACCCTCCCCAACCAATGAAGAGAGCGGCACCGAGCTCAAACCTGAGAAATAAATGTTTCATATTTTAAAGGACCACAGATGATTAAGAATCAATCGATGAAGTATTTCAAAGTTATTTTTAATGAAATGTAGAATGAAATGAAATTAGTTCAATTAAATTGTTGGATTCAATTTCCATTTCATTGAACATAAGTATACTGTTCAAATCAATATCTTTTGCAATTGAGCTTGTCAGTTTTATCAGAGGTTGGCTTGAGGCCCGTCCCCAAAAAAGATGGTTTCTTCAGTCGAAAATAAATTTAGGTTTTTGATGAAAACATTCCAGGATTTTTCTCCATATAACAGAATTCACTGGGCACCAAACGGTTCAAGGTCCAAATGAGAGTTTCAGTGCAGCTTCAAAATGCTTTAAACGACACCAGATGATGAAAAAGTGTCTTATCTAGCGAAACGATCGGTCATTTAAAAAAATAAGTAACACATTTTAAGTTTTATAAGCACAAATGCTCGCCTTCATCACAGTTCGTTCATCACAGTACAGAGCAAGTTGAGCATTTGTGCTTGTAAAACTTAAAATGTTTTATTTATTTTTTAAACGACCCATCGTTTCGCTTGATAAGACCCTTATTCATCGTCAGGTTGGTTTAAAGCTCTTTGAAGCTGCACTGAAACTCTCATTTGAACCTTGAACCGTTTGGTTCCCAGTGAAGTCCATTATATGGAGAAAAATCCTGGAATGTTTTCATCAAAAACCTTAATTTATTTTCGACTGAAGAAAGAAAGACATGGAGTTCTTGGATGACATGGGGGTGAGTAAATAATCAGCAAAAGTTTTTTTTAAAGTGAACGACACTTTTAAGCCCTTCTCTCGTGACGTTTTTGTTTTCTCCCAGCTCCAAGTACACCTGGCGAGCCAATCAAAGAACGTGTCAGAGTTAGCAGCCCCGCCCCATTCTGCAGCCAGATCCTTCTCCCCCGCTGTGTGTGTGTTCATGTGTTTGGGAGGAGCCGTGGCTTTGAGGACGCTCTGAAGTGAGGGTGGGATCTCATGCCTTCAAAGCTAGCTCGCTATTGCTAGCCACACCCCAAATTGCCTACCCTACCTTTAATCGAAATGTCAACAGTCACTGTTGCTTCGTCACTGCAAATTACTGTCTATGAATGTATGTATGGATGTAGTAGCTTCATATCAATAAATGGTATTTTTGGACCCAAAATACCAAAGATATTTGATTCCTCTTTATATGACCCCTGTAAGACATTTGGTATATCATGACTAATATTTTACATCAACCATAGTGGTAAAGTAATGTGACCAATATAAAAGTCATATTTACGTACTTTGTTTGTAAGAAATATGGATCCACAAATTCAGAACGCACTTTATCTCCCCACCAGGAGTAGACTATCATACCACTGAACCCTGCAAAACAGACACCAGTTAATGATTCTCAGTTTATGTTTTATGCAAAAAATGATTATGAAGGAATATTCATACCGGATGCCATGTACGTCAATGCTGCGGCGAATGTGACTCTGGCGTTGGCGAGTTCAGAGCCTCCGATTTTGGTACATTTCATCCCAATGAGGGCAAGCACAGCTCCCCAGAACCCAAAGATCACAGAGACCACAGACAGAGCCCTGCACACATGGAGGAAAACTAACAACCACACCAAGAGATGATTTTAATTATAAAATCCTTTTTACATCACATCATGAAATAATGTCTCTGTTTCAACAGATCTTTTCCTCACCAGGCAGGTCCATCATGGAAGGGAAGTATTTACAGTCAGATACGCCTGTGGCGTCTGAGACGCAGTCCATCCAGAGGTTGGAATAGTAATCCCCGGCGCTGAGAACCACAGAAGCACTTTCTGAGACGACCCAGTACTCAATGGCCAGCGTGGAACAGATCAACATCCAGCCACAAAAACAGGACACAAAGCAGCCGATCTCCACATACATCACCACTGTTCGCTGCCTCATGCTGCCGGCTTCATGAGAGAGAGATGTCCACTGCTGAGAGGTCAATGGAGAAATAGGATTGCATGTCAGTGTGTCTCCTCCTGCCTCTGGAACCTTCCTTTTGCATTTTACAACTGGTAAAACAAGCTGGTTTTACCTCATCATCAGTTTTTCATCTCCAGAGGGCATTCATGGATTCTTATGTCTAGGAAAATGGTTTCGAAGAGCTTCCAGCGCACTATAACGTCATGTCTAAAGATCTAAAGATCTAAAGCCAATATTAATTAATGTCAAAGCTTATTTCTTAGTTGAAATTAATAAGAAAGTAAATAATGATGGTTGAAAATGAAATGAAAAAAGTATGAGTTCTTTATTAAATAAAAAAATGTTGTGCTAAAACTGACCATATCAAGTTATATATAGGCTAAGTATAAACACTGGGTTCCAGTGTGACACCAATGATTTTAATATCATATTCATATTTTTTATTACCTTTTATTTTTATATTTTCGGTTTCATTTTAATTTTAGTTTTGTGGGGTTTTTGTATTATGTGTAAAATTATTTGTTTTATTTTTTAAAGATGTTTATTCAGCTTTGAATTTTAAAGTTTTTGTACTTTTAGTATTGACAAATTAATATGTAATATGTATAAGTTCATTTTTAATTCCATTTTAGCCTTATTTTTATTATTTTAAGCCATGTATTTTAATAGTTTTAAAAGTTTTTGTTAACAATAACAACACTAACTGATGCCTTTCCGTCTCTGTTTACTGCTTCATAAAACAAAAAGTGTTAAATATGTCTCTATATTTTTGTCTGTTAATATATTTCTTGAGCCTTGACCCAGTTTCTGTTGACGCATTCTTTTCCTGATCGTACCTGTGTGTGTTTTCATGATCTTGTGTGTACTACAGGTTGTCTTGTTTTTGAAATATAATCTCTGACAGATCAGCTATTGAATATGAAAGTGTCCTGGGAATACTGAGAGATGTTCGCAGTGTTTATGTATAAACAACATTTGGCTATTTCAGTGCTACCAGCATAAAGAAGAAAAACAATATAATAAAGAGTCAAATGAAAAATAAAAGATGAGTCAACTTAACACGATCTAAATTGCGAAATATGAAGATAAGAATCGCCCGAGGAGTGTAAACACTTCTGGTGGCGTTTTCAGCAGAGCTCTGTTTTTTGAATGAAGGGATCGAGGCTGGCTGGACCTGGTTAGCATGGCCTATAGTAGCCAACTGGAAGATGTTGGTCTACAGCACTACATCTGACTGAGAGGGAAAAAAGCATCTTACAACAAGCCATGGCCTGTGTATTCTGAAGAAATAAAGTTTTAAAAATGAATAAAAACCTATAAATCACAAAAATGTTATTATGTTATTATGTTTGATCAGTGAAATCAGGATTTAACATGAAATAGAAATGATTAAGTTGATAAGATGAAGTAGGTCTTAGTAGAATAATAAAAAACAACAACAACAACAAAAGCTCTTTTCATCTGACATACCGCATATATTCCGCCAGGTGGCGCATTTCTGCTTCTCTTTTTAAACGCTACTCTCACCAGTTTTACTGCTGTTGAAATCATG
This sequence comes from Pimephales promelas, assembly GCF_988280905.1. Lineage (NCBI taxonomy): Eukaryota > Metazoa > Chordata > Actinopteri > Cypriniformes > Leuciscidae > Pimephales > Pimephales promelas. Next base: position 5,686,143 of record NC_142776.1, on the reverse strand, counting down.
CACGTTGTTGTGGTGTTTGTGTAAGTTGTTTTCTCATTTGTGTGAACATCTGTATCCAAAATGACACACTTCATATGCAATATCGGTATGGGCCACTTCATTTACTGTACCTTAGCTTTTTACTTTTTCTGACGACTGCATTCAGACTTCAAAGTTCATAAAAGTTGAGTTCATCTGTGAAATTTTCTTGATGGACAAAACGTGCAAGTAGGCTATCACATTTTTTTTTTGTTGATCACATAGCTTGGTTTTAGCTAGATAATCCATAGTTCCCGCAGGCAAATTAATGTCACGTGACCTCACCAGAGACGCCATCTTTGAGGGCATGCGTTGCTGCTGTGTTTACCATGTAGGTGTTCACAAAGTTTTATCAGAGAATGTCGTTTTACAAACAAATATTTATTTCTGTTTGTAATGTTAAGCAAATCATGAAGAGACAACGTTAAATAGATTATAAAGAGACTATTAAAAGCAAGACAGAGAGAGGTGCAATGCGAAAATTTCATTCAGAAGTGGTGTGGATCCGTATGCAGTCACCGATTATGCAGCTTTGCCTCAGGTACAGTATTTTCATGTGTACCTTTATCTGGTATTGGCTAGGAGTTTTTACACATTCTGAGCAATTCTAAGCCTGCAAATCAATGTAGGCGTACAATCAGATTGCAGAGGGTTGGTTTGGTGACGTTTGCTCAAGTGCAATTAATGGAAAAGTAACTTAGTCATCATAGCGAAGTAGCATGATGCTAGACTATAAAAAGGCCATAGCCTGCACAACTTAATTCCTATGTTCCCCTTAAAACAGTCACTGGTGCTTTCTAATATGGATGTACTTATTTACACTGAAGAATAGGGGTGGAACGGTTCATACTGGACATTATTCAAACTACAAAGTGTTAACTTATATTTGTTTACACTCACAATAAAACACAACATTGTGCTTTTGTCAAACAAATTCTTGCATGTTTTGAGTGAGTTTTTTTCCTGTTTATCCTTGCCAGCCATAACCTCCGTCGTTGTTCTGACAAAAGCTTACTTGCTCAGCAATGGCACCGGGTCGGCAAATGCCCGTATGTTGTGACGTCATTTTTTTCTCTTTTTTTCACTCGAGGATACCAGTGTGATACTAACTGCCGGTTGGCCTACAAAGTGATGCCATACCAGCACCATATTTTAGGTTTCAGAAGGGTGCTCCCTCGATGCACACTTTTGCCGGGAGAATTACAAACAATTCTACCCATAAAACATAAAATAATAATAGAATAAAGAATTAAAAATAAATAAATAACATAGAAAAAAAAAAAAAAGCCAGGAGACTTCTTCCCGACAGTCAAGGAAGCGTCGTTACATCACGAAAGTTCAGGCTCGCAGGAAGACCACGAGTGTTTAGGGTGCCATGTTGGACAGGCCCGACATTCCAAACCATAATCACTGTAAAAAAATGATTTTTTGGTGAAGTAAATACTAGTGAAAAAAACCAATGTAATTTACTTGAAAAAGTTAGCTCAGGCAAGAATTAAAAAAAAAACTAAGTAAATTCCATATCAGTACATAATTCAAGCGAGTAGAAATGAAAGTGTAAATATCAACTCAAAAAAATTAAGTAAAAATTACTCAACTTTTCTGATGGGTTCCCATCATGCACTGGACCTTGAATAATTAATGAGGCTCATTTTTCACTGGTTTCCAGCTGTATTTACACTGTTTTATCATTGATTTTTGTTGTCAGTATTAGTAACTTGCCATTTTGTGACATTTCAAGTAAATTATTTTGCTCAAAATGACACATTCAAACACAAAAACGACCCATCAAATATTAGTGCCACTGTGTAGTATTGTCTACCAAGTATTGAGGTGTTTGCATGATGACATGATGTAATATAAATTACTTAGATGATCTAAGTAAAGCACATACTATAAATGACTAATAAAATTCTAAATTATTGTTTTGGTGAAATGAAATATAATACAAAGTCAAGGAAAATATATATTAATCAACCTTTTACTAGCCGAGTCAAAATTACTTGTTTTTTGTAAAGTTTACTTAATTCCATATTCCAAGTAAATTTAACTTAAAGATTTCTAATTAAAGCTACTGATAAATATATTTAGGTTTTTACTTGGCAAATCTTTGTAAATTTACTAGCATTTTCTGAGTGAGAAAATTTAGCAAGCTTTTTTCAAGTAAATCCTACTCCAATTTTTTTACAGTGTCTAGTACTTTTTGTTATGGTAACTTACCTCCTTATTTTGAACCATAGACTGTTTTGAACAGAAGAAATCGCGACCAGAACATATCCACTGATCCAACAGCTGTTCAACTCAACAACAACTGATTCAATCCGGGGATATTGAAGGCATGAAAGGTAAGTTAGAAAGGCCTATTCATTTAAGTGCGCTATTTAAAAATCTTAGGTCAGTTAACTGTTTTATATTTGAATCCACATATCTAGGTGGGCTATACACAAACTTAGTTTTTCCTCATTTATAAAATACTGTGGTAGCAGGCCTATTAATACTGTATATTTCGGTTTGTGCACTTGAATATCAATAACTTAAATTTATATTTTACTATTTTAAAGTTTGTTTTTATTACATTTTGGTAATAAAATCAAAAGTTTGCATATTATAAGCTACATATAGGCCTAATGCTGGCTAAATAATAGCATAAACATGGTTAATTGATTAGCACTTTTTTACTTTTAATACTTGAGTACATTAACAATCAAGTACATTTGAGATGTGCGGTGATTTATCTAATAAATTATTTTCTTTAACAAGTATTCTTTACTTGTTAAAGAACTCTTTGTTACTCTTTAACAGATATTGTCACTTTTTAAAAACAAAATCATGATGCTTTAGTTTATACTTGTTGCAGTTGCCCATTCAATTCTTTGTAGTATTTCACAGAGAAATGACACAATTAAAGAGAGCATCTTCTCCTCAGAGGAAGTTTCAGTGTCTCTTCGCTCTTGTTCATACCAGCATTCATTTTACTTGAGAAATACATTATAATACATTATAATTGTCAACAATAATCAGCTCATTAAACTCTTCATTCAGGAAACATAAGAGCAGTAAAACAGGGCCAGGGTCAGGCATGGGGCAGCGGGAGGAGGTCTTTTCCTTAATTTGTGATGAATCTCATATTGTGGAAACCCTTGTTTTTAAATTTCACTCTGGCAGAATTTCAGGAGCACTGTTGTTGGACCCGCTCCAGCCAGCTAAAGTGTTCCAATTAAAACCAAACAGACATCAGCGGCCAACCATCATTTCTCAAACGGCTCTTCCCGTTTTTCCTTCCTGGAATACTCAATTATCTGGCCCTTATTTAATAAAATACAGCTTTGAAATGATCAATCTCAACATGAAGCTGCATATTCCTCCCCAGCGCTCCAACCCCCTTTACACTGACATTTACGCACCATTTACTCACAGCACACGCTGCTGCTCGGCCACATTTACGATTCATTTAGGGCCATTTCCTCCTTGACGTCTTAAAAAAACCCTCTTTTTGAAGCATATTTGAAGAAAAGAAACATTGTCCGTTATGGTCCGTGTGGTGAGGTCAGTGAAGAAACTAGAATTAGTTGAAGGTAAATTCTGATCTTACCGTGTTCATTCTTTCATGGATCGTCTCAGAGCTCAAGACACACTTCATTCTCATTCCCTCCTGAAGCAGCCGAGACCCTTAACTGAAATCTGAGGTGCTTTAGTTAAGATGACAAGAAGACGTGCGGATTCATTTACAATATATTCTACCTTTTTTTGTGCAAATCCATTTTTAGCTTCATTTGGAGGAAAGAAACGCTTCAGTAACCACATACTGCAACAGTTCACCTTCTGACAGCTACACACACATACACACATGCAATGTGTGTCTTATTAAGACTGACTTTGGTCTCGTCAAGCAAGAAAAGACTGTAAACACTGTAACCTCTGGTTTAACAGAAACCTTTTACTTTTCCTCAGTAAATATTACTTAAACTGTTCTTAAAGGCATCACTGTATAAACGGACACTTTTATCCTTCGTATCTTAGAGTGAGTTATGATGCGGATAGAGTTTTTAATATCCATGTGACAACAGCAGTCGATATTTCATTAAGATGAATGTAAGCAACAGTCTAGAAATGTCCCATGACAAATCAGCGTATATGAAATAAAACAAGATGTGCAGACGGACACTGAATAACCTGCTCTTCCTCACTGCACCGATGAAAGAAATATGATCAAGATCAGTCAAGATCATATCAGTGCTGACACACACACACACGCGACACGAATGATGACTTGGAGATTTCTGTGACTTTGAGGCTGTTTTTGAACAGCATTTCTCTGTGTATGAGTGTGTGTGACCTGAGGTGGAGAAGAGAAGGTGTAGCGTTGTGGAGCGTCCACTGCTGTCAGAAATGAGAAATGTCTTTGTCCATCCCAGCTGACTCAGTCCTGATGAACTAAGAATGAGTCTTATCTTCAAGTAGGCCCAATAACTTTTTATAAGACATCAGTCTCGTCTCTGTAAACTGAGGGGAAATGAACAGTTTTAATACATCCATTTTCACTTAAGGTATACAATGTTTTGACTTTCTGACTCCAACTCTCTGAAGAGTTAATCTTATTTTTATCTTTTTCTGCTGGAATCATCATGACGCATCACTTTGACATGAACAGAAAAAAGTGAAAGAATGTGGATTTTTGAGACTGCAAAGCCATCATCACGATGTCTAAAACGGGTAATTAACACCACAGCAAACATAATTAGTGGTTCTGAGTGGTGTCTTTAGATGGAGTTTGATTTGCATAATAAATTAAGTCAGTTATTCCCTCGTTTCTTCAAGACTATTATCTGTTCATCTGCCTTATCTGACCAGCTGGATTTTCCTCATGTGACTCGGGTTCAAATTCCCTCCAGTACCAACTTGAGTGACAGCCATGAACTCTCTGGCTCTGATATGATCGGCAGTATGAGTTCATTAAACAAGTTTTACACAGTAGCCTATTACAAGTTACTTTGTCTAGTTTTGTAAAGCCAATTAATGTAGTTCTAAATGAAGCTAAATATGCACGTTTATGTGTACAGATGTGACGTAATGACTCAATATAGCCGACTAGCCGAGACTCTTCTTTATGTGTACAGATGTGACGTAATGACTCAATATAGCCGACTAGCCGAGACTCTTCTTTATGTGTACAGATGTGACGTAATGACTCAATATAGCCGACTAGCCGAGACTCTTCTTCATGTGTACAGATGTGACGTAATGACTCAATATAGTCGACTAGCCGAGACTCTTCTTTATGTGTACAGATGTGACGTAATGACTCAATATAGTCGACTAGCCGAGACTCTTCTTTATGTGTACAGATGTGACTTAATGACTCAATATAGTCGACTAGCCGAGACTCTTCTTTATGTGTACAGATGTGACTTAATGACTCAATATAGTCGACTAGCCGAGACTCTTCTTTATGTGTACAGATGTGACGTAATGACTCAATATAGCCGAATAGCCGAGACTCTTCTTTATGTATACAGATGTGACGTAATGACTCAATATAGTCGACTAGCCGAGACTCTTCTTTATGTGTACAGATGTGACGTAATGACTCAATATAGTCGACTAGCCGAGACTCTTCTTTATGTGTACAGATGTGACGTAATGACTCAATATAGCCGACTAGCCGAGACTCTTCTTTATGTGTACAGATGTGACGTAATGACTCAATATAGCCGACTAGCCGAGACTCTTCTTTATGTATACAGATGTGACGTAATGACTCAATATAGCCGACTAGCCGAGACTCTTCTTTATGTGTACAGATGTGACGTAAAACAGATGTTTCCTCATATTTATAGTCCTGTGAAAGTCATAGCTAGACAATTTAATATTCCTAGTCACCCAGGTGTGCTAACAAATGTAAGTATCTTTTGGAATAATCTGGTCTATGGGAATTCTAGGGGTGCCAATAATTTTGTTTTTGGAGAAAAACATTTGTTTCATAATGTGATCCCCAACCCACCCCCCCCCCCCCCACACACACACACACATTTCATTTGATTTATTTGAGCTACATAAATATTGATCATAAATATTAAGCATTTAGCAGAAATTACACTGCACCCTTTCCCTTTTTAAAATGAATTATTTTTATGATGTTGTTATTTTATTATTTGTTTATTTTTCTTTATCTGTTTTGGATTTATTATGGTTCTATTGTGTTGAGCCTTCCGTCAGTTTCTTGTTGAAAATTGGCTATTTATGCCATTTTGCTGACATTAAAAAAAATAAATAAAATGTCAATGGAAATTCAACAGATATCCCGAGAGTACGGTGCAGTGAACACTTCTTAGGGACCCTGTCAATCGGAACACAGCTGGTTACTTGAAGACTTGAATGAGTAAATTGTTATGAATTAATCGGCTGAGTGAATAATGGCCCTGTCTGAAATGACACGCTTGTCTTGTGCACTTATGTTCTTGCAACGGAGACACTCACAACACCTAAAATGACTAATGGCTCTTGTGGACTTAACGGACACGTGCACACGGCAGCTTTTTTGAGGCCACAAGACCGTAGCGTGTCCAATTTGTCATTTTAGGTGCTTGTGAGTGCCTTTGTGGCCAATATATGCCCTTAATGTGCACTTTTGAGGAAGATTGTGAGGGTTCCATTTGGGACAGGGCCATTGAATGAGTCAGTGTCCCCAATTATCAGTCATAAAGACCATTTGGCGCCCCGTACGAGCATATTATTGTAACAGACTGACAGCATACCTGGAATGTGCAAACACCGTTCAGTGCTGTTGGACTGTATCTCAGCACTAGAGACGCTTCTCCAAGGTGTCCAATTCAACGACTGGAAGCCATTTTTGGATGATAAACGCATAATCTCTACATAGTGGCACCCAGTCAGCAGAGTTAACCATTTGGTCCAATGGTGGAAAAGCAATTATAGATATTATTGCTGAAATGTGGCTTAAAATCCATAAAAAGTTATACTTTTGACCCATAATTGTTTTTTTATTGCTCATGTAGTCAATAATTCTAGCGGTGGGTTTGGTATTTGTGAATACAAACAACTGTTTATGTCTCAAACACTCTAAAGTATATGCAAAGGGACTACTTTATTGACAGAGCAGTTTTCAGAGCAAAGAAATTGTTACACAGTAGGACATAATGAATATTTCACAGCCGGTAGGAATGGAGAGCAAAATTCAGTCTAAATCATCTAGAGATCAGATTGCACGCCACGTAAACAATCTTGAATCGATTTTGATTCCACAACCTCAAATAGTAGAATATTGCCCATTATGCACAATATATTGGAGTATTACACAATGGTTGCATATTATTTTGTACCTACAACTTCTTGCTTTAGAAAAATGTTTTGGTTCCCACGAACCTTCATGGAAATGTAAAGAGTTAGTGGTTGTAAGTTCTCTCAGTGTTTCCTCAGTAATTGAGTGTTTGCATTCTTTGATGTACGCTTGTCTGCTGAAGTTACCGGTGCAAGGTTGACATAACAAGCTTTTTGTATCTCAAAAGATACAGTCCAGAACGCTCTGCCTCCTGAATGTGTGCCTGTGCTCAGTGAAAAGGTTTTCCTTTGAAGAGCTCCCTTAGGAAAGGAAAACCCCAATGTGTTTTTCACTGATAATGATTTATAGGGATTCATTCTCAACCTTCCGGCAGCTCACCTTGCCAGCTGAGATCTATAATCTTCTAAAACTCCTGTAAACTCTAAATTCCTCCAATAAACATTCATAAAACGAAATAATGACTCATAGCAGAGATTTGACAATCTACTTCTTATTCAATGGAGCACAGACATGATGTGCAGCTTTGACATGCTGTTAGACTGAGTTTTTTTAATGATGCTTTAGTGGCGCTGCAAGCCGCAGAGGAGTTTCTGTGACATAAATGGGCTGACAGAATTTTTTTATATATATAACAAATACTTACTGGAGGACAGGATTATTCAGCTGGAGCAAAATCACTCTGAAAGGCATCAAATACATTTTTAGAAGGGATACAATTTGCATTTGTGGACCTAAAGTGATTTTTTGAAGGAATTTATACTGGCTCTCTTGTGTAATATGCCAGTGGACAGAAATATGTATTTCAGGTGACAAGGAAATTAATTCCAAACATGGCTCACGGAGTATCCTTTAACAAATGTAGGGCATTTTGTGATGATTTACACAAAGAATATATACATTTACTAACACATTAGTACAATCAAAAGTTGTATCTGTTATATGCAGGATTTTTGCAGTAAAATATCCAAAAACATTTTAGCTAATGTTATATATTTTGTTTAGTTGATTACTTACAATATCCCAAATTCCAACTATTTGTAAATCGTGAGAAAATTGCGATTTTTAACCAAGGAAACGGGGCGTGTGAGCATGGGGTGAGGGGTCGCCAGTCAATGACGTCATATCCGCGTTACCCCCGGTTTCCGCCAGGTTTGACCTCGTACTGCAATAGTAACCATGGCGATAGACGTGGACAACTGGGTCGGTTATGCCCGTTATGCGAGCTCAACATCGTCAGCGTCCCTAGCAGGTTTTTGTTCAAACATTATGGACCATGGCAAGCAGATTTTGAGACAAAAAGAGGACTAGAACGAAGATCAACATCTTTTGAGATGCCGAGAGCTCCACGTCCGCGACTAACATCGACTTGACAGAGTCATTAATATACGTCATTAATATACGCCTTTGTCATTGTAAGAGGTTAGCGACCCCTGGTGGCAAATCAATCTTGCATACCTTTAACATTAGTAAATGCATTGAACTGACATGAAAAAACTGTAACCATTTTTAATAACTAACATTAACAAATGTCACTGTAAAAAATGTATTGCTTATAGTTAGATCTAACTAAAAAAAAACATCAACTGTGGTTGCCAAAACTTTACCGTTAAAAATACGGTAGGAACGTTAATGGTTTTACAGACTTAACTTAAATTTTACTGTAATAAACAGTATTTCATTTCCTGATAAAATGTTGATTTACCAACCTTTTGAAAAATTGATATCTGTTTTGTACCATTGATTGTAATACACTGACAACCAACAATCATCACAGCAGTGATGAAAGTTACATGAGGAATCAAAGCTCATCATAACACCATCATGGTAACACAAAAAATGCAATAAACATTCATTTAACAACATTAAATGTAACATAAAACTCTAATGTACATAACTGATTATAAAAAAAACATGACAACTATGAGGAACCAGTTATTTCAACAACAACAAAAAAAACAAAATGTGAAGTGTCACACAGGGAATTGTGGGAATGTCAATTTACGTTTTTTGACTGTAAATTATACAATTTCACTTTCAAAAACTGTAAATTTAACGGTATTTTACAGTAAAATTATATCACAGTTATTTACTGTATAGTATTTTTTTTTATGCACTGATAAACTCACTGCCAGAGGGTATGTGTAATCTCAGGGACTGTGACATTATCATGATGTTGTGTGATAATTTATGTCTTGCTCGCTCCTCATGCTCACAAGCTTCCCACAAGCCTAAAAAAAAGTCTTATGGAGGCAATCCCATAACAACCCATCTTCCTTAGATCCAAAAGGGAGGGTACAAATGCCATCAGAGTTATTAAGATAGACTCGAGAGGATAGAGAGTGCACTTACGACACTTACACTCTGCACTTCAGCAATCTTACTGCATCAAATATAGCGCAAGCATGTGTAAGGCATGTCATTTGTTAAAGACTCTCTGGCTTGGCGCTCATGGTGTGTGGCTTCCCCTATCACTCCAGAGCTATGAAGTGTGCAGCCAGCTTATATCTAGATGTGGTTGCAAAACTGCAGATACCTCACAAACTGATGTTCAATACTGAAGCCCATGATGATGGATAGACTAGGTACAGAACTATCTCTTTTTTTATTGCACATTGTTGTTGTCCGCCCTCTCTCTCTCTCTCACTCTCTCTCTCTCTCTCTCTCTCTCTCTCTCTCTCTCTCTCTCTATATATATATATATATATATATATAGTATATACACACACACACACATTCAATCCATTTGTAATTCTTTCTTGTTTAAAAAGTTAGTGAGTATGTGTTCATGTTAACTGCCTATTTAATCACATAACGCCTTTACTGTATCGCAAATTATGGTCAAAACTTTCCTGGGGGCCTTCTGTCGTCTGATTTGTGCATGGAAGTAAAAGGCATTTTAGTGTAATTCTAAAAAATGTAAACATAAGGAAATTTTTTTAGTAATATTTCAAAATGAACACTTACTGGCCTGAAACTTAAAACAAATGATTGCATTGCATTATATGTTTTGATCCCCAAAATAAAAACTATAAACCACTACAACTACAACAAATGACATATTTTTAACATTGTTTTTATCCTAATCGGTATATGAGCTCCATATTCGGCTACATCATACTGTACGAGTCATACAAGCCTGATGTATCAAATATTATACTTATTTTTTTCTGACTATTATTTTATTTTACATGGTGTCATTCTAGTAGTAAAATTTCAACATCTTTTTTTTTTTTCCTGTGGAAAAATAAGTTTAAATTGCATTTGTTGTATATAGTTTTACATTGTCTCATTTCCAAATGCCCAGTGCATGATGGCATCCTAGTAACGCCACTGTTGATTATGATCAGACCAGGCTGCCCAGCAGGGAAAGAGCAGAACCCTCGCCCGTCTGAGATCCGGCACAATGCCACCGCAGTTCAGCATGCTGGGTGAGAGAGCTTTAATGCCATGCCAAGCCCTCCAGAGGGGATGGAGTTGGCACGCAACCAGGCCAGCGGTGGCGGAAAAGTAAGTTCTGCGAGACTGGAGGGTGGCACAGAAGCCTGAGAGAGAACAGAGCAAAGCCAGGGACACCACCATGCGACAGGGGCCTGGTGCCAAGATCCAACTCAGAATTGGCCTGAATGGTTTAATTCAACCAAATGTTCTCACACAAATATATCTAGAACTTTAGGAGAGTTCTGTTTTAACTGGATTTTTGGATAATTTTTTTGGTATATGGTTATTTTGTCCAAAAATTTCCCATGAAAACAATTTTTGCTGTTTTAAAGATCTCTAATTTAGTTTCAAAGGTCTCCTTGCATCCAAAAACACTTTAATCTTCTCATAATATACATGCGTGGAATCAGCCCAGCTCGCATGTATATGCTGTGAATTTAGTACACCAAAAGAGTAGTTTGTCCAAATACATATTGGAAAAATAGAGTATGGAAAATTCCCCGAATGACCTACTACTTCAGGTGAGATTCTGAAGTGTGCATTTGATGGACACTTTACTATCGCATGAGGCCGCTTTTGTGATTCATGAATGGCAGTGAAGCGACGCAACTGACACTGGTTGGTCATGTGATAATGCAACACATTCTCATCCTTTGGCGTCATATAGGTGACGCCATATGATATTTCTGAGAAAGGAAATGAGGTTGCAAAAATTAAAAAATGAGAATCATCCTCTAAACCCCTCCTTTACTATAGCCTACTCTGCTCTAATTGGTCAGATGGCCCAATCTGTTGTGATTGGTCCACACATGTGTCAATACAAAAATCTGAATTTTAGCTCAGTGTTTGATATAGTGATACGAACAGTAAGGATGTCATCAGTTTTACCGAATCAATTCGAGCCCGAGTCCTTATCCTTTAGAAGTCCATGCAAAGTGAATTTATTCTTTCAGTGCAGAAAACAGCGTCTTCTTGACATGTCGACACAACCCGGTCTCATCCCAAGACGTCATATAACTGACGTTTTGGGACGTCTTTTGACCATACGTCAATATTCGCCGTTTTAGGGCCCCCTTAAACGTCGGTAGATGAGGTTATGGGATCCTAACTCTACCCCAGACCTAAACCTAACCCGTCACCTAACTGACGTTAAAGGTAAAGCGTCAGTTGTATGACGGCCCGGGATCGCCATCTACCGACATTTAAGGGGGCCCTAAAAAGGCGGATATTGACGTATGGTCAAAATACGTCCCAAAACGTCAGTTATATGACTTTTTGGGATGAGACTGTGTTAGTCGACAACACGAACCAAACTCTTCCAACTATGGTGTCTTTTATGGCGAGTCAAAGTAGAAGTTGTTCATCGGCAGCCATTGAAGACCAAGGCTGCATATGCAAATGTGTTACAAATCTACGCATAGTTCGAGTAGGAACGTCTTCAGAATCGGCTCTTTCTTTTGGGAGTCAATAACTCCATTTATTGTGCAGTTTGATCTTTGAAACTTTGCAGACCTTTTACATACACATTACACGAAACTACATGAGAGGTAATATCCAGATAGTATGATAAAGGCACTTTAAAAGACCCTAAAAGTCTAGTCAACAGTTTAGAGCTCTGTTACATTTGAAAAAATAAATAAATATATAAAACAGGTTACAGCTTATTGGATCCACAGCTCAAATCTTAAGTCAGCACTGCTCTTTATCAAGCTCACACACAGCTATCAATCATCATATTAGACCTGTCTCTGTCACTCACAGGAGAATGCTTCTCCAGGAGACCTTGGTTCAACCAACCATGTTGTTTAAATTGCGCGCAGAATTGTGTGTGTTTATTGTATACTTCAGCATAACATACAATGGACCATAGTGCAAAGCCATTCATTGTAGTGATGTTATGTTTTTAAAGACCAAACCAGCATGTGTGGAACATGTGGTTACGAAAAATATTTCAAATAAACAATAAAATTTAATTTTTATATCCGTTTGGGATATAATTCTTCCTAAATGCTTTTGTTTGTTCACTGAAGTGGGTTTGAAAAGTCCCAAGACAATAGAGATTTGCAGTTTATAGAAGATTTTACCTGTATATTATTAATATGTATTATAGTATGCTGTTACAGAATATTTCTATTTCAAATTAATGCTAAGAAATAAGAATAAAGAAATGTTTCTTGAGCAACAGCATTTCATGTGACACTGAAGACTGAGTAATGATTCACAAATTCAAAAATATTTTTATTTTCAATAGAAAAAATCTTTCACCATATTACTGTTTTTATTATATTGTTGATCAAACAGTGAGCTTTGGTGAGCGTAAGATAATGTTTTAGTGGCGTTCGATAAGGCATCACTGTACTATTGCTCTAAGCTGTGCAACGGACATGAATGTTGTGAATTTGAGATTGTTGGAAGGAATATTTTGAGAAGGAGTTGGAAGATATTCATGCAGTCCACTTTATATCCATTGAATGTTTTGCAGAATCTCAGGGCTGTATATCTGCAATGGTGAGAGACGCTGACTCAGTGATCTTTGGTGAACCATTTCTCAGCGCGCTTGGCTGACGGCACCATAAAAATCACAGCAGAGCAGAGAGCATCATGGCGCATTAGCAGAACGGGCAAACGGCCTGCGATGAGACACACATAGAGTAAAACCGTCCTCCATCAGTCTCCTCAGTGCATGATACTTCTCAAGCTGTCAGAGAATGGGAGAGAAGCCCAGAAATTCAAAAAAGGACCCACAGAGAGTAGAATATCTGTTGCGATTTTTATTCTCTCAAAATCTCAGGTACCTCTTAAAGGAACAGTACACTCAAATATAGCGTAAGTATAAATTAAAAGAGCACGAGTGAGAGTAAATTACAATAATGATTTTTGGCCCTTCAAAAGTTCGGTTTAAACCATGAAGAGGTCTGACTAAACCTGTGACGAATGATTTAATTTCAACTTTCTGAGAATACACAAACCTCTTGACTTCATACAAGCAATCTAGAGGAGTGCACTCCAAAAAAAAAAAAAAAAAAAAACAACAGCAAGGTTATAAACCTTAAAAGCACCAAAGGCACCGAAGTGTTAAGTACTCCACTTTTGCAATAAGTCAGTAAAACCCCTTTGAGCAACCTCTCTTTTTCAATCACTTTCTCTGAGGCCCCCCGGGAAGTCTAATAGTCGGCATTATCAAACCACATAATCAAACAAACAAGGGAAACATCACGATTATGTATACTGGACCCTCTGCTAATGCCCTCTTCCCTCTGTAGTTTCTCTTTCTTTCTGTCTCTGTGCAGGCAGAACAAGAACACTGATTAGTTCTCTCAGCTGGGGGAATGCAGGACTAAAGCTCATTGCTGCTGCATTAATCAAAGTTCTGTAAGGATTTCTCTCAAAACCGCAGGCCTACACATTTGGGCAAGTGCCTACTGTGAGATTTTATTTTGGCAGTGATTATGATTCTTGCTCTATTATGATCTCGCATATAATTTCTCATTGTATTATTCGCCAGTAAGAACTTGACGGCTTTTTTAGGTAAAAAAAGGGGTGGTTGCGACTTTTTCTCTCACTTGAGAAAAGAAGTCAGAATTGCGAGATAAACTTGCAAATGCGAGAATTTTTTATTTTATTTTTTCATTTCAATAATATTTTGAATTAGTTTTTATTGTTTATTTGCCATATTCATTTTAGTTAAAGTTTTAGTCATTTTGTTGTGTGTTCTTTTTAAAAAAAAATTAGGCTGTATACACTCACCTAAAGGATTATTAGGAACACCATACTAATACTGTGTTTGACCCCCTTTGGCCTTCAGAACTGCCTTAAATCTACGTGGCATTGATTCAACAAGGTGCTGAAAGCATATGGCCCATATTGATAGGATAGCATCTTGCAGTTGATGGAGATTTGTGGGATGCACATCCAGGGCATGAAGCTCCCGTTCCACCACATCCCAAAGATGCTCTATTGGGTTGAGATCTGGTGACTGTGGGGGACATTTTAGTACAGTGAACTCATTGACATGTTCAAGAAACCAATTTGAAATGATTCGAGCTTTGTGACATCGTGCATTATCCTACTGGAAGTAGCCATCAGAGGATGGGCACATGGTGGCCATAAAGGGATGGACATGATCAGAAACAATGCTCAGGTAGGCCGTGGCATTTAAACGATGCCCAATTGGCACTAAGGGGCCCAAAGTGGGCCAAGAAAACATCCCCCACACCGTTCCACCAGCCTGCACAGTGCTAACAAGGCATGATGGATCCATGTTCTCATTCTGTTTACGCCAAATTCTGACTCTACCATCTGAATGTCTCAACAGAAATCGAGACACATCAGACCAGGCAACATTTTTCCAGTCTTCAATTGTCCAATTTTGGTGAGCTCTTGCAAATTATAGCGTCTTTTTCTTATTTGTAGTGGAGATGAGTGGTACCCGGTGGGGTCTTCTGCTGTTGTAGCCCATCCGCCTCAAGGTTGTGTGTGTTGTGGCTTCACAAATGCTTTGCTGCATACCTCGGTTGTAACGAGTGGTTATTTCAGTCAAAGTTGCTCTTCTATCAGCTTGAATCAGTCGGCCCATTCTCCTCTGACCTCTCGCATCAACAAGGCATTTTCACCCACAGGACTGCCGCATACTGGATGTTTTTCCCTTTTCACACCATTCTTTGTAAACCCTAGATATGGTTGTGTGTGAAAATCCCTGTAACTGAGCAGATTGTGAAATACTCAGACCAGCCCGTCTGGCACCAACCATGCCACGCTCAAAATTGCTTAAATCACCTTTCTTTCCCAATCTGACATTCAGTTTGGAGTTCAGGAGATTGTCTTGACCAGGACCACACCCCTAAATGCATTTTGATTGGTTGATTAGATAATTGCATTAATGAGAAATTGAACAGGTATTGCTAATAATCCTTTAGGTGAGTGTGGTTTATATAGACAAGTTGTCACGTCTGGTGTAAGAGATCGTTTACAAGACACAGTTTCCAACTAAAAATGGAAAACTTTTGGACAATCATTTCAATCATTTAGGGGCCTGAAAATGCAAACTTTTGAAAACGGGTTTTTAAAGTGCAAGTTTTTGAAAACAATACCATTATCAGGATCACAAAAACAGTCATTTGTGAAAATGCTGACATCGTGCACACGCGTATTACGTACAAAGTGACATCGCCAATATTGGCCTGCCATCAGAATACAGCAGTTTTAGTCTTTTTTTTTTTTTTTTTTTTTTTTTGCGGATCCGTGTGAACAGTGATCATTTTAAAAATCTTGTCGTGTGTACGTGAAAAATACAATGGAAAACCTTTTCCATTTTTAGTACATCGTTGTGTACTAACACACACACAGTTTTAGCTATTTCAATACAGAAATTAAATGTTGCCTTGGCAACCATAGCTGAAATAAATTAAGATTGTTTTTTTAAGATATAATGTATTTTATTTATTTCCTTTCAAACAACACTTTAACATAAGAAAACTTTGACTCTTAAGGCAGCTAAACATTAATAGCCACCAAACTGTGTCTGTCTTCAAAAAACAGATAAATGTTCCCTATCTTGTTGTCAAGGCTCCCGTGGAGCTTGATGACTAATGTATGTAAATGCACTCAACAGAAAGATAATTTACAGACTCGATGTACAAGAGATGTCTACCTTTCCAAAGATAGTCGCTTCCTTGAATCTACACAGAGTCATATCCTCTCTAATAATCTTAAACTTGTCAAAGCTGGATGCGTCTCTAATTATCCTGGGAGAAATTATCTGCACTTGTCTCTTATAAATGAATAAAAGTGTATTGGAATAAAACATTTTGCATATCCAATTTTTCACTAATTAAATGTTAACAGAATCTGTGATCCAATTCATCAGCCTTATCAAAGGTTGCATTTTAGCTTTTGTATTGGAGTGGGGATGATTTTGAGGTGTGTTATTATAAAGTTATTATTGATGCTATTATGTTAAGTCTGTCGGGAGAAAAACAACCCTATTCTTCCATTTAAATGGTTTGAGGAACGAGAATGTTTTTCCACCTCCACAGACTCTACACAACGATAGCAAGCTCAACCAAAGCCTAATGATTGTTTTATTGTAACGATCTCTGACGGTTAGATCTTTCAAATGATTATCTACAATACTCAGTTTAATTATAGATCTTGATAAGTACAATATATTGATTTAATGGCATGAGAAAGAATCTTCCTCTATTACTGTGAGCTGTCCGTGGTGCTGAAATGCTCCCAGGTTGGTAACCAGAAAAATAATCTAAATTTTATACAGATGCTTTTTTTTTTCGTTGTTGTTGTTAATTATTTTCAAAAAATAAATATGTTGTGAATGTATAGATTGCGTCATTAGGCAAATCAAGGCCAAAAATCATATACTGACAATCTTTTTAGTTTTCAAACAGTGCATCTTGTCCGTGACGGTTTTACCATATCAATTCAAGTCCAAAGTGTATGCAGAAATCAGCGTCTTCTCGACATGTCGACAACACGAACCAAACTCTCCAAGCTTAAGCTACAAGTGTTCGAGGGTCTTTGCAGGTAGCTAATGAAGAAGCATTATGCAAATTTGTTACATTTTTAAGTAGGTATGTAACAGGAAGTGAGACTGGAATTACTGATGACTCGTTTGGGCAGTTTAGAGTCGATTCTTTCTTTTAGGAGACAATAACTTTATTTGTTGTGGACTTGATCATTGATCATTAAAACTTAGCAGACCATTTACATTCACAAAGAGCAATTATACACCGCATGAAAGGTAATATAAAAAAAAAAACATAATAGAGGCACTTTAATTGAAGCAGGTGAGATATCATATCTTTCATTATTGATATCAAGGATTATGAACTTCTAAGTTATTATTTGCACATTTGCGCGTATCTTGGTTACTTTACTTTAACATCCAATGCTTATGGATTGTAGTTGGTCAATATTATTATGCCTGAATGTTTTTTGAAATACTGTTTTGTTTTTTGTTTTTACTTTGTTCATTATCTTTTCACCTTATTTGGTAGATCAGTGGAGAAGCGAACAGGGAGAACAGAAGTGGGACATAACCCAGAGCGAGCGCGACCACAGGCTCCACAAGCCCCAACCGTGCTTTAAAGTCCCTGTGAAATCAAAATTGAACCTATTTAATTTGTTAGTGCTTTTTACTAGTCTTGTGGTGAACAATTAATCCGTGCAAGTGAATATATATTAAAAAAATGTTTTACCTTAGTAATCTTTAATCAAAATCTGAAAAGTTACTTCCGGTCTGGAACGGTTTCTTTTTCTGATGACGTAGGTTTCACAGTTTGGGTGGGGAAACGCTTAACCACTCCCCTCAAACCGTTTGTTTGCTATGAGCGAGAGATGAAGAGGAGGAGCGCTAGAGTAAAACCCTGCCCTCTGTTCAATATTCCGTTTCACTTGGAAATACGTCACAGCACTGGAGAAAAATCGTTTGCAACTTCCGGTGGGGACTTTAAGACACTACCTTCTGCACCACAGCTCAAGCTATGAGCTTATTTAGGGGAAGGGAGACCTCGGAGTATTGTAACAGGTTTAGTAGTATTTCCTTGCTCTTTCAATTAGGATCCAAACGCCACAAAACATGACATTATACTTTGATGGAAAGCTTACAGTGTCTCGTAGTCAAAAGCAAAAATGAAGAAATTTCATTTCACACTAAAAAGCTCTATTCTGGCCAAACCCTGGATTTTTTTTCAGGCAATAAGTAATAAGTTAGGACACAAAGCGGGAAACTTTTTTTTTCCTCTTAAACAACAGAGAGAGGCCTACTTCGACACGACTGGTTTAGCCCCGCCCACCGATTTGCGCATTACACGCATAGTGAAATAACATAGATTCCTACTTCGTGATGACTAACCGAATCGAGCTACCGAGCAATACAAAATATTGTGCAGTGCCTGGTTGTGGAAGACGACAGTCGCTGCATAAGCTTCCTCTGGATTCCAGTAGGACTGCATGGATAAACTTTATTTTTAATGATGTTCCAGCTGATGAGGTAAAACATTGTCTGTCTGTTCGCTTCATTTCACTGAGGATTGTTTTGTAAACAAGACTGGATTTGCAGACCGATTAAGAGTAAAGAACGGTGCTGTGCCGTCTATGTTGATCTGACAGGAATTGTGCAACACACGGACTCGAACATGTATGGGTGAATCATTCCGGTTGCCATTTCACAACATTGGACGTTTTCAAAACAATTTCCCCCAAGTGCATCGACGGGCGAGTTGAAACTCATTATAATATGCAAAACTGTTATCCACTCACAGCAGTGGGCGTTTACTTCCAAGTCTTCAGTGTGAGACACAAAACTAATAGCCTATTCCTTATTCATTTTGATGTTTTTGAATGTAAAAACCAAGCAAACGTCATAAGTTGACCTCAGACAACAATATAATAAAATTTAAAAAGCCAGTTCATGACCCCTTTAATAAAAATATCTCCCTTTGCTTTGAACTTTGAGCATTGTAACTTTGCAGATGTTGTTTATACTCAAACAAATACTTTATACTTAAAATCATAATCAACCACCCCTTTAAATAAAAAAAAATATTCATTATTATGAAACATTTCCTATAGCCCCCTCACTTCTCCCTTCTCTGATTTAAAAACATCTTGCTTATTGTCTTAATCATCCTTCCTTTTATAACATTAAATGATCTTTTACTTTATGACATTACATTAAGGCTTGACCTCTAGATCTCTGTCATTTACCTGGTCCGTTTTAGTGGTTGTGAATTGAGCACTGCCACATCCCCTCGACGTGACATGAACCCAAGCAACTTTATTTGCTTCCAAAAGCTCTTAGTAGGCTAATTACTTTTAACAATTTAATCAAACTCATATGGATAAAATGGGAATGAAGCCTGACTCCCTTTACTAGGGCTACTATTTCTACATTTGCCCAATTTTAGTTGCTTTTGAATGAAAGCTCAGTCAGATAGACCCAATATGAGGCGCTCATCCAATACACCCACTGACTCTCTCTCTCTCTCTCTCTCTCTCTCTCTCTCTCTCTCTCTCTCTCTCTCTCTCTCTCTCTCTCTCTCTCTCTCTCTCTCTCTCTCCCCCTCTCCCCCTCTCCCTCCCTGAGCAAGTTGCAACAGGAACTCAACTTCCTAAAGCGCATCTCAGAGAAACCCGCATTAAAGCGGTGCAATAATTCAGCGCTGACGCTCAGAGCGACGGAACAGAAATCTGCATGTGTTTTACGAGGAGTCCGGATCTCCCCTGCCAAGCCTACGTTATAATCTATATGGGACGAGGACGGACACAATTGACGTCAAACATTAAGAAAATCGGCACTGCAAATGGGTTTTCAAAGTCCTGCACTATTTGTTAAATCAGGTAGTTTATGAAGCTGCTAGCAAAGCGACATTTCCAAGTTTAGTATGAGGAAACGCAAGGCTTGTTTTTCCTTTTTGTCAACAATTTTTCCAGTCGAACTGACCTTTATGTAACTATGATCTAACTAAAGGCGCTGTGTTCTTTCTGTGCCGGCTCAGACTTTGCCTGAGAGCATCACCCGTATAAAGCACCTGAAGGACTCATTCAGCGGCGACGGCATCACCAATGGCGTGAGCGTGATCCCCCGGTTCATTGTCACTGCAATGGATGATAAATCCAACAAACTCCTTTTAGTTCCTGTTTTGACCGTTTTGTTTGTCATGATCGGCTATCAGTACATCTGTCCAGCTGGGAGCACGTCCTGTCGGTTTGGGAATGGAGAGAGTGTTCAGTTCTCCAAATATCCCCGAGAGCCTCCGGATCCGGACGAGGACGGTTCGTTTAGATTCCAGTCCAAATTTAACTTCACGCGCGAAGACATCGAACGCCACGTGAATTTCGACATTAAGGGAAACGACGTGATCGTGTTCCTCCACATCCAAAAGACCGGAGGAACGACGTTCGGGAGACACCTGGTGCGGAACATCCACCTGGAACGGCCGTGCGACTGCCGCGCCGGCCAGAAGAAATGCACGTGCCACCGTCCCGGGAAAGCGGAGTCGTGGCTCTTCTCGCGCTTCTCCACGGGCTGGAGTTGCGGTTTGCACGCGGACTGGACCGAGCTCACGACCTGTGTTCCTGCTGTGATGAATAAAAAGCAAAAGAAAGATGCGGCATTGAACAGTCGGTAAGTAGCTCCTAATAAAAGCAAACAAGAAATAAAAGTTAATTTGGTGACACTTTAAAATAACTTTCAGCACCAGTAAAACATCAGAAGTTCTGGAGCGGTGTGTAACACTTGTTTTAACATCTCTAACTCAAGAACCTTTATACATTCAAACTTTAATAAAACATATATATCGGCCACCATATCGGTATTGACTGATGTTCATTTTAAATGTTATTTTTATGGGCCTGATGGGAAAATTTGGCAGATATATAATGGATTATTTCATCCAGATGAGACACTTCACATGTGCACTGTTTGCCATGATGTTTTTGAATTGCTTGGAATATGATTGGGATCACTTCAAAAAGGAAAATACAGTTAAGTACAACATAGCAAGTCAGTCATATAGGTTAAAATTTGGATTTAGATTTATTAGCCAATATATCGGTTATCGACTTATAAAGAATTATTGGATATCATTCAAAATGTTCATATCGGTGCAACCCTTAATAAAATATTTGCATATTTGTCTGCCACAAATTAAACTTGTAACTTGTAACACCAATGTAAAACAAATCTTTTTAACAGTTTGTACATGGATTTATTGGGACAATCAAATTTAGTTGTTTAAAATTGAGCCTATAAACCCAATTCTTTTTGTCACTTTAATCAAGAGGGTTAATATATAGTGATTTTACCCCTTTAACTAATTTCTAACTGGTTAAGCTGGTGTTACAATTCACCCTCATGTTACAAAAATCAAACATGAATATCGGCCCGGAGATCAACGACATTTGTTGCTGATTTGAAAAGTCTGCATACACTCTCAGGGTTTTATATTTGTACATATTTGTACCCTTGTGCCAAAACTTTTATTTCAAGGCTACTCAAATATAGTGATACTTTAAAATCAACCTTAAGGTATCATTAAAACCTTTAAATAACAACTTTTACGGAAAAAAAATGCCTTAGCAAAGTCTCTCTTGATTGTACACAGAAAAAAAATTCCAGTGTTAAATATGGCTCCAAACTCAAGTGTTAAAATGGTAAAATATGAGTGTTATTAAATTATTATTCAAGAGTGTTAAAGTTAATGAGCTTTAATGAGCTCATTGAGTGATGATTGACCATTATTGAAGACACCTGATGTTAACATGCAAGCAGAATCACTGAAGGAGAAAATCAATTTTTTAAGACACCATTATGGTGATCAGCGTTTGGTTTAGTTGGGCTGTTGGCTCTTAAACTGTTAACATTAGATTTTGGGAACAAAATCTGTCCCCTTGAGGGTGCAGCCCCAGTGACAAGCCCTAAAGGTACTTTATTTTCTAAGAGTGTATGTAAAAATGTAAGTTGTTATAAAGTAGTGTTATATGTGTTGGTGACAGAGAATATATCCTATTCTTTTGTCAATGCTTTGCAGTATTTTTGCTAGTGTCATGAGTTTGGATTCTTCAAAATCTAAAAATGATCCACATCTGTGAATATCAGCTCCCTGCAGTGCATGGGCCATTCTGAGTCGTACAGTTCTGAATATGTGTGCGACTGAGTGTGAGAGAGCAGTAAACTAAACTAAAAGGGAATGGCATGTCTTGTTTTTAATAAGATTTAAAGGGACAGTTCAAGATTTAAAGGAGGGGGCGCGTCATTCAAATTCAGTGTGGTCCAATGTCATCTGGACTCATCTATTCTTTTGTCTTCCACATGCAAGAATGTCATGCAAATAAATTATGAATTTGGGTGAACTGTTCCTTTTAAGACGTGTTCATTGATCACAGTGAGACAGATTCGTCTTGATGGGCAGGTAGGGTTGGGTATCGTTTGAATTTGAACGATTCTGATTCCGATTCCGATTCCTTGTTTCGATTCCGGTTCCTAACGATTCTCGATTCCGATTCTTTTAAGAGGCAGGGTCAAAAAAGTTTAGCTAACCTTGCTAACCAACGGTCTTTCTGAAGGAAATAATCCTTTCTGAAGGAAATACTCCTTCTGTAAAAATACTCCTTTTGTCAGCAATTTTGCATTTTGCCGAGATTTCGTTATTTTTAGAAAAGTGAAGCCACACTTTGGACCGCCGACGTAAGCTACTCATGTTCGACTCGTGCGGTTATGCCAACACTTCCGGTAGACGCTTCTTCGTTGGTGTTGTTCAGCGGTTTTTTCTTCTCCTGCTCGGCGGACTGTGAATATCGAAACTAGGAATCGAAATTTTAACTTTTGAACGATTCCGGGAAAAACGAAAAGTTAGTCCCGATTCCAATCGATACTCGATTCTCGATACCCAACCCTATGGGCAGGGCCGCTAAACATAGGTTGCCTGACCTATTACGTGCTAATAAATCCAGTGGGCTGTGATACACACATATTAATATGTGTTTGCAGCCACATACATATATTTCTTCTCATTACCCCACTCGTCACAGTTGGCCTTGCGGAGCTTTTTCAAGCATGTTTATGATCGTCTTAAAGGGTCTCTTTACCACAGAACATAAATCGATACTCTCAGCAGAGCAAGTCAAAGGTGTCGATTGACTGCACAGGGATTGTACACTTCCATTATAATGTTATTATGGGCTAGAACAGCCAAAGTATTGCATTATCAACTGAATGTGATCTGTTGCACCGAGTTGATTTAACTCATTTTTCAGTAGTTGCTTCGGCTAAAAAAAAATGTGCGTGTAGAAATGTTGTAATGCAAAGTGCAGAAGGCAGTGGAACACTATGTATTGCACCGCAGCTTCTCACTTTTCTGCATGCAACAATGGATGTGGTTTCAATTACACGATCGTGTTACGTTGAGAGGTATAGGGCAGACAATGGGGGGGGGGGGGGGGGGAGAATCCCATCTGCTTCCACAATTCAGAATATTAATCCCCTCCCCACACACACACACACACTGAATCTCTCATCTTCTAAATCCTCCGTTCGTTCGCGATGCCTCGTCAAGCAGGCACTCCAGCATTCAAGCGGATAAAGGCAAAACGAGATGCGATAGACCAAGCGAGATAGCTCTGAGATCCAACTTAAGGCAGCTTTTTATTGGGTACTTTGTGAAGACAAGTGCTTCTGAAATGCACTTCCCCTATAATTATATATTATTGTATTGGCATTTGAGATACTGTGTTGCAAGTAAAGATGAGGGACTGCTGAAAGCATGTGTGCACTCACTGGAGAAGACATGAACTGTGAGGTGCAGGTTAAGATTGGTCCTTGTGTGTGTATATGCAAAAGACAGCATAAGGCATCAGGCATGTTTGGAAATGGAGCACTACAGGCATTACATTAGCAATGCATGAAGGAGCCTATGTGCAGCAATAGAATAACAATCCTTTATAGAGACTGCTTTGTATTCTCACAATAGAAGCATGTTTTGTTGCAGGTTTCTCCCATTAATATAGCTGCTTCTGGGATATTTTGAAGTCTTTCTGCATTGTCTTGTCAATTTGTGTTATTTCTTTCTTTTTTTATTTACCAGTCCTTAAATATCCCTAAGGAACCAGTGGGAAAATCACAATGGGCTGACACTTTGAACACTTTGAACGAAAAGAGTAGTTCACTTTTGAAAAAAACTTTTGCTGATAATTTACTCACCCCCATGTCATCCAAGATGTCCATGTCTTTCTTTCTTCAGTCGAAAAGAAATTAAAGAGTAACTAAACACTTAACCAACTTTTTTTAGTTAATGATCTGTAAGAATGGATCTTTATTAATACCAGTCATTGATTCGAGTAACTTTTTTGACATTTGTTTATAAAGTGTTCTAATTCTACAATATATGGTGTAAAAGCGTCTTAGTGCTGCCCTCTTCAGGTTGAACGGTGGCTACTGCAGTTGAATTTTCCTATTGGACGTTCCGCAGTTCGTGACGTACGCAGGTTTCAGCTCACCACGCGAGCTACGCCCTTGGCAATAAAAAAAACAGCTTGTTTTGTCAAAACCACTGTAGTGAGTCAGGAGTTGGAATTGTGAGTATTGAAAACGATCAGGATATTGTGTTTTAGCATCTATTTCGTCTCCTCTATCTCCGCTGGGGTCTGCCCACTTTTTCAGCATTTTCAAATATTGCCAGTGGGTGGAGTCAGGCTCTGACCAGGGGTTTAGTTACCCTTTAAGGTTTTTGATGAAAACATTCCAGGATCTTTCTCCATATAATGGATTTTACTGGTAACCAAACGGCTCAAGGTCCAAAAGACAATTTCAGTTCAAACTGCAAACTGTTGAATTGTGTGAATACACGTTTTGTCATAGACTTAATCTGGGTCAGATTTAGAATAAAGTTAAAAAAAGTAATTCTGTCTTGTAGAATGAGTCCATCAACACCCCCAAAGCTTGCACAGTCGTGTACCTCTTTGTGCGTTCGCTATTTCATTCAGTAACAATAGGCGGTTTTGATTTAATGCCGTTAAATGTGTGCTGATCAGGTTAGCTTACTTGTGCATAAACAAGTCGTGTCTGCCCCTTCTGGTTTATGCAGATCTTCTTCTTCGCTTGTTTGTGGATCCAGAGATGCTGTACTATTTCAGAAGAGCATCGCCAGACGTTTTTTTTTTTTCACGTTTAGAGTGCTAGTTAGCTGATTATTTCACTGTATTGTTATTGTTTGTCAGTTACTGTTCAGCCTGTTCTAACTGACCACAGTAAGTCGCAATAAGTGTGTGTTATGTGTTATAAAACGTGTTTATTTCACGGATATTGATGAGTCGAGTTTTGAATATGTTAACCTTTTTTATGTAATATTATTCAGTGCTCTGCCATCTGTATTTGCTCAGCAGCTTTCAGTTTAGTAGTTGTAGTGTGTCAGTGGCAGGGAAAAAGTGAATGGAATGGATATGACAATGCTAATGTGTTTGGTCTAGGTGGACTATATCCGCTACACATGCTGCTATACGCTGCTGCTGTATGAATAGACATACTTAAATCGCTTAGCAGATCTACGCAAGTGGAGCTGGGGGAGGTGGAGGGTCTCAGAGGAAGAGTGAAAACCCGAATCAGATTATTTAAAGGGACACTCCACCCATTTGTATTAAGATTTCCATTGTTAAAAATCCAGTTATACTATTGAATGGCCGTGCAACAGTACAATACAAAAAATACTCATTTTCCCCTGAGACGAGAGAAATACGCTATTTACCTTTTTCACTTCCTTCTACAAAGACTCAAAAATCGCCATTTTACGTCATTGTAGGAGGAAGTGTAAGAGGGAGGATTTCTGTAAAGACTACAAGCACTAGTTCCCACCTTTCAAACCCACCCATAGGGGGTTGGGCCTAATGCAGTAACAGACCAATCACAGATCAGTGCCAGTGCGTTTGATTTCACCGGCAGAAACCTTTTGAAAATATGGACGAAGGCACTGAATACGCAGACAGATGCATTATGGGTAGGGTTGGGTACCGAAACGCGGTGCCAATAGGGAACCGGTTCTGACGTAAACGTTAATAACCAGACCACACAAAGTCTCTCGCTCTCTCCCTCGCGCGCACTATACGGTTTAGAACACAGTCTGATCTGTCTCGCATGCGCGCTCTTGCTCTCTCGCTCTTGATTCCGGGAGATTTTAACTAATTTGTGGGCGTCAGGGAGCCATTATCAATATGCGGGAGACTCCCGGAACGTCTGATAGCGAGGGAATTAAGGAAACACTCCAAGGTTTGGCTGCATTTCACGTGTAAAATTACGCGTCAGAGTAAGTGTGGCGATTGTCTGAAGCCCAGTGGTGGAGGAAGTACTGAATCTCAGTACTTAAGTAAAAGTACAAATAACCAGATAAATATTTAGTTTAGTAAAAGTAGAAGTAACACAATGACAACCATACTTAAGTAAAAAGTAAAAAGTACCTGATTTTAAATGTACTTTAAGTATTAAAAGTAAAAGTACTTGCATAATTTATTTTCTTAATGTCTATTTTCTATGATTAATAAAACATTTAATTCTAACTCATTCAACCTAATACTCCTATAATGATGTTCAATAATGATGGGAAAAAAAAGTCACCATTTCTGAAACAAGCTTGCAATTAGGCAATAAAAACCATGCTTATCCTTACTATATATTAATAACTATGGCAGTAAACGTGATTAATTTATGGTGTAATACTGAACCTCTGGGCTTGCCATAATCCTAACCAAACGCATATTCCAAACGGTGCGTTTCCTATGCACGTAAAAACAAATTTTCACGTATAAATTGCACTATAAAAACGCACTGCGTGCGAGACGCATTTAGTGTTACCGGGTTGATATATCTATGGCAACCAAACGTCACTGGTGAGACAAACGTGCAACGAACGTTTTGGCAGGAGAAAAACTGATCAGAAAATGTAATGAAAATGTAACAGAAGTTGTAGAAATGTAGTGGAGTAGAAAGTAAAATAATTGCTGCAAAATGTAACGAAGTAAAAGTAAAAAGTATGCACTATTTATTCTACTTAAGTAAAGTAAAGATACATGAAAAATGTACTTAAGTAAAGTAACAAAGTATTTGTACTTCGTTACATTCCACCACTGCTGAAACCCATATAGAATCACGCCAATCCATTGGTGATGCCGCGGGCATCGCCTTGACGCTCTTACGTCGTCATATTATATTAGTGCGCATTATCTGATTTCATTGTGTGAAATGATTTCCAGGCGGTAGCATAGAGTGGAGCTCAACTCTAGTCTACATTGATGGGCGGAGTAGTGGGAGTGGCCTGCGGAGCTGAGCATCGCAATGCACTATGGGGATTGTTGTCTACAATCCACAAGCACTAAAAAGTCATTTTCTGCCTTTTCTCGGCCAAGAAGTACCCAAATTAGAAATTTATGATACTATTCGACTACATATATGACCCACTTTCAATATATATTCATGTCTCCACCGGTGGAATTACCCTTTGAATGTTGAGCAAGCAATCTCATTGGCTGCTGAATCAGCAGAGGCACAGTTTCATGACTGAACTAAATGTATACCACGCACCATCTCGTTCTCTAGCCCCTTCCTTCCATTTGCGGAGCTAAATCCCATTCTACATATCAAACTTGTGTTTAAGCCCCTGTTGCCGTCAGACACCAATCAGAGTCAGCCATCGCTCCCAGCAAGGTATTCTTGAGATGCTTGTAATCTTCGGATTCCTTCAGAAAGATTAGTGCAAGAGAGAGCGGCAATCTCATCATCTGAGTGAGAGATTACCATCCAGATTTATGCAAAGTCTCTGTCTTGCTACCAGTTGTGTGTCCTCCCGCTGCTCTTGGGATCGCTGCCTTCAGCTCCCGTGGTTCTATTCTTAATGTGTTTTTTTTTATGTCGTGCCCTTTCATCTCTTGAGGATTCAGAGAAAGAGAGGTTTATAATGAAAATTAGGCTGAGATGACACCCATCACTGGCACCAGCACTTGTTCAATATGCAATTGACCCTTCGCTAAGCCCCGCCCTCCCTAGTTACTATTGCTACGCCTGTCAAGCTTTCGCGGCTGGCCCATCTATTATAGTGTGGATACACCCGGTGTCAGACATTCTCAATGAGATAATTAGTAATTTTCGGCGAACAAGTGAAATATCTGAGAGAGCAAGACAAAAGGGACTACAGTATGCATTCGAGGGATATATTCACGACATTATATGCAACCGATTAGAGAATAATCTCTTAAAAATTTAAGTTAAAGCCTAACGTTATAGTCCAAGCAGCAGCGCCTCATACGCTGACCGTTCAAATGGGAAACACAAATTGAGGAACAGCTATGTTCATACACAGCAGGGTATGTGAAAATAATCTTAATAATTATAAATCAAACAGCTTATCAATAAATCTTGTGGAATAAAACTAATACCGGGAGAGCCGCGATCGGATTGGGTTAAGTGAAGGGGTAAGTTAACGTTAGTAGGACGTCGATTAACAAAATGCTGAAATATATTTTAAAGTATGTCAGTGAGCCTTTGTCTTGTCTCTTTAATCGTCTTATTTTACGTTATATCATTATGACCAAAGAACCGTCAATATTTCCAAGCAATAGGCGTTTTTGTTAAGCATGTCGACATTTACCAGAATGGATCTCGCACATAGACGCTAGATCACGCCAATCATTTCTCCCCTTGGCTTTTAGATTTTCTGGAAGGAAAACAACTCCTCTCCCCCGTCCAAACTTTTAGTATACCGGTATCAGATTTGCACAATCCATACGCACAATGCTTCAGCATGTTCCCTCGTTCGAAAGCTTGCCAGACCTCCCGCGCATAGTTACGGTTGCTAAGACATGATTGGGCAGTGGCGGTTTTCGGGCGTGGCTTAGCGAAGGGTCAATTATGTCTATTTGTAACACATTTTTTCAGTTTTATTCAACAGAAAATGTTATTTCACAAGCACATTTATTAATCAGTTCTCTGTAACATATCAAACGGTGTCTCTGACGTTTCTTTAACATTTTTCCTCTTGCGAATTTTGAGTTCATTTTTGGACTGCGCATATTTTCTTGGCACATCTGAGCATATTTCGAGACATTTGTTGAAATCTCTCTCGCAGGAATAATTTGCATATCGCAGAGAACTTACTTTGATTCAGCTATCCGAATCCTCATAATCATTCAGAAAATGGTATGGGCCAAAAAGAGTCTTTTCTTTGAGCAAAATGAAATGTATTTATATATGATTGGACACAAATGTCATCAGGGCAGTCTGTCCTTCTTCATGTGTGGCAATAAAATAATGTTGAACCAGTGGCACTGCGTACCTTTAAACACTTTGAGACGGCTCATATATTGTAAAGTTTGAAACACACTGTGATGTGGCCACCAATCAACTTAAGAGCCAATGCAGAGAGTGTGGTACGCACATAGAGCTTGATGCCAGAGGTGTGTTGAATCTGGTCCAAGAGCCTTTGGGGTTTGGTGCTGGAGCTCTTAAATGCTATCTAGTTTCAGAGTCCTTGGGTATGCAAAGTCAGGAGCAGATATATGCATGAACACACTGCTCTCACACACACACTCACACACACAACGCCTCTCTCACTCCCTTTGTTGAATTCTCCTTTTACTCCACTTCCAGTCTTGCATCCCCTGGGGTTTCCATCGCCTTCCAATAATAGACTGCACTCAGGTCTGGGATCAGCAATGAGGCACAGTGTACGGGCTGCAGTGAAATTGATATGTGTGTATTACCTAGGTCTCTCTCACACTTACACACACAGCTGGCTAGTTTTGCTTAAAGTTGTGGCCCCTTTTCCACTAAAAAAACACATGCCTCTCTGCCACACTACCAAAAAAAGAAGAAAAAATTGTAATAATGAAACTAATAGCTTTATTAATCAGTATTTTGTCTAAATAAAATATCTAAACATCCTTAAAACAAGATACATTTACACAGTAGTTTACACATTGATTAAGTGTTTTCTAATTTATGATTTAAAGCTGCAGTCCCCAACTATTTTGGGTTAAAAATGATGAGTACAATAATCAATCCATACAATCCAGTGTCCAAAACTATCTGCTTGCCTAAGCTCGATTTTTTTTTTTTTTTTTTTTTTTTTTTAAAGAACCACCTTGACCACCTTTTTACATTTTTTCAGTCTATAAAAGCATGACATAGAAAGTTATGTTTTAAAAAACCCATTTAAACATTTTAAATGATCACTGCCTTGTATCATATGGGCTATGCACATTATATCATTACCATATTGATTATCGGACAATATTAGAGATTTATTTGATAAAGTTAAAGGGATAGTTCACTTTGAAATTAATTTTTGAAATTTTTTAGCTTACCTCAAGGGCATCCAAGATGTGGGTGTCTTTGTTTCAATTTTGATATTTTTAAATCAAACTGTTCTTGTCTGTCAGTCATATAATGGAGGTTTATGGGGTCCACCCTCGGTTCACATCAAAGAGCATGCACAGAGAAGTCCAAATTAAACATGATTTAATGACTCATAAATGTAAGTACACATTTATGGCCTAAGACACGAAGCGAGAGCTTTGTGTGAGAAAACGAACAAACTGTTTTTACCTCTTGTAATCACAGCCACGTCCAAGTGATCTAAAGGCACGGGCGCTTCGGTCTGCGCGAGCGCCGGAAAGCCCCGGTAGTGATCTCTTGCTCGGTTGCAAAAAAGATAAAAATACTGTTAGTTTTTTCACACAAACCGCTCGTTTCGTGTCTAAAGCCATCAATGTGTACTTACATTTACGAGTCATTAAATCATGTTTAATTTGGACTTTTCTGTGCATGCTCTTTGAGGTGGACCCCATAAATCTCCATTATATGACTGACAGACAAGAATGGTTTGACCTAAAAATATCAAAATTGAAACTACTGTGGAAACAAAGACAGCTACATCTTGGATGCCCTTGAGGTAAGCTAAAACATATCAAAAATTAATTTTAAAGTGAACTATCCCTTTAATCTTTTAAAACAGTAGTAAATTATTAACACTGTAAAATGTATTCTTTAGCAAATATCTTTAGCAAAAGGAATGTATATTTCCATACTGTACATTTATAATGTTGTGATACGGTCACTTACAGCTATTGACTTAATTTTGCAAAAAAAGTATAGAATTTTCAGTCAACAGCCATTTATTTGCCGATAGCATGAAAATAATTATTGGCTTATGATCTAGGCCAAAAGTATTAAAATTTTAGTGAATCCCTATGATATATCATCATTTAAAGCATTCACTCTCTCATTGCTCGTTGTGTGCATATGAACATTATTTTTTGCTGTCTATAACAGAAGTTTCTCGTGTCAGTGCCAGACGGAGCAGGAATCTCTGAGTGAGGGTTTGGCTCAGGCTTGTTTTTCTAATAGTGTAACAGATCAAATTAGGCAGCAGAGAGAGTGTCAGCATCTTTATGCAGTTTTTATAGTTGAGTGTCAGTCGGGAATCCAGTGCCAACCAGTTGGCATCAGCCATGAGAAATCACTTCCTTTGCAGTCCTCTTTATCAGAGAGACAGAAAGACACGGTTTTATACGTGTGTAGGTGGATAGGAGCGAGGGAGGGAGACAAGAGAAACTGACTGTGTGAGAATATATGTTTTGTAGCTTGCCGCAGTTGTATGTTGTACATGTTCCTGTCCAAAGAACATCCTTCATCAGTTGCTTATATCATAAGAAATCAAAATTTCTGAAATTTCGAAATGCTGAGCTATTTCAACCCATGTTTGGGTCAAATATGAACAAACCCAACTGTTGGGTTTAAAAATGTTAAAAATGTTTTCCTTGAATTTTTTCTTCATAAATTAAAATAGCTTTAATGTACCTCTACGCCCTTGCTTCATTTAGCATACATGGTTCTATGAATATGCAAATGAGCCCCGCCCCCACACACTCACACCAGCTCAGATCCACTGATGATCACAAATTGAAGTGATTGGTTATACACAAGGTAATTTGTGACGTCTGAAACACCAGTGGTTTTTGAGTGGTCTTTTTTTCACTGCAGTTTTAAAGAGAAAATACTCAACAATGGTGTTGACTTATGAATTTGTCTTAAATAGGGATGCACCGATATGAACATTTTGGCCAATACCGATAACCGATAATTCTTTATATTTGAAAGCCGATAATCACTGCATTTTCACTGCGTGTTTTATACTGTAAGTAAATCTGTGGTGTTGTTTTACACAACCATAGAGGAATTTTACCAAAGTATATTATAAACTGTACATGAAGACCCTAAAGAATCATACCAACTTGTACAAAAATGGGCATAGGATTGGGTTTGTCCATATTTGACCCAAACATGGGTTGAAACAACCCATCATTTTTTTGAGTGTGTGTGTAATCAGAAAAACGAGCATGATATAATAAAGGGGTCAATGGTTGGGCTTGTCAATATTTGACCCAAACATGGGTTGAAACAACCCATCATTTTTTAGAGTGTGTGTGTAATCAGAAAAACGAGCATGATATAATAAAGTGGTCAACAGTTGGGTTCGTCCATATTTGACCCAAACATGGGTTGAAACAACCCATCATTTTTTTGAGTGTGTGTGTGATCAGAAAAATGAGCATGATGTAATAAAGTGGTCAACGGTTGGGCTTGTCCATATTTGACCCAAACATGGGTTGAAACAACCCATCATTTTTTAGAGAGTGTGTGTAATCAGAAAAACGAGCATGATGTAATAAAGTGGTCAACAGTTGGGTTCGTCCATATTTGACCCAAACATGGGTTGAAACAACCCATCATTTTTTTGAGTGTGTGTGTGTAATCAGAAAAATGAGCATGATATAATAAAGGGGTCAACGGTTGGGTTTGTCCATATTTGACCCAAACATGGGTTGAAACAACCCATCATTTTTTAGAGTGTGTGTGTAATCAGAAAAACGAGCATGATGTAATAAAGTGGTCAATGGTTCGTTTTTTCCATATTTGACCCAAACATGGGTTGAAACAACCCATCATTTTTTTGAGTGTGTGTGTGTAATCAGAAAAATGAGCATGATGCAATAAAGGGGTCAACGGTTGGGTTTGGGCAAAAATAACTCTGTCCACGCCTTTTCAGCGCCATTTTTTCACTGCGTGTTTTATCCTGTAAGTAAATCTGGCCCCGAGTGTTGTTCCTGAATGTTTAGCATCTGATGCTTTAACTATATTTCAGAAGGATCCATCAAAACTGTATGTGTGATGCATTTTGGAATGGATTGTTTTGGGAACCTGTCAATCTGTAATGCAGGCTTTTCAAAAGAGCTCAAAATATATAGTCAGTGGATTGCCTGTTCAGGAAGCATCAAAATAAAGTGTTAGCAAAGTGTTACGCTACTAATACTCTAACTAGAGTTAGTTAACATGTAGTTGCAACATTACTTATAGTTAGTAAAAGTGGAACATCGAAACAAAGTGTTACCGAAATGTTTCCATGATAACTTAAAAGTTAATGTAGTTGTCCAAATGAACTAGACAGATGAATGATTGATACTTTTAATCGCTGTCCCTTCCTTTTTTATATATTTGTACCTGAATAATTTCAAATTTAAGTGCTCTTGTGTTGGCCCTTGTGTTTTGCTTGTGACAGCTCCCTAGTGAGCGATTGCTGAAGTCCTGCAGCGATAACTGCTTCATAACACGAGTAAATAAATAAGAAATACATTATTAAACCAAACAAGGTCATGAAAGCATGAAGTGTCAAACGTCTGAGTGGAAATTTAGATTCGAGCACAGACTGTTTACTTTGGGGCCCTGGTGGCATTGAACATGAGCATTTCATCCGTCACAGTGTGACAGGCACTTCAGTACAGCTCTCAGAGTCTCATGACGATACCTGAGCCAGAATAATTCATCCAGACAGTTATTTACTTCTAAACATCAGTGCAAACTTCAACCACAATCTGCACAATGTAAAGGACGGATCAAAGGCTAGCATTTTCCTTAAAGTCATCATGAAATCAAAATGGATAATTCTTGTTTTTAATGGAAAATTGCGGTATTTATTATAAATGATTTATCCATGCTCACCTTTTTATTATTATTATTTTTTTATTCATGTGCCCTCCTCATAATCTTTAAATGGAAATTAACTTCCCCTCCCTCTTGCAATGACATCTCATCTCATATAATCTCTTTTCTGATGACGTGTTTACTGGCGTGAAGGCGGGGCAACCTGTCACTCACATGAGATCCACCAATAGCAAACAACAACCATCCAATCAATATATCGCTGGTTCTTTTTGGTTATATCAATATAGCGCTGTTTTTTTTTTTCATTAATTATTTTAAAATAGTCTTTTTTAAAGCATAGCCTGGAGCATAGCCTGTATTTGCACTAAAGCCGCCTTTAGTGCCTGTCTTTATAGCAAAAACATGCCTGTCACGGAACAGCTACAGTGGCGTAGATCGTAAAGTGTGTAGTTCGTGAAAGAGCTTTTGATGCGCTCGGACCTGAGTTCGAATCCGCCTTTTGCCGAACATATGAGATGTAAAATGTCTCTAGCATTATATTTTGCCAGTGAACTAAAAAACGAAACCATGATATGGCTTTTTGCCTCCATAAAAGAGCACAAAGGTTATTTAAGAATAGGCATTCTGTTTGTGCTGGGTGTTTTAGAGAAACGTGTGCACTTTGCTCACGCGATCAGCATGGTTATCTGAATAATTTATTTTGGTTACCTAAATAAAAGCTCAATGATTTATTTCTTGCAAGTGTATATAAGGACAAAATTATTTTGTCGGGGGAGCAGTCAGTAAAACATAAGATTATCTTTTAAAATCGATTGAACACGGAGCAGTTTTTCCTGTGAATGAGACCCGTAGTGGATGTAATCGGAGTGATAACAGAACGCTTCGAGTGCAGACAGGAACGTGCTTTGACTCCAGTCCTGGTTTTGCGTCAGTAGCTCAACATCTGTCTCGCAGGCAAGATCGCTCTAGATTAGAGGATATTTTAACTAATTTGTGGTAAAACTAGTCGATCACGAGTTGCTCAACTGCTGGATTTATAGATAAACTTATCTTTCAGGTATTTTGCCGACTGGGTTGACACTTTAGTGTGAGAAATCGGGGGTGTAGCGTGAGAGCGTGAGAATTGGCTCAATTGCGTGAGAGTTTGCAGCCCTGTAATAACAAATGCACATAAGCATCGGTAGAAAGCGGGAGGAAGGTGCCTTAAATTTGCGCTTTAAATGAAGTGAGTTTCTTTATGGCAGGGATAGTTCAATGAGAATTTGAAAACATGTGACAACAAAAGCGAAAATCAGCAAAGAAATGACTAGAGATGCCAAGTTCCCCTGTAAAGAGTAGAGTTATAAACCCTGAACAAAGCCACGAGGTGAATCACAACACTACAAACTTTGATTTGAAGCAAAAATGTATTAGAAAATCGGACAAAAAGACAAAAGTACAAGACTGTGTAGTAAACGGTTTTAGTGAAGGAAAGAACTACAATCTCATATGAAGCATTGCGAACAGCATAATCGAATTAAAAATGATGCACAAATATAAAACTATGAATTTATAAATATTGATTATATGTTTAAAAACAATACATTTTAAATTTATTGCAAAATATGCATATTTATACAAACATTTCAGTATTTTGGAGCGTGCTACTTTTTTTGACTCTCTGGTGTAATTTTCTTTACAGCATCATGGGTAGTGTAGTTTTTCACCTGGAATTCCTGTTAAACTTGATTATTATCTAAAAATAATGCCGGCTGACGGCTTCAACAGAAGCGAATGCCATGGATGGATTAACAACCTCGTAGCTCACAGTTGGTCTGTCTTTAAAGGTTTTGAAGTTATCGTTCAAAATCAATTTATGGAGAAAATGAATGGAGTTTTAACTTCCGCAACCCAACTGTTGCATTCTGTTCCCCATGGACAAAATTTACATTCACATTTTTTCTAGTTCCAGAAGCCGTTTCCCTTGAATATATTTCACAATATGGAAGATCGTAACTTCCGTTTCATGCCGACTTTCAAATCCGACATTTATTGTTTTAGGTTATTTTTAATCATTTTGCTTGGGCTTTGCCCCATTCTTGAATTTCTTTATTTTTTTGTTTACTCCTCTTGTAGTAAACCTTTTAGGTCAAAATGCTGACACAAGCATATATTTTCGACCACATGACTTTGAGCTATAGCGAAGAGTAGACGGTGTGCTTTTCCATGTGATCACAGTGGGGCGTCTTGTCTGCAGCTCATACGTAATGAAAACTGATCAAAGCAAACCTCTTATCAAAGCACAAATGAGCTAAATGAGTGAACAAGTGTTGCCCTTATCTGCCCTTTATCTTCTTATGTTAGCTTGTGTTAGAGCACATTTTTTCTTGTGCAGTGTCTTATGTTCCCTCATTAGCTGCTCATTATCAAAATACGTTTGACACATATAGGAGGAATGACAGCAATCTTTGCTTTTTTAACCTGTTTCTGTGGCGAACAAAGTGGTATCATATGAATAGTGGCCACTTTATGAGACTTAGTTGCTTGTTAACAAACAACAAATAACAAAACTAAAGTATACAGATACACCGTAAACAAGAAAGATAGCAGACCATATCACAGTCTAATTGAGTCACTATTTGCTCTGTAAAATTTTTATTTTTTCCTTTTAGGGATACAGTTGAAATTTCAGGCCCAAAGTACTGGAGCTGTAATTGTCATCGACATTGGAGCACTATATTTTTGCCAGTGCTGTTACGATTAAAATGCTTTGGGTTTGAATGGGGTTGAGGATCAGTGCATAACAGGGTTGAACAGAAAGTGCAGGGTCAAAGACCAAGATCCATTTCTGTCAGTCCATTCAGAACATATTATTTGCATTTCAGAAATATTAGAAATGAGATTTAATTATATTTTCATTTCAGTATAAGCCAAATGCGTTTAAAAGACATCTCTTATTCTCACCAAGACTGCATTTCTTTGGTCAAAAACACAAAAACAGTAATGTTGTGAAGTATAATTATTACAATTTAAAATAACCGTTTTATATCTGAATATATTTTAAATTAATCTATTCCTGTGATGGTAAAGCTGAATTTTCACCATCATTACTCCAGTCTTCAGTGTCACATGATTCTTCAGAAATCATTCTAAAATGATGATTTGATGCTCAAAAAACATTTCTGATTATTATCAATGCAGTTTTGCTGCTTAAAGGCACAATATGTATGATTTTTTTTTCGCCACAAGAGGGTAATTGGGTAATAACTGCGTAATTGTGAATCCAAATTTGATGTTTGTTTTTCATTCAGAATATAATTTAATAATGAAATGAACGTTTTATTCTATAATGTATTTTGCTTTACACACTAAACTGATTGTCAGCTGTCAAGCGCAGATTATAGCAGTAATCAGTCATGGGGACTCAAATATCCCCGTTTCCTGAGAATTCCTCAATCAGCTTTTCAGGAGTCTCAGATCAGTGTGAATGTGGAATTATTCACCTAAAGCAGGCCGCGAAGCCTGTGATCTCGCAGCAAATTACAAATCTGTTGTTGCCTTGGAGGTTGAAGATTTCTGTACTTTTGCCTTCCTACATTGTGTCGTTGGGACCGCAGGCTTGATTTCTTTTAGTCCTGATCTCCGGCAGTTGTATTGACTTTTGTCCTCTTTTAGATTAGTTTTAAACTTCTACTCAAAAAGCATCTACCGGTAGTAGGAAAGTCAGAGGAAAAGTGTCAGAGCTGTAATGCTGACATAGTGTCTGCCTGTGTCACTTCTCTCTGGAATTTGCTAGTCGTGAGGTAATTGCGACTTTTTATCTCACATTAAAAAACATATCAGACTTTTTCCCCTCACATTTATAAGTTTATATCTCACAATTCTGACTTTTTTCCTCACATTTGCAAGTTGAATGTCACAATTCTGACTTTATAACTTGCAATTGTGAATTTATATCTTTCAGAAGAAGAGGATGATAAAAATGAATTGTTTTGTCTCAAGATGCACACCACAAAAGGCACATTTATAAAATCTACTTAGGTCCTAATTGAACTAAGGTCTAATCCTGGCTTAAACTAAGCCCTGTCTGTGAAACCAGGCCTAAAACTAGAAACCAGGCCTAAAAATAATATATATATATATATATATATATATATATATATATATATATATATATATATATATATATATATTCAGTGGTGAAAACAAGCTTCTATAGCTTTTAGTCTAGTTATCTTGAAATTGTTTTTAGCAGTTTTTTTGGTACTCTTGACTCTCAGAAAAAAGGCACAAAAGCTGTCCCTGGGGCTGTACCTTTTCAAAAGATAAACTTTTGTCCATTTTAGGTCCTAGTATGTACATTTTAGGTGCTATTATGTCAATTTCAAGAGCTGATTTGTCCATTTTAGGTCCTAATATGTACATTTTAGTTGCTAATATGTCCATTTTATGAGCTAATATTTCATGAGGTAATATGTACATTTTAGGTACTAATATGTACATTTTAGGTGCTAATATGTACATTTCAGGTGCTAATATGGTGCTAATGTACCACTAAGGTACCAATATGCAGCCTGTACAGTCCCAGTGACAGCTTTTGTACCTTTTTTTTCTGAGAGTGTACACATAATATTGAATGGATGAGACTACAGTTAATTATTTATTAGATATAAACATAGAATTTGTTTTGAGTGGCTTGTTAAGAACATTGCAGTCTGTTAAGGCGGACCCACACTAAAAAAAATGTTTAGATCATGTCAGATTTTCTAAATATGTGAGACCACAAACAATACAATAAAAAATGATAGTGTGTGGAGTGCCACACTAATGTGACAATGAAAGTACACCACACACTAACAGATTCCATTCACAAACAACCAGATTCCTGACTCTGAACACAGGAAATCTGGCAAAATCAAAATCAACTCAAATGTG
Organism: Pimephales promelas; assembly: GCF_988280905.1. Classification (NCBI taxonomy): domain Eukaryota; kingdom Metazoa; phylum Chordata; class Actinopteri; order Cypriniformes; family Leuciscidae; genus Pimephales; species Pimephales promelas. Next base: position 5,646,976 of record NC_142776.1, on the reverse strand, counting down.
ATTTCAGAGTAAACAAACACGGCAGATGACGGGCAAGATGACATGTCGATAATAGTGTTTGGGCGAATGTCGTGAAGACTTCCATCTTCCATCGGCTCTCTTTCTGATTTGGTATCGTTTGGTGATTATCTTAGTTGCTAAAGGTTAGATAAACAATACTTAAAGATACATTTTTCCCAATTAATTTTTTAACTAATATGCTGTTATTTTCAAGAAGAATGTTTTTCCATCACTTTTCCTTACATTGGTGGTTATTACAGTAGTAATGTCTGTCAAGCTTTACAAAGGACCATAAACATTTGAAAAGACACAAGATTGAGTAAATAATGGCAGATTTTTCATTTCAGAACTAAAAATGTTAAAACTGACATTGAATACTGTAAATTGATGGTAAAATGTTAGGTTTACAGTGTGCCTGTAAAGTGTATAATGCTGTGTGCTATCAAGTCAGCAGGGCTCTAATTGGCTACTAAGCAACTCTTGTTGGCGAATAGGTGACAGGCTGCCATCGGTTTGATTGCAATAATTAACAATCACTGTCTTGTCCTTCATGCTGTTTTGTGGAAAATGAATATGGTTAGACGACGTGTAGTGGAAATTCATCCTGAGTTTGTTGGGTTTTCATAATGAAAATCACAATGCAAAATCACTTTTGATATATGATGGCTCTTTCAAGGAATGCTGCAGACTGCAACTGCAATCACACCAGAACCAATTGGATGATGAGATAGAGAATGGATCTCTAGATGGAGGCGGGAATCAACACCAGTTGCTTGATGAATACAGTTTGATGATACACATAGGCCTGGTTTCACAGACAAGACGGTGTCAGATTATGCCAGGATTAGGCCTTAGTTCAATTAGAGACATTTAAATAGCTTTTAAAAACGTGCCTTAGAAAAACAATATTACTGATGTGCATTTTGAGACAAAACAATGGCAGTGACATATTTTAAGATATGTCGGTGCAAGTTACTTTCAGTTGAAACAGCTCAAATTTGCATTTTAGTCTGGGACTAATCTGTGAAACCGGAGATTGATTTGTACTAATACATAGTAACAGAATCATACACAATTGTAATGATTAGCTGGCAGTGTTGTGCACTATTCTGAACAGGGAATGCCTTTTGAATTCCTGAATTTGAATTGAGCAGAGAACGAATAGCATGCAGACCACACAATTTGGTTAGCTCCAAATAGAACATTTTGTGCAATGGAACGGTTCCATGGATGTTAAAGGTTCTTCATGGAACCATCAGTGCCAATAGAGAAACTTTATTTTTAAAGGGATTTTATTTTTATTTTTTTGGAAATAGGCTCAATTTACCACTCCCCCAGAGTTAAACAGTTGGGTTTTACTATTTTCAAATCCATTCAGACGATTTTTTATTTTTTTTTTATTTAGAAGAATATCAGTAACCAGACAGTTTCTGGTCTCATTGACTTCCATAGTACGAAAAAATATACTATGGAAGTCATTCAGACCAGAAACTTTCTGGTTACTGATATTCTTCTAAATATCAAAAAATCGGCTGAATACATTCGAAAACGGTAAAACCCAACTGTTTAACTCTGGGGGGAGTGGTAAAATGAGCCTATTTCCAAAAAAAAGTGGAGTATCCCTTTAAGAATGTACGTATAGATAGATAGATAGATAGATAGATAGATAGAACAAACTACCTTATAACCAGTCACGTCAACGAGTGGATCTGAGCTGGTGCGAGTGAGTGGAGACGGGGCTAATTAGCATATTCATAGAACCGCGTAGACTCAATGAGGCAGTGGTGTACACTTGCATTTAAAGTTACTTGCATAAAAGGGAAAAACATTTACATATGTAATTTTTGTGATCAAAGATGAGTTTTAAGGGATACAATTATTGACTACAGGGGGGAATCCAGGATGACAGAGTTGTCTATAGCTTTGATTTTCAGCCTTTTATATATTTTCTCCATCTACACCCATTCTCTTTTGATGCAAAAGCCTGAAGCAGTGGCGATAACGGCAGCGAGCGGCCGATGACTCAGCACATCGAGACAGAAACGGCCTGTGAGGCGTACATGCTTTTCCGTCTGTATGGAAATGGCAAGCTGTTCCTGCCACAGCCTCTGCAATTGATGATATGACTAGAGCTGCCGCATGCCTGATGACTGCAAAATCTGCCATCTGCTTTCCTTAAGTGAAAATGCTATGAAAGTAATGCGCACTTTCCGATTATGCTGGTAGAGGAAATAGAAAAACAGCACTGTCGTAGGGAATATCACGCAATATTTCGTACGTTTTGATTTAAACTATACTTTGTTTGCCAAAAAAAAGTAAAGCAGTTGTTTAGATTTCATTTGATTACATGTTATAAGGATTCAATTGTTAAAGTTGTATGCATTCTCTTGATTACCAACATTTCTGATGATACATTTGTAGTAAATCATAAAAATGAAAACAGGCAACACAAAAATCACTTATAAATTAATTTGATTATATAATTTAATATTTAATTGAATCATTAAAATTTAATCCAAACAAAATGAAATGAAAAAAAAAAAGTTTGTAAAAATATAAAAAGGGCCCTATAATAAGTCATATGGACTAACTATTGATTCTTTTATTGTGTTATTTTTGAAGCTTTAAGTCCTCATTCCTCATTTATTATAATTGCATTGAAAAGTTGAACAGTTCCTTAAAGGCAAGAAAGTCATACGGGTTTGGAACAACTTGACTAAATAATGACAGTCGTTTCTTTTTAGGATGAACTATCCCTTTAAGGTCCCTTTTGCAATACTCTCCACTAAAGTGGACCATTAGAGCATTTTAAATGTGCTGTGAAACTGTTTTCCATTCAAGCAAACACCCTGCTTAGTGAAACAGAAGATATTAAAATCATCAGTTAATGTTAACCCAGTGGAGCACGAAGCACCAAAGCAGATGTTGCTTCTGAAAGCTATCCTTAAATGAACCGTGTGGCCGCCTTAAACGTGGCTGATTTTCTCAGGGATGCTCGTTGCTTTAGAAGGGCATGTTGGAAGTATGCTAACGTAAGCATATGGAACCTGCTCTTTAATTACGCTGCTGGTCTAAATGGTAATGAAATAAAATTGTTTTGGCACTTATCGATTTTCTGTGGTGCTCCGCTCCTGATGCAAAGAGACAAAGCATCGAGTTTAGTCGACACTCGCCCTGGTCGATAAACCCAGTGTGTGCGTCAGACTGAGGTGAAATGCTGATTAGGTCAAGCGACCAATTGTGATAAATTGTTCCTCAACAGGAAATGGCTTAACATGTGTTAGGGTTTGTTACTGCTGTTCTTGGACCAGCCTTGAAAGATCCTTGTGCTGTATTGTAGGACTGCTTCTTTTTTGCATTTATTTTTATATCAGCGGTGTGCAAAAATTCATAATTTAAGAATGGGCTCTCTTTTTAATCTGTCTGTGTTTGCCTGTGTCTGTCTGACTGTCTCTCTGTCTTTCTGTGTTTGTGTGTCTATCTTTCTGTCTGTGTTGTGTGTGTGTGTGTGTGTGTGTGTGTGTGATTCTGCCTTTCTGTGTGTGTGTCTGTCTGTGTTTGTGTGTCTATCCATCTGTCTGTGTGTCTGTCTGTCTGTCTGTGTTTGTGGGTCTGTCTATCTGTGTGTCTGTCTGTCTGTGTTTGTGGGTCTGTCTATCTGTGTGTCTGTCTGTCTGTGTTTGTGGGTCTGTCTATCTGTGTGTCTGTCTGTCTGTGTTTGTGGGTCTGTCTGTCTGTGTCTGTCTGTCTGTCTGTGTTTGTCTGTCTGTCTGTGTCTGTGACTGGCTGTGTCTGTCTGTCTGTGTTTGTGTGTGTGTTTGTCTGTCTGTGTTTGTCTGTGTTTGTGTGTGTGTTTGTCTGTCTGTCTGTCTGTTTGTGTGTCTGTCTGTCTGTGTCTGTGACTGTCTGTGTCTGTCTGTCTGTGTGTTTGTGTGTGTGTTTGTCTGTCTGCGTTTGTGTGTGTGTGTGTGTGTGTGTGTCTGTCTGTCTGTCTGTGTTTGTGTGTGTGTTTGTCTGTCTGTCTGTTTGTGTGTCTGTCTGTCTGTCTGTCTGTCTGTTTGTCTGTCTGTCTATGTCTGTGACTGGCTGTGTCTGTCTGTCTGTGTTTGTGTGTGTGTGTGTGTGTGTGTGTGTGTGTGTGTGTGTGTTTGTCTGCGTTTGTGTGTCTGTCTGTCTGTGTTTGTGTGTCTATCCATTTGTCTGTGTGTGTTTGTCTGCATTTGTGTGTGTCTCTGTCTGCATTTGTGTGTCTATCCGTCTGTCTGTGTGGCTGTCTGTCTGTGTTTGTCTGTCTGTCTGTCTGTCTGTCTGTCTGCCTATCTGTCTGTCTGTGTCTGTGACTGGCTGTGCCTGTCTGTCTGTGTTTGTGTGTGTGTTTGTCTGTCTGCGTTTGTGTGTGTCTGTCTGTCTGTGTTTGTGTGTCTATCCGTCCGTCTGTCTGTGTGTGTGTGTGTGTGTGTGTGTGTGTGTGTCTGTCTGTTTGTCTGTGTGTGTCTGTGACTGGCTGTGTCTTTCTGTCTGTGTTTGTGTGTGTGTTTGTCTGTCTGCGTTTGTGTGTCTATCCGTCTGACTGTGTGGCTGTCTGTCTGTGTTTGTGTGTGTGTGTGTGTGTGTGTGTGTGTGTGTGTGTGTGTGTGTGTGTCTGTTTGTGTGTTTGTCTGGTTGTCTGTCTGTCTGTGTTTGTCTGTCTCTCTGTCTGTGTTTGTCTGTCTGTGACTGTCTGTCTGTGTTTGTCTGTCTGTGACTGTCTGTCTGTGTTTGTGTGTGTGTTTGTCTGTCTGCGTTTGTGTGTGTCTGTGTTTGTGTGTCTATCCGTCCGTCTGTCTGTGTGTGTGTGTGTGTGTGTGTGTGTGTGTGTGTGTGTGTGTGTCTGTCTGTTTGTCTGTGTGTGTCTGTGACTAGCTGTGTCTTTCTGTCTGTGTTTGTGTGTGTGTTTGTCTGTCTGCGTTTGTGTGTCTATCCGTCTGACTGTGTGGCTGTCTGTCTGTGTTTGTGTGTGTGTGTGTGTGTGTGTGTGTGTGTGTTTGTCTGTTTGTGTGTTTGTCTGGTTGTCTGTCTGTCTGTGTTTGTCTGTCTCTCTGTCTGTGTTTGTCTGTCTGTGACTGTCTGTCTGTGTTTGTGTGTGTGTTTGTCTGTCTGCGTTTGTGTGTGTGTTTGTCTGGTTGTCTGTCTGTCTGTGTTTGTGTGTGTCTATCTGTCTGTCTGTTTGTCTGTCTGTGACTGGCTGTGTCTGTCTGTCTTTGAATTTAAGTCACTCTATTCAGTTTTGAATGGTGAACATCGTTGATTTTAAGTCAATGTGAAAGAAAAATGTACTATTTACAGAGTATTATTCAAATAAGCATCTTATCAAGCGTGATACATGTCATTCAAAATAATAAAAACCTCTTAATAAAAAACCTCTTTAGCCTTTAATCAAAATTTATACTAACACTTTTTGGCTCATCTTACTGTTGGGGTTCAAGCAAGACACAGTATGTAAGTATATGACTGCGGGATTGTATGTTTCTCTATCAATAAACCACACAGATGAACTAGAAATGTCATTTTATGACCTGTATATCTCATCAGAAATATTCATATGGCCTGTGGTTCTTTTGATATATTATCTATCCTATGAATAATTGACAAACAGATATCACAAATTATCAAATGCCAGAGATAGCAATGACATCTTGTGTTCTGCGTTAGGTAACCGTGTTCTTGTGATACATTTATCTACAGAATGGCAGCTGTCCCTGTGCGATGACATCAGCAGGGGCCGGTGAAGATTAGAACAGTATCATTTCGTTTTTTATTAAAGGTTTTAGTTTACATATCTGTAGCCGATCTGGAACTGAAAACTAGTCCATATTTAGAAAAATTACAAAAAGAAATGCCACCTGGTGTCTTTGTTTCCATTAACAGTTCTTTGATGCTTCATATGGAAAATGCTACACTAAAATATCGGACAGTGTTTTCTACATCTTTGCTGGATTGCTCTTTTTACCCAGTTCTTTTAAACAAATTGTTTAAAGTCACAATTATTGTTTTGGGGGGGAATATCGCAGTGTTCGTTATTAATGATTTATCTGTGGACATGATTCATTTGTTTTTTTAATCCATGTGCCCTCGTAGTATTTAATCAAAATAACGTTCCCTATTGCAGTGACATCTCTTCTCTGATGATGTGTGTATTGGCGCGAGGGTGGGGCAACCTGTCACTCACATGAGATTGACCAATACGATTCAACGATACAATCAATTCCCAATGGAACTTGAACATTTGTTATTGTTTCAATAAGCCATTTCACTCGGATATATTTCGGAAGAAAAGTGATCACAACTTCAGTTTCATGCTGACTTAAAAAAAAGTAAAAAACTAAAACATAAGCTGTGAACTTACGAGTTATTGGTTTGAATCAATCTATGCATTAATTAATCTAAGCTGGTAACATGTAATTTTGGAACATATTAGGCCTATATGCAGTGTTGTTATTGTGTAATAAAACTAAAACTATTAAAAATAATTTTCATTAATTGAAATAAAGCTAACGACTATCTGAAATAAAATAAGTATAAATTGCAGTGCTAAAATGACTAAATCTGAAATAAAAATAAATTAAGCTAAATAGGAATATAAAAAACCCCACCTAATACCATTTTAAAAACTTAACTAAAATTAAAACAAATATTAATAAATACTATAATGATATACAGTATTAATAAGACTGATATGATCTTTTCCATGCACTACTTCTTTTGCAATAATTTATCCAAGAGGTTACTTGCTATTAGACGTCTATTATGTTTCAGTTAGCGTTAGCGTAAAAACGGAGCTGGCATCTTGCACTCTGCTTCCTCAGTAATTCAATTCATTTGATATTAGTGGGTGTTTTAGCTGTACAGGAGGCAGAGAACACATTATCCCTCACTCCTCTGGTCATTTAAGTAAGTGGTCTAATGTGCTAGCCGCTCTCTCAGCCACCACACACATACAGACCTTTTTTTCTCACTAACCAAATTAGCATCTGCAATGGACCACTCAATTAGGCCTGCACAAACTAATGGACCTCTGAAATGTTCTCTGCCTCTCAGTTTTGAAATCACTCTGAATTATTCAGTGTCAATCAATGGCAAACTCACACATGTTTATAGAATTTTGAATATATACAGTATTGGAATTAATTATGATTTGTTATGCTGCGAGGGTATAGCTGTCACCTCGTCCACACCAAATTTATGAAGATTTTCTGTAACATTGTGTTTGGAGTCACTGTAACACCCGCCTATTGTTGGTGGATTGGATTTCAGCAGTGGCGTGTATCACAGTCACTCCTACTCGCCAGCTTGGCAGGTTGAAAGGTTGCTCATAATTTTACTCATTCCTGACGAATTTGCATTCAAACCTAAAGTGCGAGCACATTAAGTACTAAAGTACTAAATTATTTACGTTTTTTACGTTATTACGTCACAGTATTTGCAGCGGAACTGACAAATAAGGACATTGACTACCGGCCCAACACTTCAAGCAATCCGCTATTATTATTTCTCGCTCTGATTTTGTAGTCCAAGCTCAATGATGCAGAAGTTACGAGAGGGCAAGTCAAAATGTTCGGTTGTTGGATGTAGTGACCTGAAGCACTTCAAGGATTCCCACTTCAACAACCTCCGCCAGTATAAAGAAGGGTTTGCCGATCAACTTCGTCTGAATGAGGGGTAAATTCCTTCTAGTTTTGGAGATGACGAACAGAGCATTTCGATAAGCTGTAAATATCGTTAATAAAAATAAAGTAGTTTACTTTCGTAAAACACATGGTGGTCATGGTTTAGGAGTACCTTTGTCTTTCTTTGTTTTTGTTTTGAAGTAACGTTACACGTCTGCAGTATTATTGTTCCTAAGTTTCATCAATGAACATTTAGCTGCTGTGTTTTCTGATGCTTTTCTAAACGTATCATATTATCAATACAGATTTTTAGTGGTAAGATGAGACCGTAGTCATTTATCTTGTTAGTGTGCTTGTTTTAACAAGAGAAATAATCGACTTTCACTTATAACACAGTAGTTACATACCATTGCAATACATCCATATGAAGAGGTTGTTCTGCAGGTTCGTCGTCGTCTTTTTCATCTCGCTCGCTCTGGCTCGAACATGTAAGATGATGGACAAATCTTCCGTTGTTGACATTTTGTTAACGTGTGAATAAAAATGTTCTTTAACTTTATATAATCGTGTATCTCTAAAACTACAAAAATGGCCGAACGGGGTGGAGTTGAACTGACCGTGAACTCTGCAACCTGGAGAGCGGGCGGGGTATGACACATCTCCTTTTTATTTAAAGAGACCGCTTCAAAATGAGTTCCTCTCAGATGCACATCAGAAAAGGGGTAGAAAAGGGGCATGTGAAGCTATAATAATGAGGAATTCAGACCCAAGCATTGCAGTTTTGCTTTATATAGACCACAAATGTATGATTTATATGTAAAAAGGAATGCTCTTAAGTCACTTCCTTGTTGGCATCAAGACAAGAGAGAGAAGATTGCCTCTTGGAATGAATTCTTAATTTTAATGGACGAACTACCTCATACATTGTGACAACATGCCCCATGCGGTCATTGTGTGTTCAATGAACTGTATACAGAAATTAAAAACATAAAGCTGCCCTGAGAAATATTCACAGCTAAACGTGTGACAAATAGCACAAGTTTCATATATATATATGTGTGTTTTTACTAAAAATATTGTATAAGTTTATCAGTGGACGTTCAATGAATTGATGAAGTTCATTATAGTGATGCATTCCTGTAATCTGCTAGTCTGCCAGCCGGATAGAAAGTATTACTGTCATTGATTGTATATCAGTAATGAGAAGAGACTGCCTTCCTCTGAGCAACACTAATAGACTCTGAACTGAGTAATTAAATAGTGCGCTTAAAAAACAATTTCACGAGATTAATTAGCACACCTCCGTGGAGATGGGGAGGAAGCTTTCACTCTGTTTTAATAGATTGGAAATTTTTCTTTCTCTCGCTCTGTCATGCTTTTAAAGGGCTCCCGCAGTCACAGAAAACTTCAAGGCCTGGAAAATAAATGGAAATCTTAGAAGTCATGGATGGAAATGTCTATTTTAAATATAAATACACATTTCTAGATGTGCTCGGCTTTAAACTCTTTCAGGTTTTGAGCTGTGGTACTGTGGGCTGTGTTAACATATCATAAGAGCTGTTCATGGGACACACTTTAAAAAAGCCTACACACTCTAACAATGAATAAATGATAAAACCACTACTTTAATGAGAAATTGGCAAACGTTTTGTTCACATGTGACCTTTCTCGATAGGTGTGTTTGACTTGAAGAGGCGCTGCACAGACCGATCTTTGTATGACATCCAAAGCATTTACAGTACCAAAACGACAAAACCGTTTGCTCTCTTATCACTTTCACTGTACTTTGTTGTCATGCACCGATCGGTCTGTGCAGCGCCACTTCGAGTCAAACACACCTAATGCTTCCCCAGATAGCACAAGCCTATTTGATGTGATTTTTACATCTGGAAGACGTATTTTTAAGAGTGTTTGCTCATCTGCAATACGTCTATAGGACGTCTCCCGTCAGATGTCAAATAGACGTTTATAAGATGTCAGTTTAACATACATTCTAAATCATTACATTAAACGTCTATTTGACATCTGAGAGGCAGTGTTGTGCACTCGAGACTCGGTCTCGAGTCCATATTTTAATGGACTCGGTCTTGTCATGGACTCGTGTGCATTTTGACTCGGAATTGACTCGTACTCGAACATATTGGGAGTCGGGACTCGGACTTATTCCCAAGTCCACTCGAGTCCCATTCAAAATATGTCATGATTATTACTGTATGTCAATATTTCTTTAAATTGTTGTTTGATTGAAACGTCCAATGATTGCTGAGTTTCTTGTGCGCAACTGCGCATGACTTGAGACTATAACGTCTGCGGCGCACAAATGCAGCAAGACCCAGGTCAGATGTGATGTGGAGCCTCTAGCTCAACTATGTATTGAAAATGTCTGCATTATCATCCCTAATTCAGTTTGCATACAAGAGCCACACAGAATTCGTGCAGTAATGTTCTGTGAAAGAGCACTTACTGATTGTAAAAATTGTCATATCATAAAATTACTTTTACACCACTATGTGGCTTTTTTACCATTACAGTGTACATGATTCCATGGTATATTTGGTTTACTGTTTGAGTATGGTGCCAATTTTATTGTTACCACCAAATATTTTACATATTCTTGAAGACATCTTTAAGTCTTTAAGTTTTGAGACCCAACCTTAGGTTATCCAACCTCTCTGGTCTCGGTCTCGACTTGGACTCGACTGTCTTTGGTCTCGGTCTCGACTCGGACTCGACTCTCTTTGGTCTCGGTCTCGACTCGGACTCGACTCTCTATGGTCTCGGTCTCGACTCGGACTCGACTCTCTCTGGTCTCGGTCTCGACTTGGACTCGACTGTCTTTGGTCTCGGTCTCGACTCGGACTCGACTCTCTTTGGTCTCGGTCTCGACTCGGACTCGACTCTCTATGGTCTCGGTCTCGACTCGGACTCGACTGTCTTTGGTCTCGGTCTCGACTCGGACTCGACTCTCTTTGGTCTCGGTCTCGACTCGGACTCGACTCTCTCTGGTCTCGGTCTCGACTTGGACTCGACTGTCTTTGGTCCCGGTCTCGACTTGGACTCGACTGTCTTTGGTCTCGGTCTCGACTCGGACTCGACTCTCTATGGTCTCGGTCTCGACTCGGACTCGACTCTCTCTGGTCTCGGTCTCGACTTGGACTCGACTGTCTTTGGTCTCGGTCTCGACTCGGACTCGACTCTCTATGGTCTCGGTCTCGACTCGGACTCGAGTGAGCTGGTCTCGACTACAACACTGCTGAGAGGAAACGTCCTATAGACTTATTGCAGATGAGCAAACACTCTTAAATCGCATCAAATAGACTTGTGCTATCTGGGGTTACACTTCAAAAACAACAGCCCAAATCCATTTCAAAATGTTCTTTTTGTTGAAAACTTAATTAAAAGGAAAACTTTTTAAAGAGATTGTTCTCACAGAAATGAAATTCTCTCATTATTTACTCACCCTCATGCCATCCCTGTTATAAAAGCAAAGGATAGAAAAAAAGAAAATTACTAATATTTTACACTCTTTTAACTATAAACCATCGTTTCTAGCCACCTGTCCTGGGTGCGTTCCCAAGTTCAGCTTGACATAAATGTAAGTGTGTTGTGAAGATAATTTTTCCGGTAACGCTTCCTTTTACAGTACAGTACTTACAGTATACCTAGAAAGTACTGGCTAATATAAGGTAAGTACATGGAACAGGGGTAGGTTCAGGGTTAGTACTACAGTAATTGTAGTTACTAAAATAAGTACATAGTATTTACATGGGTAACTGGACTGTAAAAGAAAGCGTTACCATTTTTCCTATTGTGTTTATCTGAAGAACGAAAGTTAATGCATCATGGATGGCATGAGGGAGTAAATGATAGAACTATCCCTTTGAATTATTTTTTTTTGAGTACTTGCTTCATGCAGTTACAGACTGACCTCTGAGCAGCCTGATCAGCGATCTGACCTTCATTATCATATCATATCCTGCTCGGCTTGACTGTATTGAGCGGGTTAGCATTTGACAGTGCTTCTCCAATAGGTCAGTGCTGAAGAGCAGATGGATTACCTTAGTGGAGTGTTATTGATTTCACTGCATTATAATGCCATAGCCAGTATGACATTCTGGCCCGTAATTTGACCGTGATGTGGCAGATCACTCGATAGATCTTAGACCAGTTTCCAAGCATGACATCACATCCCAACATATCCCTTTACCCAGAAATTTTAACTGCACCCTGCAAGCCAAAATGTGAAATTCATACCCAAGACCGCTCTCTTTTCAGCGCTCGTTTTTGCATGAGACAATATTTGCTCAAATTGGATGTAAATGAATGTTGTTTTTCTAAATTCTCGTTGATGATTTGTGTCCATGTGTCAGTGGCGCTCCTCTCATTGAGCTGATTGGAAATAATGTGCTCCTCACGCAGGAGGTAACAATCCCAGCAAGAGGAAATGAGACAAATGATGAGGAACTCGGTGACAATGAGCAGACCACGTCTCACAGCGCGTTCACTCCGGCATGAGCGCGCTATTCTGAGCGCACAGCGACCTCATTGCCGAGATAGAAAATTGGATGTTTTATCTGGGTTGTTTTTCTCATTTCCAGATAAATATCAGCTTGTAAACTTGTTTTCTCTTTGAGACTGTGAAATATTAAATGACATTTCTTGGCTATCACCTGTATCCTTTCTCATCTACATTCAGACTATGGGAATATAAGGTGAACGTGATTTCACCAAGTACCACATGTTTGTTGATCCTCGATCAACTTTTCAATCAACCAATCAGATTTGAGAGACAAGTTTAGAGACAACCTGGGTGAAGTACTTAAACATCAGTGCTATTCACTAGGTTAGGTTTAGGGACTAGGGATTGAGTAAGGACTACATTTTGGGACAGGAATGTTGATCCATGTCTTACTTGGCAAAACAATGACCGGGAATATAATGTGGTTAGAACCAGGCTGTCGTAATTAAGTATGTGAGAAGGTTTCTCTGTCTGAAGGATTTGTTGTACTGATATAATTAGCAAGAAATGCTATGCTAATGGTCATTTTAATGAGGAACGCTGCCAAAAATGCTATTTTTAATCAGCATCTTTGTCTTGTTTTTCAGTAACACTGCCTAAACATTGTTGGCGCTCTGACGCTCTGTTGTTTTTCCACTTATTTTTTTTTTATCAAAAAGGCCATTGGAGAATGTATAAAATGTGTAAACATCCTAAAACTAAATAACAATTGTTTTTTAAACTGGGGTGATATAACGGGTCTGCGGAAAGTTTCAGCAAAACATATTAAAAGTTAGAAAATAAAATGTTGCAATTTACATAATTTGATAATTATTGTTTGCTCTGTTTTATGAAGACTGGGTGGAAGTCATGAGATTTATTGTAAATATATATTTTTTCTATTCACAGTCAAAAATTATTTCTCTTCAGGCACTATACTGTAATGGTGGTGGGTGGAAAAAATATATAATATTTTCCAGATAATAAAAATAAAAATATTTTCCAGATAATATTTCACACACATTTATAATTGTAATCCTAATATATATATATATATATATATATATATATATCATATGCATGTGATGTGTATGTTATTATTTACACTACCATTCAAAAGTTAGATTTACAATTTAGATTTTTTTTTGTACAATTGTACAAAATTGTAAATAAATGGTACAATTTAGATGTAAACAAATTTTTCTTCTCAAAATAGTGGTAAAATATTTTTTATGTTTTTTGAAGAAGTCTATTATGTCCACCAAGGCTTCCTTTATTTGATAAAAAAAAAATAAACAGTAATATTGTGAAATATTATAACAATTTAAAAGAACAGCTTTCTTTGAATATATGTAATTTATTCCTGTGATCCAAAGCTGAATTTTCAGCATCATTACTGCAGTCTTCAGTGTCACATGATCCTTCAGAAATCATTCGGATATGCTGATTTGCCGAAACAATAATTATTATAATGTTGAAAACAATTGTGCTGATTAATATTTTTTGTGGAAACTTTTATCATAAAAATGTCTTCATTTGATCAGTTTAAAGGAGTAGTTCACTTTAAAAAAAAAAAAAAAAAAACTTTTGCTGATAATTTACTCACCCCCATGTCATTCAAGATGTCCACGTATTTCTTTCTTCAGTCGAAAAGAAATTATTGTTTTTGATGAAAACGGAATATGAACGAATCTTTTTTCGAGTCATTTCGTGACTCGTGACTCGGAAAAAAATGTGTTCATTTTGATGAACGAGTTCGAACAGGAGAGTCACGAACGCGCATCACAGAACAGAGCAAGGCGAGCATTTGTGCTTATAAAATGTTTATTTATTTTTTAAATGACCAATCGTTTCGCTAGATAAGACCCTTATTCATCGTCTGCTGTCGAAGCCCTTTGAAGCTGCACTGAAACTGTCATTTGGACCTTGAAATGGTTGAGGTCCATTCATTGAAGTCCATTACATGTCAAAAACCTTAATTTCTTCTCAACTGAAAAAAGAAAGACATGGACATTTTGGATGACATGGGGGTGAGTAAATTTAAATTATAAGCAAAAGTTTTTTTAAAAAGTGAACTACTCCTTTAATGCATCCTTGTTAAATAAAAGTGTTCATTTCTTTTTTACTTTCCTTTAAAAAAAAAAAATCTTACTGACCCCAATCCTATGAATGATAATAAATAGCAGAGGGTCCCTCCCAGCAAATCATTATATTTCTTCAAAAGGTTTGAAAACCCCCTGACTTACAGCACAAAACTGTGAGGTCTACATCCTTAGGAGTGTAGTTTCTGTCATCATTTACGTTTTTATTCTAGATGCCTCATGTGTTCTCTTCCCAGGAACTTCTACTACATCACGCTGCTGCGGGACCCCGTGTCGCGTTACCTGAGCGAGTGGAAGCACGTGCAGCGCGGAGCAACGTGGAAGACGGCGCTTCACATGTGCGACGGGCGTCCTGCCACCCCAGACGAGCTGCCGTCCTGCTACAGCAGCGAGGACTGGACCGGCGTGTCCCTCGAGGAGTTCATGGTCTGCCCCTCAAACCTGGCCAACAACCGGCAGACTCGCATGCTGGCCGATCTCAGCCTGGTGGGCTGCTACAACCTGTCCTCCATGAGCGAAGAACGGCGCGCCGAACTGCTCCTCAGCAGCGCCAAGCGCAACCTGCGGCGAATGGCCTTTTTCGGCCTGACTGAGTTCCAGCGCAAAACGCAGTTCCTTTTTGAGAGGATGTTCGGCTTGCACTTCATCGCCGCCTTCACTCAGATTAACGGGACCCGTGCGGCCGGGGTCACGGTGGGGACGTCCACCCGGAGGCGCATAGAGGAGCTCAATGCGCTAGACGTGCAGCTGTACGAGTACGCCAGGGAGCTTTTCTCACGCCGCGTGCAGTACTGCCACCATCAGGAGCGGCAGGAGGAGAGGGAGAGGAAACGAGAGCAGCGCAGGAGAATGAAGCAACAGAAAACCTCACAGATTCAGCAACAGGAGGACGGCGAACGAAAGGATGCGGAGGAGGAGATGGAGTTAGCTGGGGTGACGGAGGACTACAGCAGTCAGGTGGTGAGGTGGTGATGCCTTGCTCTCTGGTTATGTTCAGAATAACACTACTCTTAGCATGTCTGCAGTATAATATACTGCTTACTACCAGAGCCCGTCTAACGGAGAGCCTTGGCACTTCCTATTAGCCCCATTGTGCATCACCTTGGTTGCAGTTCCATTAGAATTCCACTGGAGGTGATCACGGGCGAGTGCAGAATGAATGGGAGTCTATGGCTAAACGGCTAAATGTGTCTCTTTCACCTGCTTGTCGTTAAATCAACATAGATTTTATTGTTGATTCCGCAAGTTCAATATAGATTATAGGCCAAAGGTCGAATGAACGAGTACTTATGCCCTTTTAATTTCTAACAGGTTAGGCCGTTGTTGGCCGGAACACGCTAGCATTGTGCTATTGTGTGACGCCATCACATTCTTGAACAAATTTTTAGAACAGATAAGTGAACTTAAAAATGCAATTTTCAGCTGAGTGTATTTTCTTAGCCCCCCCTTTTGAATGCAACTTTCAAATTACTTGACAAAAAATTACATCCTGAGAAAAGTGGATTTCTGGGGGTGAAACGCCATTGACTCCCATTCATTCTGCACTCGACCGCGAGCGCCCCCGCATGGACAGAGACGCGTTACTGCAGCCAGTCCAGAACCCGGAAGTAACCAGTGCCAATTCTCTTCAATTAGACTACTCTGTTACTACTACATTTCTCAAAGGCTCTGTTTACACCTGGTATTAAGATGCGTTTTGGTCAATCGGATCACAAGTAAATGAGGGGGACATATTCCTGTTTACACCTGGTGTTTTAATCCGCCTCTTTTGTCCACTTTCAACTACTCCTGACCTGATTTCTTTGAGGGGAGAGTCTATAGGCAGGTAAATGTATGGTTTTTTTTTCAGATCTTTCAATCTAATGGACGAAATAAACTCAATTTACATTTTTTTACATTTAAAAGCACAATTTACATTTGAACACCTCCGGAGATGACGGAAAAATATACAAAGAGTAGCAGCTTTCGTTTCCGCTCTGACAGCCGCAAGATGACGCCGAATCAGGAATGGCGAGAGAACATTGTGCTTGGTACGTTTTTCATCTTCAAACCAAACTTGAGTCTTTAGCCGACAAAGTTTAAATCCCGTCTGGCTAGAGCACTTCCCATAATGTTAACGCGTTAGGTCAATAGACGGAGAGTAGACGGTTTTTTGAACGCATTCGACCACATTAATGTTTACACTACGAAAGCAATCCGTTCTAATGCGTTTTCGACTCTGGAAGTGGTCGAAAGTGGACAAGCTCAAAGTGATTCAGACCCTGTTTACACCTTAATTTTGTGTCGTCCACTTGTGATCCGATCAACCAAAACACATCAGGGCCAAAATGTGCATTCAAAATAGATGTCGTTCATGAAACAAAACCCGACATAAAGAGAACTCAACACAGCATCAAATTTGTAAATTGTATGAAAGCAAACAAAAATGTTCTTAAGATAAAACATTTAATATAGCTGCAAAACCAACAATATGCGCAATTATTCCTTCGAATAATTAGTTTATTCCTCCGAGAAACTTTGCGTTCACTCAAAAAGAAAACAAAAGTCGTTTGAGCTTTACTTGTACAGCATATTGCGCAGTATTCATTTAGCAATAAGCTAGTATTCTATTCTGAACATAACCTCTGTCTGTTTCCATTCATCTTCATCCTCTCCAACAGGTCTCCTCCTCCTCCTCTTGTGTCTGATGGTCAGTGAACCCATTTAAGAACATCACAGAACTTTACCAGCAATTGTAATGTTTTAATCCATTCTGATGAAATTGGGAACTTGTTTCACCCTACAGTTTATTATCATCACAATATGGTGGACTTATTAGAAAAACTGACTATAGTAGCCAATGAAGTGACCTAAGAGGAGCAACATCTGAATGTTATTTGACTGAAAACCATTTTGCAATACCAAACAGTGTTTGTTTTTCTGGTTTGGGAAAATGTTAAAATAAGGGACATGTATGTGTACAGTGGACACGCGTCCAAAAGTTTGATTGACCAGTATGTCTACTTGAATCTTTTTGTGTTTGCCTGTTTTACTCAGTTTGTAAAGGATGTGAGATTGTTGGATTATACAAATGAAAAAAAAAAAAATAGAATGAGAATGATGTTTGCATGGTCACAACTAAATTGATTTGTTTTACAAGTGTACTTATTGAGTCAAATAAAGAAGTATTACATATCTGAAAATAATTATCATCTGTTCATTTAGCTCAAAACATGATTTCATCAAAAGCAGATCTTTTCCATACAGTTAAAATGTATAATTGTTTATAAGAAAAATGACATTGTTACATCTTGGCTTTGGCTACTCTCTAGTCCTTAAAATGGTGCATATTTACAGTACATATATGAATAATCATTTGAAGCATGTTGTATGTTTTACTCACAGCAAGAACAGCCTATATTTGACTA
This sequence comes from Pimephales promelas, assembly GCF_988280905.1. Classification (NCBI taxonomy): domain Eukaryota; kingdom Metazoa; phylum Chordata; class Actinopteri; order Cypriniformes; family Leuciscidae; genus Pimephales; species Pimephales promelas. Next base: position 5,629,323 of record NC_142776.1, on the reverse strand, counting down.
AAATTCCAGAATTGTCAGCAAGCTGATGAATGTTTATTCGCCAGAGAAGCGCACAGCCATCTTTACAATTTTCTGTTAGAACTTTTGAAAAGTGGATTTACTTATTGTAGAGTTAACAAAAGTTATCATGAGCACTATAATATTTGATGCTGATGTCAGGACAAATAATTTTGTCTAGAGTAGACGTTAAATAATTTGGCTATAGACCATTTTGCAAGATGTAAACAACACTGGTCCAGAAGCACTTCCTGTTTCAGTTTTTTAACACTACATAAAAGCTGGGATAAAATACAACCGACAGAACATTTAAAACTGAATCAAAAAGTTAGACAAACATCTTTAAGATGTTTTCTTTACATGTGAAATAAAGGCTGTCTCTAAACTTCCTGCCATGGTGGTCATCCTTGAATGGCCTGTCTGCCCTCCATGAAAAGACCACGAATGTCGCCTGCGAAATTCTTGTCTGCCATGATACAAATAAAGAGGTCACCCTGGCCCGGAACTCTTTGCCTGCCCAGATACAACCATGTAGGCCGCTACCTAACTCCCTGACTGTTCTGTCTTGAGTTCCCTAGTCTCACCGACTCCCCTAAAGCAGTCTTCAGTCCCATCCGCACCTCTGTGGTGGTCACCAGTACCATCTGATCTGCCGTGTGTTGATATCAACAATGACGTCATCACTTGCAGAAATACATATAAAGATCAAGAATTAACCACCTGACCAGCCTGCTCTGTCCTGGCTACCTGCAATACTTCTACCTCCAGTCCATGGACCAGAACTTCCATTCCGCTCTCAGGTCGACATATAGTCCACCTTCCTCGTGGACTGTTTTGGGGTGTTTTGAGTAGTCAAGTCAGGTCAAATCACATTTATTTAGCAGCTTTACAGAGGTAACAAGAAAATATGTCAACAACAAGAAAATTTGCTATGCAAATAGGGCTATGCCGTGATCCTGGTCTCTACCCAGACAGCAAACTGACATTGAATCAACGTGGAAACGACGTCTCTCATGACATTGAAACAACGTTGATTTTGCTCATCGAATTAACGTTGAACCAACGTCAGACGCGGCATTCTTCAAAGCTAAATGAAAATCGAAAATTGGTTTGCTTTCATAACGTTGAAACAACGCGTTGATTTCAAGTTGATTTTCCGTTAGTTTTGAAAGAATGACGCGTCTGACGTTGGTTCAACGTTAATTCGATGAGCAAAACAATGTCAGATCAACGTTGTTTCGATGTCATATTTCCACGTTGATTCAATGTCAGTTTGCTATCTGGGTACTCCCATGTCTTGGTTTTGTGTTTATGGATGCTTGATTTGAAGTGTGTTCTGTTCCCCATTGTTTCTGTGTTTACTTCCGGGTTCAGTGTTTGTTGCCATAGTTGCCCTCATTGGTTGTCATAGTGACTAATCAGCTTTAGGTGTGCCTTGTTAACCTGTTGTTATCCTGTGTATATATTCCCCTGTGTTTCAGGCTTGGTTTGTCAGTTGTTGTCTTTGCATGTAGTGTGAAGCTGTTGCGCTCTTCCTCTGTTGTCTGTTTCATGTTTATGGTTTTACTCTCAGTATGGATTATCTTTTGGTTTTGAATAAAAATTGCTGAAACTGGATTCTCACCTCACTTCATCCCAGCCCAAACGTAACAGAAATAACGAGTTAGTTGTGTGTGTGGACAGACAGAGGGTCTGGGCATGCAGAATTATGTCTCTGGCGAGCTGTATGTGGTCATGCACAGAAGAGCTGTCGTGAGCTTCCGGACTCACAGCCCTAATCTCCTGAAGCCTTCAGAAATGGGCTCCCAAAATAGAAGGCAGAAGCGAGCTCTGAAACAAAATTAAGGCTGATGAAAGGAAAATTAAATTCTGAATGAGGAATTCCAACAGCTCTGTCAATTCGGCAGCAGTGTGTAACATCTTTACTGATACACTACATGGTGGAAAATACTGGAATAGCCAAAGCTTTATTTAAAGGAGTCTTTACATACTTTTAAGTTTATGAAGAAAAATGCTTTTGAAATAAGTCTCATGTCTGCATTTATTTGATAAAAAAAACATGATACACAACAAAATCCCCAGTGTTAAATTACTAACACTGCTCAGTGTGTATATGAGTCCACACTCAGAGTGTTATAACACTGCATCAGTGTTAAAGTTAATGAGATAATTAAGTGATTAATTGATTGATTGAGTGAACATAATTGAAGATATCTTCTATTAACAAGCAGAATCACTGAGAAAATCGTAACTGGTTTGTTACCATTATGGTGATCAGTGTTTGCTTTAGTCGGGCTGTTGACTCTTAAATCTTAATAAATGAATTCTTAAATTAAAAAGTGACCTGATGGTGTTGGTTGTGTTTTAATATGATCATTATTTCACAATCATTTGTCTTGAATCACTGAACTCAGAGGGGCAAATTTCTGAATTAGATTTACTTAAATAATTATAGCATCACTGTCCTTGAAAAGCAAGATATTTGTAACTTTTACAATATAATCCAAACAATTTCTTAAAAGTTGTTTAAATACAAATATAGAGTTTTTTTACACACAGAGATTAAGAATTAGCCTGTGAATCTCAACAATGGTGACAATTATAAAGCATGTTGCAGTGCATTCTGGGTGCAACCAATCAAAACTCATTCATGGCTCTCATCATGCATTGCTGCATGAATAAATAATGAGCTTATGTTCAGAGGTGATCTGTTGTCACCATTGTTGAGATTCATACGCTAACTCTTGATGTCAGTATGTGTCTACCTGAAATACTTTTTTAAGAAGTTTTTTTTGTAATTTATTTGATCATTTGGATTTTATTGGCATGGTCTACAAGGACAGTGCTGCTATAATCCATTATGTAAACTTAACTCAGAAAAGATGTTCTCGTGAGTCAGGCCAACTAATGATTATGTTAAAACACAACCAACACCATCAGATCACATTCTCTATTTGTTCATTTGGCTGTTTGTTCATGTACAGCAGTAACTGAATTACAACAGCCAAACACAATCAAAAGTTAAAAAAGTAAGGGTCAAGAGCCCAACCAAACTAAATCACCATAATGGTAACCATTTTACATAAATTTTCTCCTTCAGTGATTCTGCGTGTTATCAGGTGTGTTCAATAATGTTCAATCATAACTCAATTAACTCATTACTCAATCACTTAATTATCTCATTAACTTCAATACTTAATTATCTCATTAACTTTTTTTGCTTATAGAAATATCTGTTTTCTATTTGAATATACTTCAAAATATATAAAGCTGAATTTCCAGCATCATTGCTCCAGTCGTCAGTGTCACATCATCCTTCAGAAATCATTATAATATGCTGATTTGCTGCTTATGATTATCAACGTTGAAAACTGTGGCTAAATATTTTAGTAGAAACCATTTTTTCAGAATTCTTTTAATGAATAGAAAGTTTTTAAAACAGCATTAATTTGAATCAGATTTTTTTTTTTTTGGAACTGTGATAAAGTATTTGTATAACTTTCGATCAAAGTAATGCAACCTTAGAGAATAGAAGTATTCATTTCTTAAACAAAAAAAAACTAAACAAAAAAAAAACAGACCCCAAACTTTTCAGTGGAGATGTTTGTTAATTGCTTCTTTAAAAATGTCACTCAAATGCTTGCAATCTTAAAGGAACAGGTCCTGAAAATTTTGTCAATCCAACTCATTTTGCTTTGTTCTGTGAGTCTCTAAAGGATGTATTTTATAGAATGTTAAAGAAATAAAAAGAAAGCATGACCAGAGGCTGTTAAATAATAAAAAAAAGCATGACTATACGACTTGTGTGCTATATTGCAAGGACACTTGAGAATTGGGTGTCACTAAACTGCTTAACATGAAAGTTAGAGCAGAACATATATAGGTTACAGATGACATTCCTGGGGAAGTACAGTAAAAAGAGGATGTGCTCATCATGAATATGGAGGACAGAATGTGAGCCTCTCCAGTGGCGACGCATCCCATACAGCCATTACTCACAGCCCTGTTCTCTATGTACAGCGACAGGTTCAGGTGCTCTGGGAGTTTTTGGTAAAATGCTGCAGTGACCTATTCCTACACAGAACCATCCGTTTTGAGTTTATTTAAGACTCCTGCAAAATAAAAAAGCACACTTTGCACATAATGGCCCTATGGTTTATGGTTTACCTTTTTTTAACTATTACCAACCTGTTTATTTCTATAGTATTTACTACATAAAAATGAGCTAAAAAAATAATTGAATATAAATACAAGTAATTAAATATATATTGTTTAATAATATTTGGATATTTATTTTAGTGCTGTAAAATTAATTAATCGTGATTCATCACATCTAACATAAAAGTTCTTGTTGTGTATTTACAGTATATTATATATATATATATATATATATTGTGTGTGTGTGTATTGATGTGACAGCAATGAATTGATTTGAGAGCACTAGTTTTAATATATATATATATATATATATATATATATAAGAACATACTGTTTTAATGCATGTTTTAGGGAATAGATGGATGGATATTTATTAAAAAAATAAATATATTTATAAATAAAAAAACATACAGAATAAATTGATGAAATAAGTGCACTGTAATTTATCATATTTATGCATATGCATATTTATCATTTATTTGTGCAAAAAAAAAAAGTTTTTTGATGATAACCCTGATGATCCTGTCATTTTGCCAGAGGAGGCAGATGAGGGACAGATAAATACGATCCACCTTTGCTAGTGAGCGAACGAGGTAAAGAAAAACAACAGACAGTTCGAGACAAGTGTGTGGGAACAGCATGTCCAGGCTGTCATTCTCACACACTTTGGCATTTTCCCTTGGCAAATCTATAAATGCCATTAATGAGCCTATGGCTGTGACTTTTTGTGCAGGTGACAGGCAGCAATCTGTCCTGATGACTTATGCATTGTACCATTTGCTTCCAGCAACACCAGGTACGTATACCCTAATTAATTTTTCACATGCTCAGAAAGATGGATGCAGAAGATATCACCTTTCCTGCTACAGAAGACTAAAATAGCCAACTAATTTGCTCCCTCTGCTTTCCACGACACCAAGTGGGAAGATTGGGTGATTTTCTGTGAGTCAAAAGATGGTGAAACATCATGGAAGATTCAGAACATGACCAAAAAGTGGGAAACTTTTCTCAACATTAGGCATAGAATAGTTTTCCAATAATGTTATGCCAATATATATATATATATATATATATATATATATATATATATATATATAAAATAACCGAGTGGGACCTTGCCATTGCTTATTTGGGAAATTAAGCCAGAAATTTCCTCATTGGCTACTGCATCCTTGCTGAGTTCATTAGAAAGTCATGAAGACAAATCTAATGAGTTACACCTTCAAGATATTGACTTCCACAAGACTCTTTAAACTAACAACTGCAGCTCTGATAATAAAAGATGCCGGGGTTGAGTCTTGTGCGGTGTCACTCACTTTACTGCCTCTATGGCAAGCTGTTTTGAATTTTATTAATTCCCAGAATATGAATTCTTCATATCAACAATTTAATTTTCACTAGTTCACTAGATTTCACTAATTTCACTAGATTTCTAGTAACAATGGCAATTTTATACAAGTAAAAACTATCATTCTTAATACCTATTCTATAATTTACGTGGTTAGTGCAAATGTCTATTCTTGATATCAACAATTGAATAGATAATAGGAAAAATGATCACTATAGTGACATTGTTAATTTCTCATATCATGAATCTGTGATTGCTATTAAAGCCATTTTGGATATCTGAAAGAAATAATCATTTATACACATTTTCAGATATCAGAAACAACAACATTTACATACATTTACAGACATAAAAAATTAACATTTCAACTAGTGAAAAGAGTTTTTACAAGTGACCACGTGATTATTGACATAAAAAATATGATTTTTACTAGTAAGAATTGTATTTCTGATATGTAAAATTGAGAATTTCAATTTGTAAGAAAATTAACTTGCGACATCAGTGATTTAATTTAAATGACAACCTGTAAACATTTAACTAGTGAAAATACAATTACAGATATCAGGAATTATAGTTTTTACTAGTTGAAATTGATATCTGATTAATTAATTAATTGATCAATTCTTGATAAAAAATAAATCATATTTCTGCGAATGATGATGTCATTGTTGATAGCCTATAGCCTAGTAGAAATCGAATTCCTGATATCAAAACTAATCATGGGAAAATTATATTGTTCATATCACAAATTCATATCCTGGGAATGAATACAAGTCGAAATGGCTTGCCATACTGGCTCAGCTCATCCAGGAACAATACGACTGTGACGCCATCTTCTGTTTGCCTTAGGCTGTTCACACTGACTGCATTGCGCTGTCTGTCCAAATTAAAATTTCAATTCATCATGGTGCCGGCCGGCCTCGCTTACTACCTCAAAAATCACTGTAGCTAATAGCTGTCAGTCCCACAGTGTGCGAACTCAGGAGAAAACCGACTCAAGCGCTCTGTGGGGAACATGTTGAGCAGAAAACCAATAACATATTGTCAGATGTATATATTGTTTGTCAGATTTAGCTTTGCATTTGTTTCTATTTATGAATTGAATTTACTGACAATTCTGACTCGGACCATCACTCTTAGAAAAAGGGGTTCTATAGCCTATATGTAGCATAGGGTTCTTTACTCAACTGCAAAGGACCTTTTATGCAAAAAAAAAATGATGATGACGACAAGAAAAGAACACTTTTGGTGCAAAGGTTCTTAGGCTATTAGAATATATTACATTATTCTACAACATTTTGCAGTTGTAATTAAACTATTGTTTATTAAACTGTTGTAGTAACTTAATGTCACATTTTAATCATGCTGATTTTTGAAGGATAAAAACTGAAATGGCACTCTTCGTGTGTGATATTGATTAGGCTAATTACATTTTATAACCCCCATATCTTGAATTTTGTGCTCATTCATGCATTGCATTTTAGGGGTTCCAAATACATAGCGCTTTAGAACCTTTTAAGGTTCTATAGAACCTTTTCTTCTAAGAGAACTGTTAGGAACAAAAGACCTGTTAGGATAAAACGTTTCTGTCCCTTTAAAAGTCGTTGCCTCTTGAAAGACAAGCTGTCGCTGAATAAACTACTTTTAAAAGTGTAAAGTTTACAAAAAATACATCAGACCAACAGATGAAATGTTATCATGCACCACTTAAAAATGAAAGATAAAATAAAAATTTAAAAATTAAATCAACTAAAAAATAATAGCACACTGTCCTCAAGAAGTTATGAACTTACAACAACGTCAAAACACTGCTATTATTTTGTCTCATCAACTTTTGAGGGGTTTTAGAGGATTACAAAGGTCACAGCAGAGAGGTTGAGCGGCCGGAAGGTTGAGAGTGAAACCTTATAAATCATTATCGGTGAAAAACACAAATCCTTTCCTATGGGTGTTCTTCAAAGGAAAACATTTTCACTGAGCACAGGCACACATTCAGGAGGCAGAGCGTTCTGGACTGTATCTTTTGAGATAGAAAAAGCTTGTTATGTCAACCTTGCACCGGTAACTTCAGCAGACAAGCGTACATCAAAGACTGCAAACACTACACTCAATTACTGAGGAAACACTGAGAGATACAAGCACGTTCAGATATATATCCCTGAAAACAAACAGCCCAAAGTGTTTTCTGTAGGCCTATGTGAACCTTGAGCATTTCGACAATAATCGGGTGGGTTTTTAATGCAACCACACGAAATAATATTGTGCAAGATTCTCCCATTTGAGTTCATAGGATGAGATTCTCAGTAGCGATTAATTCAAGATGGATTAGACTGGAACACAATAGGCCTACACATTTAAAAAAATCTGAACAGAGCTCAGAGACCAGAGATCATGGCTCTCAATTTGGTAGAAGACAGAAGAGGGGTTTGAAAGTTCCTCCTATTGATTCTGCAACAGTCACCAGCTGGAGTGCCCTTGAGAGCCAACAGAGGGCACTCCGGAACAGACTGTTGTCATTCGCTCACAAACTGTCAGGACTCATTCATCAGCACTCATTGTTTTCACCTGTGTCTCTTGAACGCCACCACAATGTCGTAACCAGTGGGCAGCTCGGGATTTTCTTTAAGCCCCGATCTGTACGAGTTCAGTGAGAAACGTTCATTCAACGTCTGTTGACGGTAAATTTTAATTGAATTTCAATGTTTACTCATTGACACTGTAAGGCTTTTTCATTTATAAGCTCTCTGCACAAAATATGATATCATTGTAATATAAAAATTACACCTAATGAGTTCAAATTTGCTTCATAAGCTGATAAAAAAAAACATAAAAAGAAAAACACACCTGATGTGCATTCTTTGTTCTTCATTTTTTTTTATTAGCTGAGTTAACAAACCTTGCAGTATTTTCGTGTATATATAATCTGTAAAAATAAGAATAATTCTATAACACTATATTAAGCGTTGTTTGATTAATGACTCACAAGACGTCACGTACCAACCGGAGTCGTCGTCATGGCAGCGCGCATTGTTTAGAGCAGAAAAAGGTGGATACACAGCTCGACAACAAACTCCCCAGACACAGATTGAATCACTGCTGCTAGAAACGATGCTGCCCACAGGTAAAAATGCTTTAATTTCTTGGAAATTCAGCTGCTATTTTGTTTTTAAAGAGGAAAATGCCAATAACATGGTTGTACAATGCAAACTGTGCCTTGTTAGCAATAGTTTTTAGTGTTTACTGCTTTAAAATTCAGTGGTTTGTATGGTCGAAATTAGGAGTAGATTTTTTAGTAACGTTACCTAAAATGTCCTTTCATAATCTCTTCTCAGTCTCACTTACAGAAATGTCCGCTGCTAGGTAACGTAGGGGAACTCCCACATGTAGATGGGAGTCAACATGTAGGCCTATTTTAAAATAAACTAGATTGTGTAGAATTTTTAAATGCTGTGTTTTTATTATTTCCTTGAAGCCTACATTTTAGTTCAAAATTAAACAAAATAATCCGTAATCCCATACTGTAGCCAGCCACTAGATGTCTGTTTAGCCTAAAAATAAATATATTCAGGGCTTTGAAATTCTTAATAAATAAAAGTTTTTTTTATATATATCTGGCCTTGAAGTAATCAGTTACATTACTTTCATATTGTGGTACTTGGATTACGTCACTGAATACTTTTTTTATGAAGTAATTTAATGGAATACATTTTTAAAGTAACCCTCCCAAGCCTGGTCATATCTAATACTTTTGTTTGACAGAACTGGGGGTTTCAGAACTGGCAATCAACTAAAGTAAATGGTATGTGAAATGTTTTTGCTTTTATATTATTTGTAAAAGAAAAAGGCTAACAATCAGCCTAAAATATTTTCATTCAGCAAATGCGCATCTAACTTACATCATTTAAACAAATCTCTGAATATCTAATAAACATTTAGTTTCACAAACCTTGCAGATTTAATCAAATCCAGCTGTGGTCTCTTGTGAAGTGTGCGTTTGTAGTCACAGAAATCTCCAAGTCATCATTCGTGTCGCGTGTGTGTGTGCGTCAGCACTGATATGATCTTGACTGATCTGAATAATATTTCTTTCATCGGTGCTGTGAGGAAGAGCAGGTTATTCAGTGTCCGTCTGCACATCTTGTTTTATTTCATATACGCTGATTTGTCATGGGACATTTCTAGACTGTTGCTTACATTCATCTTAATGAAATATCGACTGCTGTTGTCACATTTATAAATATTAAAAACTCTATCCGCATCATAACTCACTCTAAGATACGAAGGATAAAAGTGTCCGTTATACAGTGATGCCTTTAAGAACAGTTTAAGTAATATTTAGGCCTACTGAGGAAAATGAAAAGGTTTCTGTTAAACCAGAGGTTACCGTGTTTATCACGTGCTCAAGTCACTCTTGATATGACATATGTTGCATATTGTGTGTGTTTGGCTGTTTGAACATATGTGAGCTGTCACATGGTTACGGAAGCGTTACAGAAGCTGAGCCACTGCCGCCCCCTTATAGAATGGGTCACGCCCCCTTATAGAGTCGCCCGCGCCATTGGATGTGCAGTTGATGCAGCACAGTCTATGAGTGCGCCTGACGCTCAGTGTGCTGGCTGTGATTGCATAGCTGCAAATGCGTTTTACAATAAGCTTCAGTAAATGGAGGAAAAGGAGTTTCCCTCACTGCGTATAGCTACGCAATACTTCCTGAGGTTACGATAGTAACTAGGGGTGTAAGAAAAAATCGATACACTTGAGTATCGCGATATTTTATTTTGCAATACTGTATCGATTTTCAGGAACGAAATATCGTTTTTTTTTTAATGCATAGACGCACCACTAGCCTAACGTTTTGAAACAACAGCTATGGCTGAACCCCGTGTAAAGACCGGCTCCCGCTCTATTCCGTTTGGAAGTGTGGAATCATTTTGGTTTCCAGAGTAAAGAGGGCACTAACGATATCGACAGGAACCATGCAGTTGTGAACTGTGTCTTTACAAGTTCGGCGCATGAGCAGCGAGGTATTTTTTCGTCGTGCATGTTAATCAATGAGTGGGTTCATTCACACCGCGAGCAGTAGCCGCGCATAAACGTCAAGCAGGACCGTCGCGTGAGCAACAGTGAAACGGGGGTTTCGGCGGAGAGTCTATTGAGAATGAGGAGTTGACGTCATTTTACAGTGCCCCTCCACTTTCCGCCATGTTGGTAGGATTCCCACGGCAAAACAGTATTGATTACGTGTGTTTTTAGCTCGGTAGTAGAGGAGTTTCTCACAATACCGCACTTTTTTACCATGCCTGGAAGTAACTGCTGCGTTAAAAACTCCTCCAGTAACTCACACGATACATTTGGAAAACATAGGAACAATGGAATTAAGTTTTTGGGGTTGCCAAAATTGACACAGCAGGGAGAGTCTGATCTGACGAGGAGATGCCGGATTGCTGGGTTTGCTGATGCCTTTAGTATACGATTTTCTGTGCCTTAACGGACATATGCAAAAGTGTTGTTTGAGTGCCTTGTTCATTACTTTTTTATTTCATTGAAATAAATGTTTGAAACAACTTGATATGGCTTAACAATATTTATTGAGAACTGAAATATATAGGTTATTTGGACAACATAAGTTTCATGGACAACATAAGTAATAATAATAGAATAATAATACTGTTATTAGTGCAAAAGAACAAATATATTGATGCTGCTTCTCCAAATACAGCTGTTTTACACTTTGTGTGAGTTTGTTCCTGTAAGGTCCCTTTTCTTTCGCCTTATCTTTTAGCATTGCTTTACTTTCTTCCTTTTTTTCTCGTATTTTTAGATCCGTCTCTGTCCTGCCAAAATAATAAATGCGCGAAAATTTAAGAGCTCTTGAATGTTTAGTCGCGTCTATGTTCAGGCAGCTTCATGTTGAGATTGATCATTTCAAAGCTTTATTTTATTAAATAATGGCTAGACAATTTGATATTCCATGAAGAGAACGTTAATAATAATAATAGGTATAATATCTAATGAAATAAAAAATAAACCTAGGCCTGGTTTCACAGGCAGGGCTTGCAAGTTCATATCTTGCAGTTCTGACTACGGTATGTTCTTTCTTGTTTTTCTGTCAAAATAACAGACTTTCTGTCTTTCTCTTCCTCAAGATGGCGTCAAGTCACATTTATTTATATAGCGCTTTTCACAATACAGATTGTCTCAAAGCAGCTTCACAGTGATAACATGAAAGTAGTACAACACAGATCAATAATATTGTTAAATATTAAATATTAAGTAACCCCGACTAAGCAAGCCAAAAGCAAGGCGACAGTGGCAAGGAACCAAAACTCCATCAGATTGGATGGAGAAAAAACCTTGGGAGAACCCAGGCTCAGTCGGGGGCCAGTTCTCCTCTGGCTTACATTCATATTGTTTATATATAAATATAAAATATAAATATTGTTTATGTATAAAACGGCGCCATAACATATCACTGGCGTCTTGTCAGAACTCTTCAGGTTTTAGTCAGGAAGCTGCAATTACTACAAGGGAACTTGAACTCAAAGCTGCCAATGTTTAACTTGAAGCAGCTACCAGTGAGGCTGAACAAAATCTACAAACCAATTCGGTTCGATTTTTTTTTTATGCCATCGAATTGCTTTTTCATTAAAATTAATTATTAATTTCCTTTAATTAATGTATCCTGTTTTTATCTGTTATAGATTTCCAAGTCACTGCTTTCAATCACTTTGAGCAAAACAGTTTAGCAATCACTCCTGGGATAGGAAAGCATCCATCGATGGGTGCTTCAGAATCTGGGCAGAAGCTGTAGGTCATCTGGGAACTTCTCGCCAACTCTTTATGAATACTGATGTTTCGGACCATCCCGCATCACGAAGCGCCTCATGTCCAGGTTACACTCGTCTTCACTGCAGGTGTCCAGCTGTCTCTGCCGTTCCAGTGCACTACACTCAAGCTCAGCCTATGTGAATAACTACAACCAATTGTCTACATTTATCCTAATTGTAAAATGCAATGAACAAAGAATCATTCAGAGAGGTGTGATGTGTGATTGGACACCTGTGCACTGTAACCAGGGATGCTGCTCAATGTCCTGTAAGCTGGGGCGGTCGTCCGCTGCTGTTCTAAGACACCATCTTATCAACTGGCGGCAATCTGTTACATACAACACAATACTTGACATCAGTAACACAACATTAACTTCTCGATCTCTCTTTGAGAACAACTGAATATTTACTATCACTTGCCTGCAGACAGATGACTAGGGAAGCGCAGTCTGCGAATCCTATATGCGCTTTTGAAAGGTACAGAACCGCACAGGAGGTTGTAGAGAGTCACACCCAGTGACCAAACAGTAGCTGGTCCTGCACGATAGCTGTGGGAACGAAACCACTCAGGAGGGGTGTATGAAAGAGTGCCTAAGAGACCCAAAAAGAGGAAGAGATCAGCTGAAAAGGTTCCGGTTCAAAACAGAGATGATCACAAACATATCCATGTATAAGAACATTCACCTGCAAACGATTTGTACTCCGAGTCCTTCAGCAGGTGTCCACAGCCAAAATCCAGCAGCTTGAGCTCATGTGAATCGGTGGAAATTAGCAGGTTTTGTGGCTTGACGTCCCGGTGGAAAACCCCGCGGCTCTCGCAGTGTTTGAGAGCGTTGATGAGCTGGACCAGCACTTTCTTCGTCTGGCTTTCATCCAGACAGCCGTCATTCTCCTCACAGAATCTCTGCAGGTCTTGGCAAGGATCCGGGCGTTCCAGGATCATGACGTAGTGGCCCGGATAGTCAAACCAGTCCAGGAGCTGCAGGACATTGGGGCAGGCAGGAGCTGAATTGACCATGATCATCAAAGCCACCTCCAGCGGCAGCAGACCCTGACAGTCCTGAAGTGGCAAAAGAGGACATGATATTATTAAATTATCGTCGGAGGGCTAAATAAATATGCATGCAAACCAATAAACTTCAAATAGCCGAATTTCAAAACTGAACTTACAACTTCTATCTTCTCGTGCTCCTCGTCTTTAAAGACGTACTTGATGGCAACCTGCACACAGATAAACAACAGTTAATGACACCTGCTAATTCATGCTCTGCCACAGTATCATGAATAAGGGGTGTTGAATCAATATCTTACTGGCAATCCATCAGAGCTGCGGGTCCCAGCATACACAGATCCAAATCCTCCTTGACCCAGCAATGGACCCTTTGTGTACTCTTCTGCAACATAAAGAATGTTACTTTAGATCAATCAGTGGATGAACATTTTCAGTGGAAATAATTCGGGTATGTTTTAAGAATAAGCCTGACCTTCCCACGAGCGTTTGGTGGGTCTCTCGAATGAAGTGGTGGGATCTTCATCCTCCGAGCTCGGCCTCTTCCTCTGACTTTGAGTCGACTCAGAAAGCAGAAGAGTGATACTGCCAGACACCTCTTCCCTCTGTGTATGGGTTGGTTTTGACAGTGGTTCCTGAATCTGGAAACCAGAGCCCAAACTCCCAAACTCCTGACCAGCCATCCATGTAAAATCAGCACTGGAGCAGCCTGAGGCAGAAAGAGCAGCAGCAGGTAAGAATCTATGTCACACAGTTTTACATTGTTCTTGTTATTTTAAACATCATTACTAGAACATCTATGACCCGAAATGGTCTGAAAGCCTGACCTTCACGCAGGCGTTTGGTGGGTCTCTCGAATGAAGTGGTGGGATCTTCATCCTCCGATCTCTTCCTCTTCCTTTGAGTCGAATGTAGAGGAGCGATATTGTCAGACACCTTTTGACTCACTTTGGTTGGTTTTGACAGTGGTTTCTGAATGTCATCACCAAAGTCTAACCTCCCAAACTCTAGACCAGCCATCTGGATAGATGGTAAAGCAGCACTGGATCTGGAGCGGCCTGAGGCTGAAAGAAGAGCAATTAAGAAATTTAAATTTGTTCTTGTTATTTTTAACATCATAACTAAAACATGTGGCTCAAAATATTTCAGTTATTTCAAAGGTTGTTACAAATGCACCAAAACCCAGAAAGACACGCGACCAAGAAAACAAATATGACAAAAAAAATAAGATAAACATAACAAACAATTAGCTTTTTTTTCCAATGAGATTACATTTTATTGAAAGCTTGGAAAGCTTTCTTCCTCCCGCTCTTTCTCGCACAAAAATGGCAACGTACACACAAACGCATTGAAACTTCCAACTGTAAAGCTACATGACAATGGCATTTCTGAGTAGCTGTTCTTTTAACGCACAGCTTCCCTATAGCAAAGCAGCTGTCAAACACGGTTGAGAGTCGCACAGACAGACTCACTCCATATTTCACTTTTGAATGATTTCTTAAAAAGAAAAGGAATGCCTTTTTTCATATTATAGGAGTAGGGGAGCACGGGGCACAACCTAACGCGGGGTTAAATGTAACACGGACCTTTAACATAGTTCGTCAGGATTAAGCAGGTTGTGTTCACGATATTTTTCTCTTGCTGCCGGGGTAAGTTGTAACACAGTGTTACAAACAAGCCGCCAAGTGTACAATGATAATCAGATGAAAACAGGGAGACACAACTTTTCAGGTTTGAGTATTATTTATACATTTTAATTTTGTTGGACTTTCTCAAACAATGTTGGAATTTAAAATGTTTAAAATTTAGTTTACTATGCATTGATCACTGTTTATTTATTAATAATTTGGCCTGTTTTTAATGCAATAAACCCTTACATTTTGTATTATTATTACCGTTATTATTATTATTATTAATAATAATAATTGTACATGCAGCTGCCACACACAAATCTAATTCAATTGCAATTACAATATTTTAGGATTATATTTATTATTATTTATTGCAAAACTGTGCAGCCCTTTTCTATGTCTCTATTTATGATATTGATCCACAATAGAAGGATGATTGGATGAGGGATGGATGAATGGATATCTACCTACAGATGCACAAACAATATCAAACTATACAAATAAAATACTGAATTATGTGAGTTTGTAACATTTGCACTTCTGTCACTTTCAGTACAACTGTACGAAAATGGTAGGTCCTAGAAAAAAACTTTAAGTGTTGATTTGTAGCAGAGATGTGTATGTTGGTTGTGTAAAAAAAAAAAAAACTTAATCTAACCTAATTATTTTTTAATTAATTGAGCCCAAACCAAAATGCGTTAGGTTGTGCCCCACTCTCCCCTAGTCCTACATGCTTATTTAGCAGGGACAATTTGAGATTAAATTGGTTAACTTGCACACATTTGTTTGTTAGTTTAATCAAACATTCTAACAACATAATACTATAACATCTCAATAATAAACAAATGAAAAATTAAAACACTTACCTTGTCTGTCAACAATGTGAGCCATCTCAAAACAAAGACTAACGTTACTGAAAAGTTAACGTTACCCAAGAAGAAAGCTCCAACCAATAGAAACAAATAAATGAACTCTCCCTAGAAACCCTAAACTCAAACTCCTTAAAAGCCACTTTCTCCTCGCATAAACTCTGTCTCCAAATGTCTCGCTGTTAATCCGACAATGAAAAACTACGTCATAGTGCGTTCTAAAATCGCTGGCTACTATGACGTCAGCAGATAGGTATGTGAAATATATGATACGTGAAATCGCATGTCCAGGCGCATTTGTACTAATTCACACGAATTAAAGTGGTTAAATGCTATCATTGGCAAGTCCATTATATGTTCCTTATTAGTCAGATCGACTCCTTAATGTTCGCTCGATGTATTGGTCATCTCTACTACTATTTATTGTTTACCCAACACGTATTTCCTTTGATTTTGGACCTTTTAAATCCAATATTTGAATTTAGATTAGCGCCATCTGTTGAGAGAAAATAAAATGAAACATGTCATTTCATGGTGTAACCACTAGATGCCTCTATAGCTCTCTATGGACATGCTTATGAATTCTCTAGTTGTTTTTGGACAAAATTACTTACTTTTTAGATGTGGATTTGAATGTATTTTTTTGAAATTTGAATGTATTTTTTTGAATTTTTTTTTCAATTTTTTTTTGAAAGTATTTTTCAAATAATACTTTTTGCCATGGTTTATAAAAAACCATAATGGTTTATAAAAATTCTATAAAAAATATAAAATTCAATAAATTTGATGTGAAGTGTAAACGTTTTTGCATTATTTCTACAGTCAAACCTGAATACAGAGAAAGAATTTTGTCAGAGGTAACATTACGATTCAAAAAATAAATAAATAAACAGTAATGCTTTTTCACTTATTATTATTATTAAACATTAATTTATAATTTTTTAATCATATATTTAAAAATATATTTTTAATAATTTTATATATATATATATATATATATATATATAAATTAATTATGTTATGTTTTTCACCATTGATGTTTTTTCTGCATTGTGGCCGATTTGTAGAGCATGTGTTTGTCAATTTGCCATTCATATCCTACTAAGTGTGCATAAGGTGGACACTTTACTATCCCATGAGGCCACGGAAGAGGATTTATGAATGGCAGTGAAACGACACAACTGACGCTGGTGTGTCACATGATAATAACAGCATGTCGAATAAAGTACATCCAGATTACATTCATACTATATAGAACATACTTTTTTGTCTGTGAAGTAATTACTTATTCAGAATAAGTGCCTACTCAAGAGAGTATGTGATTTCGGATGCAGGCCATGTGTTTAGTGCCAGCATCAGTAAGCCATTGAATGTCTGTCACTGAGTTGATCATTGGTTCATCCATTGGGGTCATCCTATATCACTGTGTGGGTTTTCAGGCTGCACCGATTCAATGCCATTATATGAACTCACAGAAATTGATTATATTCTTAAAAAATAAGATGTCATCTTATTTTCGTTGGTGTCATTTACGTCAGGGATAGCATTAGGGTGAGTAATTATGAATTTTAATTTCTGAGTGAACTACCCCTTTAAGTGTTTATTAAGTGTCTTTCTCCAAGACAGTGCTCTTTTGTTGCACATTCATGACACTAATCATCAGACACCTTTACATTACTGACCAGTGACCACTGTGAGAAACAGACTTAAGAAATAAAGTGCTTTTTATTATCAAAAAGACGGGTATGATATAAAAGACAATGGGTCATTTAAATGAAAAAAAAAATAATACTAAATTACAAAATATTTACACCTTAAAAAGAAATACAAAGACAGCTATATTTCAAAAGATCATAAAATAGTTTCCACTTGTATATCTGGGGTATATAAAGAATAAGACTTGGTATTTTAAATATATATATATATATATATATATATATATATATTCACTGTAAAAATATGTAATGTGAGCACCATGTACTTGGAATAGAAGACTAAATGTTGTGTGTAGTTTTACAATGTCAGTACTTGAAAACAGCACCACTTTACACTCATAATTGATAGTGGTATATATATTTCGGCAGATTCATGTATGTGTTCAAACATGCAGACATGAAAATATGACATCAATTGATACACATTAATATTTTAAAAGCTGACAAAGATAAATATGTAAACCATTCTAAACACAAAAAAGCAAAAGGTTACTTTTCCTTGGGTCCCCTCCATCTCAAACACATTACACATTGAACCCTCGTGTATCTTTAATAATAAGGTCACTATAGTTATAGGAGACCGGGGCTAGTTGTCACAGGCTCAGGTTTGAGTCAGACATCTAGTTGCATAAACATTTGTTCACCTTTGCTGGTTTTAAATACCTTGTTCAAAACTGTCAAATTAGGATGGTTTTTTTTTTTTTTTTTTTTTGTGAATTCTGTCTCTAATCTTAACATTTTGGTAATATAAAAGTCAAACTGTTTTTAAGACATCTTTTTTGTTGGCCAAACTAGTGATTTTAAAATTGTGTTTCATTAATTACTTTGTACTTCACAATTATTTAACTGTTTGAAAAATTCTATAATATGTTATTTAAATGGCAGGTTCTCACTGTGACAACTTACCCCATGTAGTGTGATAATATGCAATAATGTTTTTTGAAGCAAGACAGAAAACAGTGAGTTTTAAATTGAATTTCAGAAATAAACCTATTCTGAGGAATATTCACTGGTGCAAAAAAGTGACAACCAGCCCCAATCAGCCCTATATAGTATATCAATTAATTTTGTATTAGTTGGAAATGTGACTCTTTTGCAAGAGAGTTCTAGTTCACTTTAAAAAAAACTTTTGCTGTAAATTAAAATAACTTACTCACCCCCATGTCATCCAAGATGTCCATGTCTTTCTTTCTTCAGTCGAAAAGAAATTAAGATTTTAAAGAAAATATTGCAGAAAATCTTTTCTCAATATAATGCACTTTACTGATAACCAAACGTTTCAAGGTCCAAAAAACAGTTTCAGTGCAAACTGTTCAAACAATTGGCTTTAAACAATTCCAGACGATGAATAAGGGTCTTATCAAGCGAAACGATCACTCGTTTAAAAAGAAAAATAACAAAGTTTAAGTTTTATAAGTTCAAATGCTCAAATTGCTCTGTTCTGTGTGAGTCTCCTGTTCGAACTCGTTCATCAAAATGAATGAATCTTTTTCGTTGAATGAACCAAATGACTCAAAAAAAGATTCATTCACTTTGATGAACGAGTTTGAACAGGAGTCACGAACGCGCATTACAGAACACAGCAAGGCGAGCATTTGAGCTTATTAAACTTTAAACTTTATTATTTTATTTTTAAATGAGCGATCGTTTCGCTTGATAAGACCCTTATTCGTCGTCTAGAATCGTTTAAAACCCTTTGAACATTTTGCACTGAAACTGTCTTTTGGACCTTGAACCGTTTGGTGCCCAGTAAAGTGCATTATATGGAGAAAAATCCTGGAATGTTTTCATTAAAAACCTTTTCTTTTTGACTGGAGAAAGAAAGACATGGACATCTTGGATGACATGGGGGTGAGTAAATTATAAGCAAAGGCTTTTTTTTTAAAGTGAACTACTCCTTTAAAGAGCTTAAACTGACTTTTTTTTTTAGCTTTTTCTAGGAGTTTCGTAGAAATATCATGGCACCGTGAACCTTGGAGATTTTTGGCCTCCACAATACACAGTCAGAATATGTGCTTCATCGAGAACAATACAGACCAAAATCAGATATCACCCATATGCAGATTTATTTATGCACATATTTCCTCAATTTCATCCTCGTCGTCTTCACCCTTTTCATCTTTAACGATTCCCTCATCGATGCTCTCCAGACGGACCCTCTGGCCATCTGGGTCGAGCGAGCCCCTCAAGTGAGCGGGCTGAACCGATGAAATGTTGTCAGTCAGAGACTCCGTACCGAACAGCAGAAATTTGGCATCGCACTCTATGGCTTTTGCCATACTGGATGCAAAGATGTCAATCACTTGGTGTATCTCCGCCTTCACCAGGTGCTGAGACTCATCCTTATCAACTGGAAAGCAAGGGAAATACAGAATTAGAAATAAGAAATTAGTTTTCCTGTTATCACTGTAAAGCTGCTGTATAAAGCGCTATAATAAAGTTAACTTGACTTGACTACATTATCAATTACAACTGCAAGAGTTGTTCCTGTGTGTAAACAGATGTTTGGCCCTTTTATTTGGTAGCAGGAATTAGAAATACGACTGGAAAAGGTTTAGGGTTGATGGTATTGATGTAAAATTGGACACAACTTTACACAGAAAAGCTTAGTAAGCGATTTTGTTCTCACAATAATCATGTTAACACACATATTGTCTACGTCTTGTTTACTTGTTATACATTTACAGATTGGCCTCGTTTACTGCCATTGTAACCGTTTTACTGTAATCCAGATTTTTCCTTTTTTTTTAAGAAAAAGAGGAATGTATGTAAATGTATTTGTCGCCGTAATCAACATAAGTGTTAGGGGTAACGCATTACATTACAAGTAATGTGAGATATGTAATTGGATTACTTTTTTCAAGTATCAAGTAATGCATTACTTTTAAATTTACAACAAAAATATCAGAGTATATAAGCGCTCTTAAACTATTTAGAATAGAATCATCATTTGGATCATAATAGAAAAATTATGCAGAAGGTAAATTATCAGAAAGTATCCCATTTTACCAGTTATTACACTATGTTAATACAAATGCACTCTACATTAAATCATTTTGCAATGTCTTCTTGGATGATCCAATTCAATTACACCAATAAGCAAGACTTAACAACACATTAGTTTCCACAAAAAATGGCCCATTTTACATTAGTAACGGTACGTTGGCTTTCAGGAGCTGTGAAGCTTTGTGAAATTCTGTCCTTTTAATCACTTCCTAACGAGAGGTAGTTAACTATATACCTTTAGCCTGCTGTTCCACTTGGTCCTCAAACATTACTGAACTCCTGTGCTTGTTGAATAAAGCACTGCAGTGTGAGCTTTCTGCTTCCTCAGAACAGTTATCCAGCAACATGATATCTGTACCTGCAGAGTAACAGTTACAAAACACTTTAGGAAACAATAAATGAGTTTATTAACTTCATTTAAATTAATACTTTCATTCAGCAAGGATGCATTTAATTGATCAAAAGTGACTGAAAAGACATTTATAATATTAAGCAAAATGTTTTATTCTGTATATTTATTTAAATAAATGCAGCCTTGGTGACCATAAGAGACTTATTTTGAACGGGTGTGCAAATATAAAATTTGATCTACACACACCTGAGTCCTGGGAAAAACTGAAGCCAGTGTCTCCTGTGCTACTACCGGCACCTAAAAGCTGGCCTCCACCAGCCAACATGGCCGTCAGGTGTGGAGACATGCCGAGATCTGCAACAGAAAGATGAACATTAAAGGCAGGACACGGTATTATTTGGAACGGTTTAGTAAATGGCGACAGATTTGTATTTATTTATTTTCAGACTGTACAATTCATTTAGGGCAGTGGGTCTCAACCAGGAGGCCGGGGCAAAGTAGGGGGCCTCGGGGATGACTTAAAAGTATTTATATTAATTATATATATATATATATATATAATCTGATCTAAATTAAAATTCAAGAACTCACATAACTGAAATAATTTCGAGAAAATTAGGATTTTTTATTTAAAGAGGTGGAGATAGATGATGGATGGATGGATGGATAGATATATAGATGGATAGATATATAGATGGATGGATATATGGATGGATGGATGGGTGGGTGGATGGATGGATGGATGGATGGGTGGGTGGATGGATGGATGGATATATGGATGGATGGATGGATGGGTGGATGGATGGATATATGGATGGATGGATGGATATATGGATGGGTCGATGGATGGATGGGGGAATGGATGGATATATGGATGATGGATGGATAGATGGATATATGGATGGATAGATGGATGAATGGATGGATGAATATATGGATGGGTGGATGGATGGATATATGAATGGATGGATGGGTGGATGGATGGATGGATGGATGGATGGATGGATGGATGGATGGATGGATATATGGATGGATGGGTGGATGGGTGGTTGGATGGATATATGGATGGATGGGTGGGTGGATAGATGGATATATGGATGGATGGGTGGATGAATGGATAGATAGATGGATAGATGGATGGATAGATAGATGAATATATGGATGGATAGATGGATGGATGGGTGGATAGATAGATGGATATATGGATGGATGGATGGATAGATTGATGACTTTTTAGTTACAACATTCACCTGTGATTCGGTTGGAGATGCTAAAGAGGCGTGACTTCCTGTGGCGACTAATGAATGATTCCCGGTAGTGGCGGTCCCCACAGCAC
The DNA here is from genome assembly GCF_988280905.1 of Pimephales promelas. Lineage (NCBI taxonomy): Eukaryota > Metazoa > Chordata > Actinopteri > Cypriniformes > Leuciscidae > Pimephales > Pimephales promelas. Next base: position 5,607,075 of record NC_142776.1, on the reverse strand, counting down.
ATGCCAAGCAGCTCTTTCCTTACAGTTTTATTCCACAGCCCGTAAATGAGAGGATGACAGGCAGCACTGACAAACGACAGCCAAGTCACCATCGTTTCCAGTCCAGGAGACACACTTCCTCGCCCCCAAACCGCCTCGGTGCAGATCACCACCACATACGGCCCCCATGTCATCAAGAAGGTGCCGACCACCACCAAAATGGTGACCAGTGCTTTACACTGACTCCCAGCGTAGATCAAACCTCTACGACTCCCGACGGAAGAAACCGAGGCGGTGGAGTTTTTTCGTCCGTTCCTGTTGGAGGACGCGGGTACTTCAACAACCACAATCGTCCCACAGTGCACCTTGCGAGCTTTGTGCCGTGCCACACGAAAGATGAAGCCATAGCACACCAGCATGGCAAACAGTGGAATCAGGCAGCACCACACAACCCAGAATGCAGTGTAGCTGACTTCACGATACCAGGCCACAGTGCATGTCTTCTTGAAATTGTCAAACTCAAACGTGGACCAGCCGAACAGAGGAGGCAGGCAGCCCACCAGAGAATGAAGCCACAGGTAGACAATGGCCACTGCTGCACGATTCCCTGTGATCTTGATAGGGTAAACCATCGGAAACAGCACAGCATAGTACCTGAAAGAACACAAAGTGGTTAGTCTAGTTTTAGCTGACCTTAAAGGAACAGTTAATTACATCAATAACATCACACAGTTTTGGCTTTTGCAATGGTTGTCGAGTTTAATTGTTGTCAAACCTGATGTCATACAAAGCTCAACCCCATGCAATTATTGCAGCAACCAGAACGTGACACCGTTTCAGTATTAAAAAAGCATTAAAGATGCTATACATATTGACTAAAAATCATGTTTTCTAATGTTTTGTCAGTATACACACATATCAAGCAAGAGTATCATTTGTACCCCCTCAACAAGATACATATTTTAACATCTCCTGATTCTAAAAAGATTTCATGTAAAACAAAAGGTTGGTTTCGTGTAAAACAACAAAAAGTTGTTGGATAGTGTTTGGCTCATGTTGAGTGTCAAAGATGAGTTTGCAATGCATGATTAAAATAAATGAACTTCATAATATTCCTTACCTGTCAATGGCGATGGCTCCCAACGTGAGCATGCTGGCAGAGCTGATGAGCAGATATAACAGTGCCGTAAAGTTGCACCATACAACTCCGAACAGCCATTCTCCATTAAGAGAGCTGGCAACGACAAATGGCAGCACCAGTATAGACAACAGCAGGTTAGAAAGCGTCAGGCTGAAGACAAACTTGTTGCTTGGCGTTAAGAGGTAGGGCTTCCGATAAAGGGTCAACACAACAAGTAAATTACCCAGACAGACAAACAAGGCAATGGCTAATATGACAACAGACTCCACGATCCGGGCCCAGCTGTCTCCCACGTCTGTGCCGTTTCCCGGTAAGGTTTCATTGCTGCTGGTGTTCATGATGAGCACGCTACGTCATCCAAATGCAGACCAAGGATATGTTTGCAGAGATCCATAGATCCATCGCTTGATCATCTCACCAAGATGTCTTAGAAAGTAAAAAAGAAATTAACAGTTGATTATGATTGTTAAAGGAAATGTTCATCCAAAAATGAAAGTGAACTTTCTCATGCCATAAAAAAATCATTTTGAGTGGAGGAACACACGAGTTATTTTGCAGAATGTCTAAGTTACTCCCGTCTACAATATTAAAGTAAATGACTGAAGCTCTCAGTTAATTTTTTTTTATCATTTTTTTTTTTTTTACAAAACCACTATAAATTATGATCTTATGCAATATATACCAAGTAAGGCTGCAACAAATAATGGATAAAATCGATAATAAACAATAATGAAAATAATTGACAGTGAATTTGATTTCTAATTAATTGTGACTGTGTGTTGTGCATGGAAAACATATACCAGTCACGTCACTTTACAGTTTTGAACAATCCATTTTTAATGGCAAAACATATTTCCATTTTGTATAAAGGATCGTCCTGAGTCTGACAGCAAGAGGGCCTTTGTTAAACTTCACAGACTTCATTGAAGAGGCAATAGAAAGGGAGCACGATAATTATCAGGAAAATATAGGCCGTAAAATATATGTTAGAAGCTAAATGTATGTTTAAAATGTATTGTTAGGAGATTTATGAGTTTAAATGCAAAATAATTCATTCAAATGAGTAAATGTTGTCTTTGCTTTTGTCTTTATTGCTGTGGGCAAGTTTTAGAACGTAATGTTGAACACTTTTTTTTGCTTGTAATATATAGCATAGTGTTACTTTATTTTTATTTTTTTCAAAGCCTTCAATTTATCCGTCTCCATTCCGGACAAGAGAAGCTTGGACATTCTGCTATATTGCAGAAAAAAAATGATTCCAGATTTGGAACAACATGAGGGCAAATATATTCATTGTGCTGTGAACTATTCTTTAATTTTACATACATAACTGCTAAATCAAGTGCAAATGTTAAGTGCTAAGGTACAGCACAGCACTCTATTATTATTACAGCTGAACATAGACCAGATGGCAAAAGGCAATAAAGCGTTTACCCAGCATAAATCCTCTTGTTATCACACATATCTACGTTGTTCCATGCAATAAATCGTACCAAGTGAATTTTACTTTTAAATCATATGAATACAACTTTAGAAGTGGAGTTTGATGTGACCTATAACGTTATAACTGATATATTAAACTCCAAACTGTAAACCAACAACAAAAAAACTTTAGTATAGTTTTGTTTAGCACTGAGAATGATCAAATAATTTGTCAGATTTAATCAACACAGCATAGAGAAACAAATATCTAACAATTCTAACTGAACAAAGAACACTATTTAAACGCAACTTCCAATGTTAATAGGAAAAAGTTTACCTCGGAGAGGTGTTAGTTTATTGACAAGTACTGGCTAACTCACCTAGCTGCTTTAGTTGGTATTAAATCTCGCTTTAAAGTAGATGCGTGACTTTATTTACAGTTCGCGGCTGATGAGATTCCCAGAAACTAGCACCGCAATGGCGGCGAGTGTCTCCCCGTCTCACTCAGGCTGTGTGTGGGTCTGTGTGTGGTCTGTCTTACGTTGGTCTCTGTCTACACAAGTAAGAAGCTCTGCTGCAGCTCAGACACTTTAAAATCTAATGTATCACCGACACTTACGATTAGATACCATTCATTGGTTATGTGATACACATAAATAGTTTGACAAAATGTGTTCATATAGCACGTCTCCGTAACAAGACAGAGTGGGGAGGGTTTAGATAATGCAGACATAAAAATAGTAGTGAGGGTTTAATTTTTATTTTTCAATACTGTATTATTTCAGTTCTTCTGGAATTCACTTTTGGACCACCAAAGAAGATTAAAGATTCCCGCATGTGACGTTCCCAGGTACACGTGACTACAAGTGGCCAATAAACGACTCGGTTCTGGTCTCTGTAATCACAATCATATCGAAATCGAAATACTTTCCACGTCGACAAGTCAATAAAGATATAAAAAAAATACAAACAACATATTTGTACAAAGGTTACTGGGTTCATAATGTAAGACGGAATTAATCATCTATCATTCAAAATATCATCTCTTGTTGTCCCTCATGTGTAAAAAATATAATTGTTTTTGTAATGAATGACCTCATTATTAATAGAAGGTTGTTTATTCACAATATGCAATGGCCGAAGAACAAACTTGATTATTTGTAAATAAATTAGATGACTGTAAAATTGTGAGGGGAGAACTGAGAACTTGCATTTTGATCAGCTTTCTTCTTCTCAAAGGATTGATTCTATTAGCATGATATAAAAATCCACAAAACATGTATTAAAATCAAATGTATAAAACGGGCTTCTAGATGCTTTGCTTGGTCAAGAATGGGCGTGTCGTGTAATATCGCGATATTTGAGATGCGGAAGTGATTGTCAGATGATTTAGGTCATGTGGTGTAGCACGATTAAACGTTCTCTAAACAGACTCTGTATGTGTGTGGTGAAGTCAAGTATAATTCATTCGAATCTCTAAGCGAATTCATCTCTTTTGGAGACTTTTTCTTCAAACATGCAGAACGTCATAAACTCGGTGAAAGGAACAGCTTTGGGAGTGGCAGAGTTTTTAACGCCAGTTTTGAAGGTAAGACGAGAAGTGTTAGCATGATTTTCAGTGTGTATCCAGCAGCTGCAGCATTGAATACTGGTTTAATGTGTGAGGAATTTGAGCTTGGAACAGAAATTACTGATCCGATCAAATGCTATGATGATGTCAGTCGAGATCATACTACTGGTACCAACAGGCAAGAAAACATGCAACCTGTCAGATGGCCCAAAGTTCAGTAGACGCCACTGCTGGCTCAAAACACACTTCATTTAGGAAAAATAATAACCAGGTAGAGGTTTGAATTGCCTGGAATGCAAAAATGTGTTGTAGTTTAGGCCATAGGCATCTCATGTTTCCTTTGTGGAGTGATGCAGGATGCCACATCAGTTAATTTGTCTAATGTACAACACTGTAAATTCATAATCGATGTTAAATTATATCACATTACATATGCTATATATATAGCATGCATGAACTGATCAAATGTTTAGACTGAATGCAATGTAAGTCGTTTTGGATAAAAGTGTCTTCAAAATGTGTAAATGTTTTGTTACAATTTAACTCAATGACCACAACATACATGTTTGCTGGAAACAGTGACGAACTGTACAGTGCAAAACAATTTGTGAACCACAAGATAGCCAACTATATACAGGGGTTGGACAATGAAACTATTCATTATTATATGGCAAGAATTTACGAAATATTGATGATATTTGATATGGCAAGAATTTCACACCCAGGCCATCTTTATTTTTCAAACCCTTAATTTTTTTTTTATTTATATCATGTTTTTGACTTTTCCAGGAATCTAAATTTAAAGAAACTGGGGTAATAACTCCAGAGGAGGTGAGTGTGCTTTTTGATTTTGTTTTGGTGTAATATATGCAATTTATTAGGATTTACACACTGATTCAAACACAACAGGGTTTTGTGTTCTGTGCAGTTTGTTGCAGCAGGAGATCATCTGGTTCATCACTGCCCCACATGGAAATGGCAAGAACGAACACACACAAACACAAACACACATTTTTTTTACTTGACTGTCTAAATGGGGACACTCCATAGGCTTCTACTGTTTTTGTATACAGCTATAAATGTTCAAACATCATGACTACGGACCAGTAACACTGTGTTTGTTCAACATCTGATGTGTGTGGCACACACAACTGGAAACACTTTTGCAAAAGCATAGAAACGTCAAGATATCAAGCATTTTGTTTGAGGCACTTTGAGTGATTCAAATAGATGTGTTCAATTTTACTGACAAAATACGTGAAAAAAAGTATTATTTTGTGAGCTTGGCCAACTTTTTTTGATTTTCAAGTGATCCTGTTGTATTGTTGTGTTTCCACTCGCATCTATAATGGAAAATCAGGCGAAGTAGTTTACTTAGAAGTTCGAAGGGAGTATCTGCATTTTATGCAGGTGAAAATAGTCTTTTATATTAGTATTTTTTTTTTTATATCCTGTCAGTTATTGTATCGTCTCTAATTATGAGTTGACAAAACAAAACCATGATTGGTCACATTACCTGTCAGTCAGACGTCCTTTAACTTTAAGTGGGCACCCCTCGGCCAATCGCAGTGGCTGTAGAGCCCAGACTTATGTCATTTGGCAAAGGTCTGGCTTTGTCTGACTATAACCTTAACCTAACAGAAAACTTCTTTGCATTTAAAAAAAAAAAAAGGGTAGTTTTAGTCAGATGATTTAGCTTCTGGTTTCACAATTGTCCTGAAAGTATAGCTAAGTAAGCACACTTAAAAGAGCACCAGTGAAAGGTTTGCAGCACAATCTACTCTATATTTTACACAATTTACAATAATTGTGAATGCTTGTGAATTTCAAAACTATGAAATAACACACACAATATATATATATATATATATATAAAAGTTTGTGTTTACATAATATATGTGGATGCACTGTGTATAATTATTTTATGTATATATAAATACACACACATGCCTGTATATATTTAAGAAATATTTTCATGTATATACTGTATATAGATTTATATATAATTTATATTATATATAAATATAAATATTTTATGTATAAATAATATTTTTTTCTTAAATATACATGCATGTGTGTGTTTATATATATATATATACATACATATATATATATACACACAAAATAACTATACACAGTGCACCCACATATACTATGTAAACACAAACTTTTATTTTGGATGTGATTAATTGTGATTAATCGTTTGACAGCCCTAATATCTATATACAATATTTATGTGCGAATAATTCTTAAATATATACATGTATGCATGCATATGTATTTTTACAAAATAACCATACACAGCACACACACGTATATTTTGTAAACACAACCTTTTATTTTGGATGCGATTGATCGCAATTAATGCACAGTCCTAATAAATGTGTGTGTGTGTGTGTGTGTGTGTATATATATATATATATATATATATATATATGTGTGTGTGTGTGTGTGTGTGTGTCTAGTTATGTGAAGAATATCAGATAGAAATTGTTGAAAACCACAACTTTAAGCAATTCTATGACCTTCATATGAGATATTTGTTGCTTTTTACATTGTTGAGAATCTGTATTGTTTACTTTTAGGGCTTCTGGAGAAGAAGTAAAGGTGAAGCCCTATCTGCCCAAAGACAAGCAGTTTCTATTAACCCGAAATGGTAAAAGAAGAAAACATAGTTCACTTTCTGAAATAGTTCTACATTCCCACAGTGTGCAAATGATCTGTATTGTGTTGTGTAAAGCTGATGAATGTTTTGCAAATGTCACAATATGTCTGTTTTGGGGCTCAGTTCCATGTTACAAGCGCTGTAAACAGATGGAATACTCTGATGAGCTGGAGGCCATTATAGAAGAGGATGATGGAGACGGGGGATGGGTGGATACCTATCATAACTCTGGTACGGAACAGAAACTAGACAAACAGCAACATGTCTTTTTCATGCTTTCGTTTCTGACAGACATTCTTTTGAACTTTTTTGTATCACTAGGTGTTACAGGGGTGATGGATGCAGTTCGGGAAATTTCATTGGATAATAAGGTAAAGCAGCACTATGTTGACCACTTTAAAGGGATAATTCACCCAAAAATAAAAATTCTGTCATTAAAGAAGTAGTTCACTTTTAAAAAAAACTTTTGCTGATAATCTACTTAAATTACCCCCATGTCATCCAAGATATCCATGTCTTTCTTTCTTCAGTCGAAAAGAAATTAAGGTTTTTGATGAGAAGATTCCAGGATTTTTCTCCATATAATGGACTTCAATGGGAACCAAACGGTTCAAGGTCCAAAAGACAGTTTCAGTGCAAACTGCAAACTGTTCAAAAGAGCTTTAAATGATTCCAGACGATGAATAAGGGTTCAAGCGAAACGATCGCTCATTTAAAAAAAAAGAAAAAAAAAGTTGAAGTTTTATAAGCTCAAATGGTCGCCTTGCTCTGTACTGTGGCTCTCCTGTTCGAACTCGTTCATCAAATTGAACAAATCTTTTCCCGAGTCAATTTGTTCATTTCGTTCTTTGAATGAACCAAATGACACGAAAAAAGATTTGTTCGTTTTGATCAGTGTTGGGTAAGTTACTCTAAAAAAGTAATTAATTACTAGTTACTAATTACCTCTTCAACAGTGTAATTAGATTACTGTACTAATTACTCTCTCTAAAAAGTAATTAATTTACTTTACATTTTCAAGGGAAAAGTAATTAAATTACAGTAACTATTACAGTAGTTACAGTAATTACAGTAATTACTTAGTAATTAGTTACACCCAACACTGATTTTGATGAACGAGTACGAACAGGAGAGTCACGAACGCCCATCACAGAACAGAGCAAGGCAAGCATTTGAGCTTATAAAACTTAAACTTTGCTATTTTCTGTCAATGGAGGGACTGAAATCTCTCAGATTTCATCTAAAAGATCTTCATTTGTGTTACGAAGTTGAACGAAAGTCTTGCAGGTTTGGAACGAACGACATGAGGGGAGTAATTAATGACAGAATTTTAAGTTTTGGCTGAACTGTCCCTCTAAGAATGGAAGAAATTATGTAGGAGTAATGATCTTTTTTATGTTTTGGTTTTAAATTGTAAATAATATTTTTAATATAAGTAAATGTTTATTGTTTTGTATGCACTTAAAGGACAATATGAATATGAACGTGCAGAAAGGTGCATCTGGAAATGGTGAAGATGATGATGATGATGAGGAAGGAGAGCCAGCAGACATGGAAGGTAGCTCTGCATTTTTCTTTATTTTTCATCACATGCATTGTTAACTAGCATGTTTGACTTTATAACTGGTGTTTGTATTTCAGAATATGAAGAAAGTGGACTTTTGGAGACAGATGATGTAAGAAATTGTGCTCAACGCAAGCTTTTCAACATCAGAATTTTCTTTTGCAGAATTATTCATTACTATTCTATGTTCAGGCCACTCTTGACACAAGTAAAATGGCTGATTTAAGTAAATCCAAAGCAGAGGCTGGTGGGGAAGATGCCATTCTACAGACAAGAACTTACGATCTTTACATCACATATGACAAATATTACCAGACACCAAGACTATGGCTTTTTGGATATGATGAGGTAACTTTGCTCTATGATGCTTTGACATGATGGCAACAAGCCTGTGGCTCCATCTCTCTGTAGTTCTTCCATCTTTTCCTTTTTTACTCCCATCACTTTAGTAAAACTTAGTTTGTTTACACCCTGTATGTTTTGCTCCTTCTCAGGACAGACAGCCTCTATCGGTGGATCAGATGTATGAAGACATCAGCCAGGATCACGTTAAAAAAACAGTCACCATTGAGAATCACCCTCACCTTCCCCCACCTGCCATGTGCTCTGTGCATCCGTGCAGGTCAATACAAATGTTTATCTATCATCCTGTGCTCATAACTTCTGAATGGTTTGTCCGGAAAATCATAAAAGTGGTCTTGTTAGATTCAGGGCGTCATGCCGAGTCGACTGATATCCAATTTTCCCAGATCGGCCATTTTGGCTGGCGGCCATTTTGAATTATGTGCTAAAATGCTGTATTTTTTTTGAATGCATTAATGAATTCTTATGAAACTCGGTATGGGTCATCAGTACGTTGCCCTGAAGGAGCCTGAGAAGTTTCGAAACAGCGCCACCTAGTGGTAAAATTAAATTTTCAAATGCTTATAACTCTGGCTGTGGTTGACTATTATTTTCACGGGAGTCATCTCCTTGAATTCCTGAATCCTTGCCGAGTCCAACGATACCACATATGCTGGGTTTCGTCTTACGGTTTGTGTACCGTTGAGATTTAGCGCGAAAAAAAACATTTGGCGATATCTTCGAAACCGCTAGTCCGATCGAGACGAAACCACGGCTACATGCTGATGCCCAAATGGAAAAATATTGATAGTAAGGGGTAGTAAAACTCAATCAAAGTCACGGGTCAGTTATTTTTTGTATGTGTTTTTTTCACATAAATGTCTATAACGAATTGAGATATTTCCACTAAAATTGGCACACAGATGTATGGGCTCACTCTGAGGACACGTAAATAAAATGTGTGACTGAGCCTCTTGGTGGCGCTATAATAGAACATAATATGCTATACTTAACAAATGCATTGGTGTAAAATTACGAAACTCAGTTTGTGCCATCAGCACCATCCCCTGAAGGTACTCAAAAGATTTCAAGACAGCGCCACCTTTTAGTCAAAGTTATAACAAAATTTTGAATAATGCTTATAACTTTTGAATAAATCTGAGTATTTTAATGCCACTGGTCTGAAGGTTTTTTTCATCGTCACCAAACGTTGACCACGATTTTGTAACTACGTCACCTATTGGTCGAGAGTGATAATCCGTTTAATCACATTTTTAGTTAATGCGTGATTTTTCAGCCATTTTGCCTAAATTCATCTTTAAATGTCTTCAATTGCTCCTTGCTGCAGTTGGTCTGACACATGTTGGCATGTCTTGTCGTCTTCTTTGTGCTTGGCCCCGGTATTGCTGCTTGCAGCTATATTTCATTAATGTTCTCTCATTTAGATTCAGTGTCATGCAAACTAATTATCTGCTCTCTTGCTTTTAATGATCAGACATGCAGAGGTGATGAAAAAGATTATCGAGACTGTGGCGGAAGGAGGAGGAGAACTCGGGGTCCATATGTATCCTTTCTTATAGCTTATGTTTAAGAACATGCACTACGTATCAAAAGAATCTCTATTATACTCACTAATGCTGTATTTAATTGCACAAAAATGCAGTAAAAATAGTAATATTTTGACATTTTTCAGACTTCAGTGTCACATGACCCTTCAGAAATCATTATAATATGCTCAAAAAACATTTTTTCTTATTACTAATGTTGCTTATTATTTTTGTGGAAACCATGATTTTCTTTTTCAAAAATGATTCAAAAGAACAACATTTATTTAAAGGTACGCTTTGTAACTTTTGTCTCTCTAGCGGTTAGAAAACAAAACTGCTTGCATTTTGCTTTGAAGAATATTTATTTGGTTGTGCTTTGGCTCTGCTTGATTTGTAATTTTGAACAAAAAAATTTACATAGTGTACCTTTTAAAATAAAACTATTTTAGAATATATATATAAATATGTAAATTTTTTATCAGTTAAACATATATATACATGTTACTTTTTGATCAATTAAACACATTTGCTTAATAAAACGTATCTATTTTTGAAAAAAATCTTGACTGCAAAAATTTAAGAATGGCAGTGTACACGTCCAGCCCACACGACCATTCAAAAAATTAAATTCTATGATTCTATGATTTCCCATATTTTAAAATAATAATTATCAGAAATATGCAGTAACAACTGTAAGAATGCAGTGGTCAAAAAATGAAAGAAATATTATTGATGATCTTCATGAGCTGCAGCATGAGATGCTTATTCAACCGTATTAAGTTACCATGTATGCTAGACACTTGTGACTGCATATCAAAAAAATCATGAAACATTTTATTAGCCAATTATGTTTAGTAGTGTGCTTTCAGATTTATTCTTGGTGTTCTTATTGGAATTAACTAAAGTTAATGTTGATTTATGAGTCATTTAAAAAAACACATTTCCCTTAACTTGTCATTACTTCAGGTATCTTCTGATTTTCCTGAAATTTGTGCAAGCCGTCATTCCTACAATAGAATATGATTACACAAGGCATTTCACCATGTAACTTATCGTTCACCATAATGCCCACAACTATGACAACATGTATTGTTACAATGTTACTGCGTGAAGGAAGCAGCATCAGTATGAAACTCAGAGACACTGTCCTGGAAAGATGCTGGGAATGTTCTATGAAATGCCTGGAAGGGGATCTGCTGAGTCTGATGGTTAGCAACACACATTTAAATCCAGTTTTCCCTACTGTTCTTCAGCTTAATCTCTGTATTAGCCACTTGCTCTTAATGCTGTCCTAAAACTAAACATGTTTTATTTTATATTTACATTTCCAAAAAAACAAAAAAAAAAAACAACTGCGACATTTAACAAGCCATTCTTCTGGTTTAATGGCAAATAATAAATGGCTGTCAAAATATGTTGGTGTTATTTGTATTATCAGAATAATTTTGTGAGTGTGAGCTGAGCTTTGTCTGGTGTTGGACGTGTCGATTTACGTGTCAGCTTGTCTGAACGCATTTATCTTTGAATGCTGGAATCACTGTCTTGGATACAGAGCATTGTTGTGGTAAAACATATTCACAATCCAACAGTCTGCTTCTGTAGAATTGACAAACCAGTCAATAAAAGGGGTTCTCTGTCATGATGGTCCACAGATAAACACGGAATCAGTTACAAAGGAAGTCTGTGATCTTTAAGGTAATTGTATGCATATTACATCTTTTTTAAATAGTATATACATGGTGTACTTGGGATTAAACATTATGTCTATGTTCTCTTAAATCTTTTAACTTGTCTTCTGCCCAACATATACATGCCTGGTCAAATCATCATCATCATTATTATTATTCACTAGTTTGATGTCCAAAGATCCATTTTCTAAACTGTTTGTCCAATGTAGGGTCCTACATAACCTGATCTCACCTATAGATCTCACCAGGCAAATGCAATGTGTTTCAGGATCAACATCTTAGTTGATCCTGTAACAACATTCCAATCAACCAATCAGATTTGAGGGACAAGTTTACGTTTATTAGGATTACAACCAGAGTTGCTTCTGCATTAGTGTTATTTACCTATCATTTCCCTCTGATTTTAGCGATGATGTATATTAAATATAATGGCAAAGTTCAATCAAGTAGGAAATGTACATAAACTAAAGCATTTGTTTATAATCTTATAATCATCAACCCCGAAAAACTTTGACTTAAACATTTTACAGGAAAAAAACTTCATCTGAAAGCAAAACCTACTGCTACTTTCTTTGGCAGAAAAAATCAAAAGAGAAAAGATTATACAAATATTTAATATACAGATTATACAATGGTGTATAGACCAGATATGGACTTGTGCTTCTTTTGAATGTCTCAAGAAAGATGCTGGAGAAACCATGCAACAAAAATATTTTATTTAGTTCTTCGTTTGAAACGACACGGAACTAACGTTATTCCTCCCGAAATATTGCAGAAGTTATTTAACATAAAACACTTAGGCGTAAGAGTGAGTTTTCTATGGGTGCCAGCACATGTCGGAGTAAAGGGGAACGAGGAAGTTGATAAACTGGCAAAGGAGTCGTTGAAAGATTGTGAGATCAAAATCAGAGTACCTGATGAGTAAAGCAGAAACTAAGGGACTGATTGGGACTGAAGTGAAAAAGATGTGGCAGAGGATTTGGGACAATGAATTAAGAGGAAGACATTTGTATAGTATACAAAGTAAGGTGGGGGTGGAAAGAGAAAACGTTGATAACAGGAAAAAGGATGTAATTATGACAAGACTGCGTATTGGACATACAGCGCTGAATCAAAGTTTACATAGAATAGGAAAACATGAAAATGGTAGAAACAGTAAAACATATATTACTTGAATGTGTAGCATACAGCAGAGAAAGGCGTGAATTAATTCAGTCGATAAAGGATAGGGGTGTAAGAAATTATACACTTAAAGAATTGTTAGAAGGAACAGAGTATACAATACACGAAAAAGTATTCAAATTTTTAAATGACACAGAACTAGTAAGAAAGATATAATTTAGATTTTTTTTTTTTTTAATTCAAGTGTATTAGTAGTGCTCCATACTCCAATCCAGTAGGTGGCGGACAATGCACCTTGAAGTTGGTTTGCCAACCGCCATTTAAACAACAGAAGAAGAAGAAGAAGAAGTTATTCCTCCCGGAACGTTTTAATCCTTGCTTGTTTTCATGGGGAACGTGCGTCAGTCGAAACGGCCCCCTTGTTGGTGAGTTGATACTGATATTTTTCACCCATTAAAATGTAAAACGCTTTCTAAAATGTATTATGTTCCTGATTCTCTATGTGGAAAAATCTATTTACCCGCTGACAGTTGTTGTATAAATATCAAAGGAGTACTGCGAGACCTGTTACATTACGCAGTAGAATCGAAATGATGCCCATTCAACAATCATAGTTGGATTAAATTTATTTTTTAACAGTCTATGGATTAAACGCGTGTAAAGCAGCATCGACTTGCTTAAGGCTCATTATAAATCCTGGCACAAGTGTCACAACTTACTAAGAAAGGCTGAATCAATATGAAATTTTACCATGTTTATATTGTGGTGACTGTAGTGCTTTTTAGGTTGCTGGTTTTAGACTGATAATAGTGGATTCAAAATATATGTGATCTTATTATTTTTTTTAAATAATACATTTAATCTCAGAAATCAATCTTTCTCTAGAAACCATAGTTTCAACTATAGCTTTAATACAGAAATGAAAGTTGCAATAGTCTTTTCTTCACTAATATGAAGATGTTCGTGTGAAACCATAGACATTATAAGAAGTGTGAAATGGATTTCTTGAACAAGAAAAAAACATGTAGGGCGGGACTTGACTTTGTAAATCAGGAATTGATTGGATCATTGTGGTTTGCTATTGGTCAATCTCACTTGAGTGACAAGTAGCCCCACCTTCGCGCCAGTAAACACTTCATCAGAGAAGAGGAAAGATGTTACTGCAAGAGGGAGGGAAAAAATGATGTGCAGGAAAAATAAAAATTATTTTATAATAGAATTAAAATAAAAAATAAAATTATAATAAATGCTGGAATATTCCATAAACGAAAAAGATTTGTCCATTTTGATTTCATGGTGACTTTAAAAGTATTATATTGTTTATATGATATTTTAAATTTACATGTACAATTTGCATGAAATAGGTTGTATAACGTGTGCTGGGGAAAATGGAAGAAGCCCTGCTTGCCCTCCCATGGGTGCCAGTGAATATCGCTGGCTCTGATCTCCTGGCTAAAGCCTGGTTCGGTGACACACAGTACCGGGTTCTGCTGAGTGACCTGAGCTCTGTGTGGGAAGAAGAAATGAATGCAGACGACATCCAGAGTCGAGCACAGGCAAGAAAGTACAACACTGCTGGTATCTAGTTGAAGTGCCTTTAATTCAATACTTAAAAACTTCAGACAATCACACTGTAGCATTATGTCAATTCTCACTTAGTTGTCAACTAAAATCAAAATTTAGAATTGATATGATGGTGCAAAACCCATAAGACTCACTGAAATGTCTTTCAAGTTAAGTCATCTTTATTTTTATTGCATTTTATACGAGTTTGTTTCAAAGCAGCTTTTACTTTGGTAAAGAGGTAATCAATGATGGAAAACAGACTTCAATTCTACTGTAAAGCAGCTCTAGAAAAACAATAGTGCCATTGTTTAGTTGAAATGAGTTCAGTTTTGATTCAGTTCTGTTCAATAACTGTCTAAACTTCATCAGTTACACTACTAGTTATAAGTCTGGAATAAGTATGCTACTTTTAATGTAAGAAAAGAAAAGAAATTTCTTATTCTTACCAAGGCTGCATTTATTTGATCAAAATGTAAAAAACAAATCAAATAAAATGTAATATTTTAAAATATTATTGCTATTTAAAATAACTGTTTTCTTTTAAATATATAATTATTTAAATTATGTAGTTTATTCCTGTGATGCAAAGCTACATTTTTAGTATCATTACTCCAGTCTTCAGTGTCACATGATCCTTCAGAAATCATTCTGATATGCTGATATGCTGCTTAATTAGTACTAGTTATTATTAGTGCCCAATTATTAATAATATGTCTTATTATTATCAGTGTTGAAAACAGTTTAATAATTTTGTGGAAACTGTGATTCTTTGATGAATAGAAAGTTCAGAAATAAATAGCATTTATTTTAAACTTTAATGTAATATAATGTCCTCGCTGAATAAAAGTGTACTATATATACTGTATATTAGGGCTGTCAAACGATTAATCCCATCCAAAATAAGAGTTTGTGTTTACATAATATATGTTGGTGCACTGTGTATAATTATTTTATATATATAAATACACACACATGCTTTATATATAATTTATATTATATATAAATATGAATATTTTATATATAAATAATATTTTTTTCTTAAATATACATGCATGTTTGTGTATTTATATATATAAAATAATTATACACAGTGCACCCACATATATTATGTAAACACAAACTTTTATTTTGGATGCGATTAATCGCGATTAATTGTTTGACAGCCATTTAAATAAGATTTATTCTAAATCTTACTTATGGCAGTGTTTTACGGTTTCCACATAAAAAATAGGAAGAAGACTAAAATGATGCTGAAATTTTAACTTTGCCATCACAGGAATACATTACATTTTTTAAAAGCTAAATTGTTATAATATTTCAGAATCTTATTGTAATATTAAATGCACTGTACTTTTGTATCAAATAAATGAAGCCTTTGTGAGCAGAAGAGACTTCTCACAAAAACATTATTCTTCTAAACTTTTGACAGGTAGTGTAATGATGGAATATATATATATATATATATATATATATATATATATATATATATCATATATATATATCAATGCATTCTTAGTTTGCCAATATTTCATACTGATTTAATCTCTATTTTTTCTTTTTCTCTGTATGATAGGATCTGAATAAGCGTCTAAGGGCTCCAACACAGGCTTTTTTCTCTCATCTGTGTTCTGTGGCACGGCCTTCTTTCTCCAGCCAAGGTGAAGATCCGATCTCTGCTGCACACGTTGCTCTTGAAAGGCATGGCGACAATCTAACAGTCAAACTCAAAAGTGAGCTGGCCGGGCTGCCGTTCTACTGGGAGTTCCGCTGCACCACAACACCTGTAGCCGTGGTATGAACCTTCCTTATCTATTACATCATGGTCTCTGTCTGAATACTTCATTCTGATTGGCTGGAAGCTGTGCATTAAATCTGTTTTCAGTTCACTGTTCTATATTCATACATTGCTTTCATTGAAGCACATACACACTCATCTCTCTCTCTCTCGATAATTAATTAAAAAAAATGCTATTATTAATTTACTCAAATAAATGTATATCTATGTCCATCTGTCGTATATCTGTAACCGTCATTTTTACCCTTCCGGTTAAATATTATTCTGCAAACATTAATAACAGCTTGAACTTTTCAATGCTGGCAAATCATCTATACTGTATGAACTGGTTAATTCACAGCTTGCTGGAATTTAAATGCACTCCGCTTCATGTCAGGTGGGCTTTTTTTGTTTTGTTTAATAGTTTAATGCACAGCTAGCCATGGATTATCCCTTTATACCACAGAGTTGTTGACTGCTTGATTCTGATTGGTTGCCGAATGTTCGAATTATTTCCTAATAAACGCATAACTACTTCATAGTTCCAGGTCTTTAGATTGCATTACAGTTCAATTTAACTTTTAAATTTTTTTTCTTTCTAAATGGTACATTTTGTTGAACTTTTGTTTTTATTTTATTGAAATATCAGGCTTTTATGGCTCATATAGTACAATATAATGAGAATATGGAGCTCATACGCTGGAAAAGAAAACACCATTTTTATTCAGAGCCCCAAACTGAGTCAAACCGAGTCAATTCGTTCGTTTCGTTCGTTGAATGAACCAAATGACTCGGAAAAAGATTTGTTCATTTTGATGAACAAGTTCGAACAGGAGAGTCACAAACGTGCGTCGCAGTACAGAGCAAGGCGAGCATTTGTGCTTATAAAACAAACTTTTTTTGTTTTTTTTAAATGAGCGATCGTTTAGCTTGATGAGACCCTTATTCATCATCTGGATTCGTTTAAAGCCCTTTGAACAGTTTGCAGTTTGCACTAAAAGTGTCTTTTGGACTTTGAACCGTTTGGTTCCCATTGAAGTCCATTATATTGAGAAAAATGCTGGAATGTTTTCATCAAAACCCTTAATTTCTTTACGACTGAAGAAAGAATGACATGGACATCTTGGATGACATGGGGGTGAGTAAATTATCAGCAAAAGTGTTTTGAAAAGTGAACTACTCCTTTAAGTTGCTAAAGTGGATGTTCATCTTGAAACATTACTAAAAATATAAGTAACATAACATAACTAACACACGTAAGTTATTCTTACATCAAGACTTCACAGCAAAAGACACATGAACCACAACCTGAAGGTGGAGATTTTTAGAAAAATACTAAAAGGCCTTTTGCTTGCTAAAAAGTATAAATTATCAACCAGATGGTGGAAGGAATGTAGTAGATTGTGTACAAAAGGTAAAGTTTTGATCATTTAGAGGCCTTTATTTATCAAATATGATACAGTAGATGTCCATGTAGTTATTCTGCGTTGTCTTGCTTGTGTACAGGTGTGCAGGCAGCTGGTGCGCCCCCTGCTGGCGGTGAGTAGAGTCCTGCAGCGGCAGGTGGAGGATCTGGCTGTTCTTCTGGCTCGGAAGGATGCTGAAATACAGGACTATCGGGAGAACGGAGCTGTCCTGAGTAGAGGTAGCCATCGCACTTGCGGTTGAGATGCATATTCTCTTCCGTCTGTTTTTAGCTCGCTGACGCTCATCTAAAACTCTGCCCTCGCAGCCAGACTACAGACAGAGGCGTTTGACGTGCACCAGCACAGGGAGAACTTCTTCACACAGGTGCGAAGCATTTTTACATTCAGTCTCCTGCTAAATTTAGTCAGTCCGAACTAGCATGCATGTGACACCATGATTGCTCAGTTACACGTATATGAACTGAACCAGGGCACTGTGCTGCTTCTAGGGTTTGTTACCGGAGAGGGAATAGCGAGAGCTAGACAGGAAAAGAGATCTCTGTTTGACTCAGAGCTGAGGGTCACCACACACACACACACACATACATGTACACACACATTCATACAAACACAGTGTATAATTAGGTTGTGGTGTGGTTTGTTGAACTCAGAGTGTTTGCAGTGACAGCTCTGATGTAGCATTGCCTCACACTGAACTGTCTATTGACTGGATGGTGTTTTATTTCTTTTCCCGTCATAGTTGTGCATGTGTGTGTGTTTGAGAATTTCCTGCTTTTTTTAGTGATGTGTGTAATTAGGACTTGGCCATATGATGGAGATGGACCGTTATGCCATGGTAGATGTACAGTGGGATCCAGTGGGATGTTGCTATTTTTCATATTAAATTATTTTTTTGATTGCAAAATCATAAGTTTGCAGTTTGAATTAAAAAATTGAATTTAAAAGTGTAGCGTTTCATATGACTTGAGAATGATCCAAAGACGGATCTGTGCTTTAATGGACGCAATAAATTCTGACCATTTATAAAAAGCAGGGTTATTAAAATTACCATTATAACTAGGGCTGTCAAATGATTAATCGCGATTAATTGCATGCAAAATAAAAGTTTGTGTTTACATAATATATGTGGGTGCACTGAATATAATTATTTTGTATATATATAATATATATTATATTATATATAAATCTATATACAGTATATACATAAAATATTTCTTAAATATATACAAGCATGTGTGTGTATTTATATATATATATATATATATATATATATATATATATATATATATACACAGTCCACCCACATATATTATGTAAACACAAACTTTTATTTTGGATGCGAATAATCGCGATTAATAGTTTGAGAGCCCTAATTATAACATAACATTAACATAACATAACATAACATAATTAACAATTAAAAAAGCTAAAACCGTTTAAATTAAAATTCTGTCACTTAAAATAAAATAAACATTAACTGCAATAAAATAAAATAAATAAATATTAACTTATTTTTATTATAGCGAGTTGCCAAGTAACATTTCACATTTTCATTTTGTTTAACTTTATGTATTAAAATAACTAAAAATTAATAAAAAAAATGTGTTTATTTTTTAAAACCTTATTTCTTTGAATATTCAGCAATACAGTAGACACACACTCTTAGAAAAAAAAAGTCCAATGGGGTTGTGTATATAGAACCCTACCCTAGGGTTCTTGACTTTATGATAAAAAGGTTCTATATAAGCATAAATGTCTTAAATGACTGCATTTATTATTTCATTTTATTCTTGTGATTAAGTATGTTTACAAGCTGCTTAATTCATAAAATAATTAAAATGAATTAAACTAAAGTTAATTAAAACTAAATCCATAAAATGGAACCCCTAAAGGGTTCTATATATGAAGCGCCTGACGGAACCCTTTAAAGGTCTATTATAGAACCATTCCTTTCATATAGAACTACTCATAGCAGGGTTTTGCTCACACCACCATCCCTAAGCAAGATTGCCAGTCTATCACGCTTCTGACCACGCTTCCATACGGTCATTACACACACACCGACCACAGTGGGAGGAGCCAAACCCTGCAGCCATATATTTGTGTTTATGGGCTACTTTTTGTTCTCTTGATGTGTAATGTTCTTGTGGCTGAATCACTGAGTTATTTATTGGATTCAGCCATGAGCTTTAATTTCAGTGCTGGCAGCCGTGTTTTCTGCGTGAGGTGAGTCCTTTGATAGGTGTGTGTTTGATCTCAGTCCGTGTGTATGTGCGAGTCCATCGGTATTTCTCACTGGCCTGGTGAATGTGCAGTCAGATATGTGTGGCTTGACTTGGTGGTGTGAGAAAAGGATATGAGTCTACTCACCCACTCACTGTACTGTAGCAAACACTGAGATATAGTCGCCCCTTAAACTGGTGCTCCATAGCTTTCTCACACAGCTGATTATCAAATGATAATATAATTTTTACATATACACACAGAGTCGATACACAACATTTTTCTTAAAGGAAATTCATCATATTCAGCAAGGACACATTAAATTGATTTACTGAAAGTACCAGTAAAGACATTAATAATTCTAGTAAATATTGTTCTTTTGAACTTTCTATTAATTAAATCCTTCAGAAAAAAATGTATAATTTAGAGCTGCATGATTTTTGATGAATTGAGAATCAATTTCTGAATAGAAAATGTAATTTACTAGAGGTTCTGACAAAGTGTTAGTGTTCACTTTAAAAAAAAACAACTTTTGCTGATAATTTACTCACCCCCATGTCATCCACGTCTTTCTTTCTTCAGTCGAAAAGAAATTAAGGTTTTTGATGAAAACATTCCAGGATTTTTCTCCATATAATGGACTTCAATGGGAACCAAATGTTTTTTTTTTTAAAGTGAACTACTCCTTTAAGGTTTTTTGGAAATAGGCTCATTTTACAACTCCCCCAGAGTTAAACAGTTGAGTTTCACCATTTTCAAATCCATTCAGCTGATTTTCTGATATTTAGAAGAATATCAGTAACCAGACAGTTTCTGGTCCCATTGACTTCCATAGGGAATCGAAAACAGTAAAACCCAACTGTTTAACTCTGGGGGAGATATAAAATGAGCCTATTTCAAAAAAAAAAAAAAAAAAAGATGGAATATCCCTTTAACTGCTTCAATTTATTTAAAAGTGTTATTCATTTGAAGACTTTTTTAATGGTTTGACTTGTTTCATTACTGTATGAATCTGCGTTTTGAACGAATCTCTTGAATAATGATTGACAAGTACATTTTTTACCAGTTTTACCATTTTTTTTTTACCAGATCTGTTACTTCCAGATCACTTATAGGCATAATATGATGTGCGTGTTTGAATTGAGATTGCGATCTTTAACGATTAATCGTGCAGCTCTAGTATCATTTCCACACAAATATTAAGCAGCACAAGCAATGATAATATATCTTGATTTCTGAAGGATCATGTGACACTGAACACTGGAGTAATGGATGCTGAATGTTTATTTTTTGACATCACATGAATAAATTATATTTTACAATATACTTTAAGTTTCACAATATTACACAATATTACTGTTTTTACTAGAGCCCGACCGATAAAGGATTTTGAAGGCCGATACCGATACAAATATTTTTGGTTTTTAAAATCCGATATTCCAATATATCGGCCGATATTTTTTTTTATTATTAAATATTGTTGGATTTCACACACGTGTAAAAGAAAAGCTAACTTTTCTGCACAAGATAAGTTTGATACTTTTTCTCTATGTCTAAATGTTCACTCCTCGCAAGTATAACTTACATTTTACAATGCAGGGACTGTAACTAGAGATATGCTAGTTATAAATACAGTAAGCATTACTTTATTTAGGCAGAAAAAGTTCATTGTGGTTTCCAAGCTCATTAATGTTAACGTTAGCGGTCTTCCAACTGATGATAGTGGCCTTAGCTAGCTTTGTGGTTAGCTAGTCTATGATGAGCCATAATTTAACAATAGATAAAATCATACTGCAAATTGTAAAACATACATTTTCAATATAACAGGCCAAGGAGAGATGATTAAAGCGTATTTCGTCCGTTTTTATTTTATTTTATTTTTTAAATATTAATTTATCGGCCATTTATAACTGCCGATACCGATATTATGGAAAATGCCTAATATCGGCCGATATATCGGTCTGGCTCTAGTTTTTACTGTATTTTGGTTAAATAAATGTAGTCTTGGTGAGTAAAAAGACTTTTAAGTCTTACCGATCCCAAACTTTTGACAGTTAATTATCATGCTAGTGTTTTTATGTCATAATTTACAAAATTCTGCACATGGAAACAATTGAATCAGGGAATCTTTTAGATGAACTGTTAGATTTAAGTTTGCATTAGTTAGCACGAACAAACAATGAACAATATTTCTACAGCATTTATTAATCTTAGTTCATGTTAATCTGAACATTTAAAGTCAAAATTTGTGTTTGTTAACATTAGTTAATGCACCTTGGCTTGAGCTAACATGAACTTCATGCTTAAAGGTTTAAATAAACATTAAAGGTTAACCTGTTAACTGTCACCCCCCCTTTTTTGAATAGACATGAAAATGCACATTTCGAACTTAAATGGTTGTAATTCAAGAATGCTTTGGAATATAGACATATGATTGGTCTTGTTTTAAAGAAGACATTTGGCAGATTTTTGTAGAAGTGAAATAAATTAAGAAAGTGAAACAGAAAAAAAGTTATAGAAGTTAGAGTTTATGGAAATGTACAATGTAAAAATATTAATTATTCATATTTTACATAAAATATATATTTTCAAAACCTGGGCTACTCTAAAATGGTAGAAAGATCAAAGCCAAAAATCTGAACAAGTTGTGTTTCAAATTTTAGGTTGATACCTCAAAAAATGAGCTTTCAGTAAGATTTTGTTTGAGCGCAGTACCCAACTTTTTCACTAGGGCACAATCAGACTCCATTACTGCCCATATAAGGGCGTCTGCATTTCCATTCATGTTTTGAGTGATATGAACCATTATTTTCACAATTTTCATACAATTTCTGAAGTAGAGATCCTATTCAGGAGTAGCATGGGAAGTTTGGCAGATTTTGATATGAATCGAACCTCTAAGAAACACATACAAAGAACACGCATGTAAGTCATAGCTAGCTGCCACGTCACAAATGGTGAATTTATTATTTTTTTCTTGATATTTTAAACTTTTCAGACCTTTTTTTTTCCAAAATAATTGAATGGATTCTATCTTTTTGAACTTTTGGCATGAAAACAAACTGAGGTATCTACCATTTTTTCATGATTTTTCATGTTTATTGCTATTTTAAAACAAAGGTCTGAACACGCCTTATGAGTATGAAAATATTCTTGTTTTATATTGATAAATTATGGCTCCTCTGTAATATATTTTGAAAATCAGTCACCAAATATGGAAACTAGAGATTGTAAGCTTTCAAATGATATATAGTTTGTCAATATTATTTAAGGTATTTACTAAGATATTATTGTTGTAAAAATATAGTGGCAAACGTCCCACCTGTGGGACGGTGACAGTTAAGTGGTTAATAAACGCTCTATAATAAATTGCTCATTGTTAGTTAAAGCTAGTTAGTTAATGCATTAACTAATGTTAACAAATGTGACCTTATTGTTA
This sequence comes from Pimephales promelas, assembly GCF_988280905.1. Taxonomy (NCBI): domain Eukaryota; kingdom Metazoa; phylum Chordata; class Actinopteri; order Cypriniformes; family Leuciscidae; genus Pimephales; species Pimephales promelas. The sequence goes on along the minus strand of NC_142776.1, from coordinate 5,583,606 downwards.
AGTGTTACCAGATTTATTTATTGTTTGCCATTATTTTCGATAGCATACCTGTTGTGTCTATTGAAATGTTAGCTTGCACGTTATTTGATTTTTTTTGGACGTATCAAAGTCATTTGACTGCTGCTGTCTCGCAATACAATGGGAAATTCCACTCCACACTGAAGAATCATTTAAGACTCAAGTCAGAATTAAAACGAAGGCGTGTTTGGAAAAATGTCTCACTGAAATGCCAAACAAACATAGCGAGTCTCTGGAAAAATGGAGTCCGTTCTTGAGATTCCTGATCGGCAGAAGCCTGGTTAAGAGTGTGTGTTTGATGAATGGGTGGATGGATAGGCCTGTTTGAAATTCTGTCTTTGGCGGGCGAAACTTAAGTGAAGGCATGTTCCCATGAGTTTGTGAAGTTGAGTTTGAAAGCCTGCGGATGTCTACCCCGCCGGTGACGCATGCTCAGGTTCTTGAGGGGAGAGAAGAGTGTGAACGTTTACTTTGTGTTTTCAGTAGGCGTGTGTACTTTGCTTGATTAGCACAAAGACTTGTTTTAGGGTCCATATTAGTGAACGTGTTGTCCTCTTTGCAGGTCTTGAATACATTTCCGTGTTAATGTGTTTCGATGACGCCAACTGTTGGTTTTTTAGGGTTGAAGCATAAAAAAAAATCAAATTAGACCCGGTAAGAAACCAGTTTTGGTTTGGCACTGATGGAGTGACCCGTCCCACTGCCACACCGGTCCATCCAGCTTACTGAACTTAAAGACCAGCAAAACACCTCAAACCATCCTGTGTCTGAGACATATACTATAGATACCTTACCGTTCAAGACATTCTACATCAAAAATATGAATACAATTTAAAAGAACTGTGTTCTATTTGAATATATTTTAAAATGTAATTTTTTTCCTTCAAAGGCAAAGGCATCATTACTCCAGTTTTCAGTGTCACATAATCCTTCAGAAATCATTCTAAAATGCTGATTTGCTGCTCAAGAACATTTATTATTATCAATGTTGTTGATTGCTGTCTAATATGTTTGTGGAAACCGTAATACATTTTTGAGGATTATTTGTCCATTGCTTCTATCATCCGTCAAGAAAAAGTTCTAAAGTCTAATGAGATTAAAGGAGAACTCCGGTGCAAAATGAACCTTTGGTCTAATAAAACATCGGCACCTCGTCAACCGTTCTCTGAGATTTGTTTTCATGATTATCGAATGTAAAGAGTTTTATCTCTAAAAACTGTTTAGCGTATAATGCTTCCATAGTCTGTGGCTAACCGTCAACTGTCTGGTTACCATACACAACTTTTGTGTTCAACAGAAGAAAGAAATTAATACAGATTTGTAACAACATGAGGGTGAGCAAATGATGACAACATTTTAATTTTTTGCTGAACTATCCCTTTAAAGGTTTTTCCTAAACCATGAATGCCAATAGAGGGTATGCGCGTGATGTCACCGTCGGCCGGATTGCCAGCAGTTACTCACAGTGAGTGGCAAAAATGCCACGAAAAACAAACACAACACATATAAAGTGGGAAAGAGCTTTGCAATTGACTGTACGACTAGATTTGACAGAAAATCGGAGGTTTTTACAGACTGCTACAGAAAGAGGAGCAAATGGATCGCTGCAATTCACAGAAACGACTGGACTCAGTCAGCGAAAGGTGGATTTGCAGTTATCATTTTGTGTCAATATGGTGTTAAACCATACCCATATATTAAAAACTCATCAATTAAATATTTATCATTGCATTATTGGATGCTTTTTTAATAAACACTGACCAAAAAAAACAAACTATAAAGTTTTAGGGCTGGACTGGACGATATGATGATATATATAGGCTATAAGTTGTATAACACTGATATAAGTGATCACCCGGATTTAGACCGACCTATATTGTATTTATATAAAGCGTTCACAGGCAAATTTGCTTTATGTTTAGGTCTCTATTGCTTTTATTTCCCCCGGTGTCGAAATCAGGCAAACATAAATGTCAGGCAACACGATTCCTGGCCACATGTCAATATCCATGGATCACTGGATCTTTAGTAAGTTGTAAGGAACACTATATTGAGTCCAACGTTTAGTTTAATTTGATCAAATTTAGTTGCATTTTCGCAGGTTCCTCTATTAAATCCAGTCACGCAGCAGATCTTTTGCCACTCAGTCAGGCGGGAAAGTGACGTCAGTGCATTCCCTCTATAAATAACCTTTATTTTTAAGACTGTAGTATGGATTTAGCAGGATTCGGGGGGATTTTTTTGGGTAAACTTGGGGGAAACATGTACCCCGTTACTCCCACACACTTGTGTGAGTGTGTGAGTTTGTTAGACACTAGGATCTGTCGGGTGTCCATGCCGTAATTCCAGCTGAAGCTCAAGACATCTCCCTGTAACTGAAGCTTTTGGCTCCTAATCGGCCCAATCTGATAACCATGAAACCCATTCAGGACCACTTGAAGAGCTCAGATGTCTCTGGTTCTGTAATTCCTTCTCTCTCTCATAGCTCTGCTCCAGTTTTCCACAGGGTGAGCTCTGATCTGTAATTAGTTTGCTGTAGCTGGGCTGTGGTTTACTCTGCTTACTTTGAACCCCTGAGAAGAGCTGCCCTACCAGCCAGAACAAGAGTAACGTCCTGTCAGACACGGGGCCCTCTTGTAAAGGTAATCGCTGGAAGCGTCATAGAAAATGTAAAAATGCTCAGCAAAAAGAGATAACTTTTGGAGGAAGTGTAGAGGTGCTCTCTCATGGAAAAGTTGCTACCATGATAGCCTGACCCATGGTTATCGAGCTTTTGCTATGCGTTGCTAAGCAGTTGCTAGGGTTTTCTGGGAGGTTGCTTACTGGCCCAAGATAAAAATATGTCTCAGACCCTCATATATTTGCCCATCTGTGGGAGTTTGTACCTGTTTTATTGTGTACCCATGCTTTTTTGTCCAGTCATGTTGAAAAGTAAACACACCTCTCCTCAACAAGCCACATCGTTTGTTTTAAAGTTTGTTCAAATCCCTTATCCAAGTATGATAATAATGTGATGTTTGTCTTAGTACACACCACTAATAAAGACAACTAGGGAGTGTGAGACAGAGGATGAACTGAGAGAAAGAGGTAATGTATATTTTTAGAAGGAGGGGTTTGACTGAATGAGAGTGAGGACAGATTTATAGACGACTATAAAATGAAGCTCTTCTCTGGGTTTAATAGATGATGCCCGTTTAAGACTTCACCTGCCTTTATTTGTTTCCCTATAGAGAGCGAGTGTGTGTGTGTGTTGCTTTATTTTGGCTCAAAATCAGGTAATAAAGGAAAACGTGCTCAGTTTCTTCCTCAATTTACTTTTATGTACGGAGCCCCCCTAGTCCCACTTTGGCAAAAAAAATTAATTATAACTATCTTGTGGCCTCAAGATAGTAACTCGTGGCCTCAAGATAGTAACTCGTGGCCTCAAGATAGTAACTCGTGGCCTCAAGATAGTAACTTGTGGCCTCAAGATAGTAACTTGTGGCCTCAAGATAGTAACTCGTGGCCTCAAGATAGTAACTCGTGGCCTCAAGATAGTAACTCGTGGCCTCAAGATAGTAACTCGTGGCCTCAAGATAGTAACTCGTGGCCTCAAGATAGTAACTCGTGGCCTCAAGATAGTAACTCGTGGCCTCAAGATAGTAACTCGTGGCCTCAAGATACTATCTTGTGGCCTCAAGATAGTAACTCGTGGCCTCAAGATAGTAACTCGTGGCCTCAAGATAGTAACTCGTGGCCTCAAGATACTATTTTGTGGCCTCAAGATAGTAACTCGTGGCCTCAAGATACTATTTTGTGGCCTCAATATACTAACTCGTGGCCTCAAGATACTATTTTGTGGCCTCAAGATAGAGTTAGTATCTTGAGGCCACGAGATAGTATCTTGAGGCCACGAGTTAGTATATTGAGGCCACGAGATAGTAACTCGTGCCCTCAAGATACTATCTTGAGGCCACGAGTTAGTATCTGATGGTGATTTCAAACTCGTGAAAAGTCCTCTCCCTCTCCAGAGTGATGATATTACTACGCCGAGTCGAAGTGCTCATCACTTGGGTATTCCGCCATACAATTTAGTTATACACTTTACACGCTTTGAAAAGCGCAACGTTTTATTTTGTGTCACCATTCTTGGTCGAGTTACACTGCTTGAGTAACTGTATTTAAATAGGGAAAACGTGGAGGTATTTGGTCTCTTCTCTGCTTGGCCTGTATTGAATGAACTGGGCTAACGTTAACGTTAGTTATATTAAGTGCTATCAAAGTATGTATCAATTCCTCTTAGTTTAGGGAATAACTTAGTTTAATATGAAAAACGGTGGAGCATCCCTTTAAGTAATTGTGAGATTTATGGTTAAGTTGCAATTTTATAAAGTAGTACATCCAATATCTTACTACATACTACTTACCCTTCACTAGCATGTGATGAACACAAAACAAGAGTTGGGACACTCTCTGAAATCTTCCATTAGAATCTGTTGGCCACAAACCACTAAAAACAGCCAATGCTGGTGATTCAATTTGTTCTTAAGTTTGTTCAAATCCCTAATCTAACTATGATAATAATGTGATGTTTTTCTTAGTATGCACCACTTATAAAGAACACGTAGGAGTGTGAGACAGAGGGCGAACTGTGGGAGAAAGAGGTTTAGATAATATTAGGAGGAGGGGTTTGACTGAATGACTGTCAAGTATATACTTGCTCTTCACAAAACAAGAATTGGGACACTCTCTGAAATCTTCCATAAGAATATATTGGTTTAGAGTTCTTCCACAAACCACCAGAAACTAGCCAATGCTGTTTACCAGCTATGAATAGGTGTATCAACATGATGCACTAACACATCAACCGCTTTTTCCTGACACTTCCCCGCTTTGACGCACACAGATGATGGTGTTTGTGTAAATGATCTGGCCTGGTATCGGTGTGATTGTGTAGCTTTCATATTTCAGTTTTACCTATGCTTTTTCTGAAACAAAAAAAAAACGTAATTGATCAAGTGATATGAAAGAAGAAGAAAAAATGAAAAGATCAGGAGAGGAGAAATGATTTAAGGGGCGGCAGGAAGTGCACACTCATGAACTGTGGCTTCTCTCCTCACATTGCCCTCTCTGTCCCCAAAGAGGAACTCAAAGCATTCATTTATTTTTATGATATTTCAACAAACAAATAATAAAAATAAATCAATTTAAACCCCAAACGTCTACACGTATATTTAGGGGCCCTTCATTCATCTAGTGGTCACCAATCTCACCAGGTCAATATTTGGCGAGCTAATTTTGAGAATTTGTCCTCTCTTTTGTGAAAGGGAATGTGTGAATGCAGTAATCTTTACCATTACCCTGTTCATCTTTCTTTTAGTTTTTTTTTTTTTTTTCATTTGCATATTTGACATATCATGACAATTAAGAACAATTCACTCCCAAATTCTCACGATCATAATGCATACTTTTAACTTTTAAAATATCATTTAAATTCTTTACTGAGATAAAGAAATAGTGTTTGACTATTCATGTGATCTCAACATGGTGGCCACATTAAGAAGTAAAATAGCTTCTTTCAGACAAATTATATGACTGGCTTCATCTTATGTTTCAGATTATATATTTTTAATGATTACTATTATTTTCTTTTTAGTATAATTTAATTTTTTTTATAAAAAATTGTGCATTTGTTTTTATCTTTATTTATTTTTATCTGTATTTATTTTTAACACAAATTAATTTTCTTTTATTAGATATGTGACAAGATATTTTTTAGATATTTTTTTAGAATAGATATTTTTTATCTACTTTTGATACTTTTAATAGATATGTGACAAGATATAAAAAAATAAATTAATGTCTTTGTCAACAAGTGATAGAAATCTTTTGTAACTTTATAAATGTCTGGACTGTTTTAAATAAATCCATTGAACTTTCTATTCATCAAAGAATCCTGAAACAGCAAAAGTATTTAGTAGCAAAAAAACACAGTTTTCTACATTGATAACAATAAGAACCATTGTAAATAATTGAGAACCAATAATAATTGATCAAATAATTGGCAAAATTAGCATATTAGAATGATTTCTGAAGGATCATGTGACACTGAAGACTGAAAATTCAACCTTGTATCACAGGAATAAATTACATTTTAAAACACAGTTTTGTTGTTTTTAGAAGAAGTCTGTTACACACACTACAACCCCATACACACACACACATCCACTTATCCTCTTTTCAAAAGTCTTTTTCCATTAATTATTTTTTTTTGTTGTTGTTGGTTTTTTTAGACTGAATGAAAGTGAGGACAGATTTATAGACGACTATAAAAGGAAGCTCTTCTCTGAGTTTAATAGATTATGCCCATTTTAGACATCACCTGCCTTTATTTATTTCCCTAAAGAGAGTGTGTGTGTGTTGCTTTATTTTGGCTCAAATCAGGTAATAAAGGCAACAACAACAAAAAACTCTATGGAGACTAAAAAGGTTTTGGTCATTTATGGTTTGGTCATTCTTTCTCTTTTTTTGTCTCTTAGATTGTTCCACAGATTGGTGTGACGCTGGACAGTTTGGGTTTTGACTCCGAGATGCAGGCCCTGTACATGGCCGTGAGCTCGGGGGAAACGGGTCGGAAACGCAAACGCTCTCCTTACAGCAGCCCTGCAGCAGAAGACACCCACGTCGCTGAACATCACGCACCTGATCACCTACCAATCACAGGTTCAGACACTAAGCATTCAGGAATGGGAGTTGTTACGCTTCAACATTACTCACAGAGAATTGGCACCCGTTGATATGTTAGGTGAAGTTTAATATTAGTGGTATTATTAAATATCTAGTGACCAAACATTATGAATATTATGACTTTTACTACTGCTATTATATGACGCAAGTCATTCAGACTTTCTTTTTCAAAATAGTAGTCCACAATATAATATACTAATGAATACAACCCTGGGTTGTCTAGAGCCTGTAGACTGCTTTTTGGGTAAGGACTCGGGCTGGATTCACTGGGAAAAGGCAAAGGATGTGATGGTTAAAGAGCCTTTCTACCGATGTATGACAGAAGGTGCTTAATACAGGATAATAGCTATTTTTTGTAATATTGGAGCCCTTTTGTCTACTTTTGTGTTCCACAGATGAAAGGTTATATTGGTTTTGAACAACACGAGGATGAATAAATGATGACGTGGTGTTTGTCTTGTTTGCTGTGCAGGTGTGGCGTCTTCACTGGCTTCTCAAGAACAGAATAATGTCAAAGGATCATCAGGAAGACCTCTGGTGGCAGATAGTAAACAGGTTTGGTCTTTTTCCCCTCTGCCATGTGTTAGTTGTTTCTATCGTTTTACTTATTCTTTTCAAAATTAACAAAATAAATATTCGATTCATTCTTTCGGAGAAAATGTTAGTGGCTCCTTCGGCTGACTTGTTCAACTCTTCATTGTACAGTGAACCCAACATTGCTGAGCCTTAGGCCGTGTGTCCACCAAAGCGTTTTTCCACGCGCCTGGCGCATGTTTTCAATTGTTTTCAATGGGAGCGCCGCGTTTTTTAAACGCCATGAGCGTACCGAGGCGCTGAGCGTTTTTTTCACGCTGAAGCGCCGAGCGCCCAGCGTTTTTTACTGGTCGCTGGGAGTTGAAAAATGTTCAACTTTGGATAAAACGCAGCGCTCATCACTGTCACTTTTTACCCAGCCGTCCAATCACAGTGGAGGAGGGGCGGGATTAATACCACACCGACCAACTGTCACAACATTCAAACTGCTGCGGATATTCTGTATCATAGCAACGAAACGTCCCAACGGAAAAACGCTGCGCTGCCAAAACGCTCTCAAGCGCCCAAAGCACGGCGTCTTCAGCAGAGTGTCTAGAGTTTTCAGCTGGCTAAAAATCCTTTGGTGGACACACGGCCTTAGGCTGGTAAAGTTTGACAACTATGTTTGTTTTTAGAGGCTCTGGAAGTTCAACAAAAAAGGCCTGTGTTCTTCAGGACAACTTTAACGCTAATCTGAACAGGCTACAAAATGTTACTCCCCTTGATATGATTAAAAAAAAATGTAAAGTCAACTATAAATTAAGATCAAACTGAACTTATGTACAAAAATGCACCTACAGTGGATGTCTATGGGGCAGCCATTGCATGCTTTCCCTGTAGACTTGGCGATCAAAAGAATAATGCGAGAGGTTAAAGTTGAAATTATAAGTGGTTTCCCTGAATATTCCTTGAAGGGAACTAAATCCAATTCTAAATGATTCCTTCAGACTGTTCCTTCAACTGCTGCTGGTTCTGAGGAACGCTCCAACTCCTCACGGATGAAAAAGAAGAAAGCAGTTGGGCTTTTTCGGTGACAATTCATCCCTCTGAATCAAATGCCACCACATATGGACACTTTTATTTTCTTAATTCTTTTATAAACATTTTTATTCATAGGTTGGATTTGTAATTGATTTTGGACATTTTAATGTTGGTTTTTATTCTCTATGCCCATCTTAAAGTTGTTTGTGTGTTAAAAGTACTGAATAAACTATTGCTTTCCTTAATGCAAGCTCTGTAGGTCGTTAATGTACTCTCAGGCTCAGATGTCACTTCCAAAAAATGGCAGAAGAAAGTCATCGTGTTTACCACTGAGACAATGACCGCTTATCAGGTTTAACTAAATGCTGGATTTTCAAAGGTATTGAGTTTTTAAAAGACGTCCAAGAGTTTTGCCAGTTTGTCGCGCCGTTCTGTGATTGTAGGGATCTCGACTTACTGACTGAACAAAACGAACTGTGATTGGTTGCTTTACATGTTAGTCAGGCAGCCTTTTGGGCGGTCCTTGGCCAATGAAAGCTGCTATGGAGTCCAGACCTTCTGCCTACGTGAGACTAGGGTTGATGTCTTAGACATATACACTAGACCAGTGTTTCCCAACCCTGTTTCTGGCGGCACACCAACACTGCGTGTTTTCTTTGTCTCCCTAATCAAACACACCCGATTCAACCCATCAGCTCATTAACCCACCTGATTATGAGCTGATGGGTTGAATCAGGTGTGTTTGATTAGGGAGACAAAGAAAACACGCAGTGTTGGTGTGCCGCCAGGAACAGGGTTGGGAAACACTGCACTAGACGTCACCTTGGGGTTCTAAGCATGCGTCAAAACCGCCGCCATCTTGGAACAGGGCTGTTGTCCTATGACTTTGACGCTTGCTTAGAACCCCAAGGTGATGTCTAGTGTATATGTAGGCAGAAGGTCTGGACTTCAAATTAATTGATGGTAGCTGACTTTTGTGCTGTGTATGCAACACTATCTCATGACCAATTCGTCGACGAATTCGACGAATGATTAAAAAGTGTCTAATTCGTACGACCTCACTCGTATGAATTTGTACGATTTGTCTAAACCCACGTGATGGTTAGGTTTGGGGCGGGGTAAGGGGTATAAATTCATACGAGTTGGCCAATTCGTAAAATATGTACGATTTAGCAAAATCGTACTAATTCGTACGAGTGAGGTCGTATGAATTGTTAGGATTTAGCCACTTTTTAATCATTCGTCGAATTCGCACGACTTGGTCGTGAGATCGGGTTGGTGTATGAAGTTCACATGAATGAAATCTGAACTAGGAAGAATTATTATTAATTTTTTTCTGGAATCAATGATAAACACATGTCTGACCATTGTAACGAACCAAAAAAAACTAGAAAATCGCATTCATGATGATTTATGGTGATTTTATTTCCGTTAGACCTTTGTCTACTACATTGACGCTGATGTATTAAAGTGGAGGGCTCCCCTGTTCCAAGATGGCGGCTCTATTGACGCATTCGTTCTAATGAACTGCCGTAGCAAAGGCGACGTCTAGTGTATATATCTATGGGTTGATGTGAGCAGCAGATGAAATATGTACTGTAATGCGCAAGATGTGTTTTGCGAATTTCGAGTTCAAATATGAGTGGCTAACTTAATGCAGTAGAAAGACAAGATGCACAGGATTTTATCCGTCTGTTTGGGGGAACAACATTGGCTACGTTTACACACACAACTTTTGTTTCAATCGGACTGAAATCAACGCTAAACGTGGTCTGACTCTGGTTGATCTGTGCATTTATGTCACACAAGCTTTTGATTTTGTGACATGCACACACAGCACAAATATACAATTTCCCACTGTTTGTGCACAATAAACATTCTCCTACATTGGTTCTTTATATGGTTTAAAACCCTCTGGGGTACTTAAATTTTAAAAAGCTGTCAATACGATTATTAATGAATTATCTGGTTGCATGTAAACATAGCCATTGTGTTTTACAGGGTACCGACTGCTACAACTAATGCGTCAAATAAAAAAGACAAAACAAGAAAGTCACTGGATTTGGCAAGGTTTGTGGCATTAGATGTGCAGACTTTAGTTTGAGGTCCTTACTAGGAAGTAAATGGGATATCCTTGAGCACAAATGTATGTTCTGCTTCATTTTCCCGGTCATGTTCCATAAAATCATCTGGAAATTCTGACCACAAACCCAACATGCATTTTCCTCTATTTTCTTTGGGTTTGTCTGTGCCTTTGTTTTGAATAAGCTACCACTTTGTTTCACGCCGTTCTATTATCTTAGTCTTGTTCATTTATCCATCCCTAAACATGACATGTAAAGCCAATTGTGGTTCGTTGTTTTACCTGTTAGCCAGATGCCTCGTAATCTGTGAAGTGGACCAGACAGCATGCCAATAGTACAGTCTCTGCAAGACTACTTTAAGACCTGTTGAATTGAATATGAAGTACAAACTGCTTTAAATCTAGTTGTAGACTGACACAAGATACGTTTTACTGTATTTTTGCTGTCCACAGACTATTTTCTGATGCCTGGCCAAAATACTCTCTAATTAAAATGTATTCAGCAATACCAGTAACATCTTCGAGCTGTCAACAGTGTGGTCACAGCAACCAGCAAAAAAAAAAATGTCTACGCCACTGAAGGAGACACAGCACTGTCATAATTTTCCTACCAGTGTCATTTGGTTTTAGTTCTGGCGTTTAACTGGTGATTCGTCTTCAGTGGAGAAGCCATTAGAGTTATTTTAAAGACATTAGAGTTCCTGGGAAGGATGGCTCACCATGTCTAGTCTCCAGTGTCTGTCAGTAAAACTAATATTGACCACCAATCACTGCACTTGTCATGGAGACTATTTATCTATTTTCTGGTGATGTTCTGCTTGTGTGAGAAGGTTATCATCATCATTATTATTATTAATAAAACATGTTTTAGCTAGCATTCTACAGTACTTTTTTTTCTTTATTAAAAATGTGTATAAATATGGATTTATTATTAGTGGGACATCAGGTAAATGTCTTTTAAACATCAGGAACTAATTGAAAGCAAGTCGATTCATAATTAATAATTGCCACAATCATCTTTCTCTTGCTGAGAGGTAGGGCGCTTGTTCTGATTGATTACGATCATTAAACACTGCTATTGTGAGCTAACGTGTCCATATTTCTGGCAGCCTCATTGGAGTGCTATAGCACAGATCCATACGGTAGCTTATGTGTTGTCCTTGTGATGGTGATTGGTTCTACATGACTTTTAACAAAATCATGGTGGTCTAAGCTGATTTAGATGATAGATCAGCTAGACTACACGCTTGTGTGGCCACAAATGACCTCTTCGCACCAGTACCATATCAATGCACTGACCACCTCAAGCTTAATTTTTTTTTCAGCGGGGACATAAATAATTTTCCAAAATTCTATTTTTAAAAATAAATTGCTTTTTTTTAAAATATTTTCTCAATTCCACATTGTAAAAAAAAATATTGTTGGTTTAACTTAAAAAAATGAAGTAACCTGGTTGGCTTAAACATCATTGAAATGGAAAAATTGAGTTAAAACAATGAATGAGATTGATTTAATCATCAGAAACTGAAAATATTATGTTATCTGAACTACATCAATTATTTAAGTTGATTTGTCAAAAGAAAAAATGTTGTGATTACATATCATGATTTTTTACATGAAGTTTTAGTGTATAAACCACTGTTCCTCTTTTGCTGATGATCTATCCCACTTTAACTTAAGTGTCCTGACACAAATCTCCACATTAAAAAAAAATATTTTCAAGATTTGTTTTCACAACATTTTTTCTTTTGTCAAATCAACTTAAATAATTTATTTAGTTGAGAACTTATTATTTTGAGTTTCTGATGATTAACTCAATCTCCTTCATTGTATTAACTCGCTTTTTCCAGTTCAATGAACTTAAAATTTTAAGGCAACCAGGTTACTTACTTTAAGTTAAACCAACAATATTTTTTTACAGTGTACCAAAAACTTCCCACTTTTTCATAGTCCACCTTGACCAAATCAGTTTACAAAAATAAAATATATAATAATAATAGAATTAAATGGGCAACTGGCCATTTAATTTTTTATAAGTAAAAGTGGAAAAATAGAAGTTTGATATAAATTGAGTTACTCATATAATTAAATTATTTGTTAACTAATTGGCCATATAAAAGATTGAGTGAAGAATTATAGGTGTGTGTGTGTGTGTGTGTGTTTGTTTAAGCACACGTGTGCTGACGTACCGGTGACAGGCAGTAGAGGATTGCTGCTCAGGTTCAAAAGACTGGACACATCAGGGTCCGAGAGTCCAGACTTGTAATGCGCCTGCTGTTTGTCTCGCGTCTTGGCAGCCGCCGGTTGCGGTGCAGGGGGAGAGCAGCAGCAGCAGCAGGGCTGATAAAGAGGAGGGCAGAGACAGACAGAGGGCAGGACTGGCAGGGTGCGGCTGCTTCAGTAGCATCTGAGCTCGGGTCACTTCCATTTCCATCTCAACTGAGAGCCGCGCGCCACTGTGCAGTAGTCAAACAGCCGAGCCGGGAGCCAGAAACCGCTGCGGGGACGCGCACTCTGACCGCGACTCAGCGCAACCAGGGCCCGCCTGCAGGCGACTCTCAACGCGCGTGCCAAGATAAACGGAACTTCTCTATTTATTCCCCCTGTCTCCGCGTGGACCGAGAGAAAGCGAGTTTTACAGACCTGAGAGGAGGACTGACGAGCTGGCACCATCCTCTCCGTCAACCAACTGCCTGAGGAACCCAACGTCTGCCGGAGTCTCTTTCCGTGCGTAAAAGGATGGTGAGCGCCAGGTGTCCTAATAGACTGGTCCTCCTCCCCCTCCGGTGATCTTGCGCGGGGACTGAAGCTGAGATTTGGGGGAGGAGGGTCGCTTTACCATCATCTTCACCATCTTTGACACTCCATCTTTTGGAGTGCCCGCTGGCACCGGTTGGCATGAGACTCTCCACAGCAGCGGCGCTCCTCACCGGCTTCATCTTGGCTTTCTCGCCTGCGTACGACAGCTGTGGACCGGGCAGAGGTTACGGCAAGAGACGAACTACAAGGAAACTCACGCCTCTCGCCTACAAGCAGTTCAGTCCAAACGTTGCCGAAAAAACGCTGGGAGCCAGTGGGAGATATGAGGGGAAGATCACTCGCAGCTCCGAGCGCTTTAAGGAGCTGACGCCCAACTACAACCCTGACATTATTTTCAAGGATGAGGAGAACACAGGTGCGGACCGCATGATGACGCAGGTGAGGCAGACGCACGCGGTCCATGAAAAGGTCTGAAGGCAGTTCGCTCGGCTAATTGACCGACCGTTTATCACTCAGTTGAGATTTTTATCCAAAAGGACTGAAAGGGATTGTTCTCACAAAAATTGTAATTCTGTCATCATCACCCTCATCAACTTTGAAAGACAAGTTGAGTTATTTTTGATTAAATCCGAGAGCTTTCTGCAGCTAGCCTACTATGCAACTGCCACTTCAAAAAGTTTATAAAGAGATCATAAAACTAAGCCATATGAATTGAGTGGTTTAGTCCAAAATTTCTCAATGTGATTGCTTTATATGATGAACATAGGCTTTTATCCACAAATAAACATTCATCAACTCACACATCAGTTGTGGTAAAGAGAAGCTCAACTTCAAGTATGTTCGCTTGACACATCACGTTTGAACTTAAGCAAGAACCAAAGAGGTTTGTTCTCATCAAGCATATTTGTTTGTGCTTCTGATTATGTTCCATGGTTCAAGTTTAAATGAACTTATTTATGAACTTTTTGAAGCGTCAAAGTGGTAGTTGCGTAGCTGTCAATGGAGACTACAGAAAGCTTTCTGATTTCCCCAAAAATATCTTAATTTGTGTTCTGAAGACGATCGAAAGTCTTACAGGTTTGGAATGACATGAGGGTGAGCAATTAATGACAGAATTTTTATTTTTGGGTGACCTATCCATTTGAAGTACACTTGTGGTTAAAGAGAACATTAAACTCTTTACTCTCCCTCAGGTCATTCCAAACTTGCGACTTAGGCTACTATCTTCTGTGGAAGATAAAAGAGATATTTTGAAAAGTGTCTATTTTTTTTTTTTTTTTTTATCTTTTCTAGAAGTCAAACGTAACCAAAACTATTTGGTTACAGACATTTTTAAAAACAGTTTTGTGTTCCGCAGAAGAAAGAATTAAAGTTTCAGAGAAGCACCTGTGAATAAATGAGGACCAATGCTGATTTTGGTGTGATGTGTGAACTATCCCTTTAAGCATTTTTATCAATGAGACTGGAGGTGGTTCATGGAAGAATCATGTTTGAGCCTACAGCCTTCCTACACCACCCTCTGCCTCTTTGCAGTTGTTTACTATTACTATACTATTTAATATAGTAAAGATCCATAGCATTGGTTCAGGGTACATCATAGGTTAAAAATGGCAGTGGGCATCAGAAAAAGGTAGTTCTCTTGAGATGATTCAGAGAATATGTTAAATGTCTGCAAATTATTAGTTTAAACTTTCATCCAAAGTGACTTCACTTACAGTATATGCCTGGGTCAACAATTGATGAAGGGTCTTTACTATCAGGGAGGTTTGAACCTAAGTTTACAGCCCAGATCTTTAACAGACAGCACTATTTCTGTGCTATTTCTTCAGTGTCCTTTCTTCTATGCGCAATAAATCAGGGTAGGCCTACTACTGTCCTATCCTCAAACGGTTGTGGACTTCAATAAAGGCGTGGAGTTTGTTTTGAAAAGTTGAGAAAAATCCTTGAACGAATTCTGAGGATGTGTTCAAGAAAGACTTTCATTCGAAGTGACTTATTACAGGGACAGACCCTCTAGAACAGCATGGTTTGCTGTGTTGAGTTTATGACTGTGGTTTGTACCTTCGACCCTTCAGTTACCAGGCCAGATATTTTGAGACTGCGCTACATCACCCGTATAGTCACTAATCAATGGCCTTTTTGAGGACCCTTTCCTCAAGTCACTTTTCTTTTACTACAACTGTCTCATAGGTGAAAAATGGTGGTGGAATGTATGTGGGGATAGAGACCACAGTTTTTTTCCTTGGGTTCATTCAAGGTCTCAGGTCTTTCAGTCTTCACAACAGAGAATATGGGGGCAGGTTTCGTCAAATTAAAGACACAGTAGTCGTCAGGTTATTTTATAACCACATATTTGAACTTTCTCCCACGGGGCTCTCGCTCAATTTATGTGAAAGAATGAACGCAAAAAGGGGTGACTGTCAATAAAATGGAAAGGAAACCTGAAACGTTTAATTAAAACAGTGCCGTAGCTGTTTTAAGCACGATTGGAAAAGAAAACATTAAAACTGCCCTTGTAGATTGAGCATGACCTGTGACTGTTTTAATGTTTATCCGTATGCTTAAACACGACCGCTCGTGATTAACGACATACACCCCCCTTTTTGAAGCGTCAGATATTTTTTACGACGTTGATGTGGTCCCGAGTGGAATTTATTTGACTCCAATCTCCCCCTCACCTAAAAGTATTTATATCAGCTCCTTTCCTCTGAATGCCCACACGTTAATGTCCACGAGAGCCACGTGGGAACTGAGGAGGGGCTCATAGATCTCACCCCGTCTTTACCTGTCACCTCTCCGGCGAGCGCCGCGTTCGTTTACCTGACCTTCAGGCGATTTATGAGGGCCAAACTGCGGCGACGGCTGGAGACAACCTCTGGTCTGTTTTTCCTTTTTATTCTGTGTTATTTTTTTGTTTGTTTTCGTAGCGTACGTGTGTAAAAATAGCCGGTTCCTCGTGCATTTAAGCCTTAATTACACATATTTTTCTCCACCTTATTTTTGATTCAGCGGCGAGTGGCCCCGGCGCTCTCATACAGGCGCGAGTGTTCAGGGCCCCGTGCCGTCGGTGCGCGCGGGGTGAATGTTTGTGTAGCCCGCGGTTAGCGTGAAGGCTCTCCTCCTGAAAACCCGTCGATCTACGCTTTGAAAGCAAAACTAACAGAGTTCACGGGCTGATTTATGAAGTCCAGTTCACTTTTGCGACCACAACGAAAAAAGCTGAAATCCACACCGCTATGTGAATAGGCATCTATTACAGCTCGCCGAGACGCTATTCTTATCATCCAATCCGGAGACATGGTCGAAAAAAAATCTTCATAAATATCTATAGGCTATTGTATCTTTAAACTAAAAACTCACATTTTTCCATTCAGGTTCTGAAATGGTGCCAAATGTAGACTACATATTTCTAGTTAACCATAAACTAGTGTTTCCTTTTGCAGGTCACAATAAACCGGTTCTACAGTCTTTTCATGAATCACCGGAACTCTTCAAGGTCCAGGAGCTCATTGTTTCAACTTTTGGATTGGGGAAAACTGAAAGGGATAGTTCACCCAACAATGAAAATCACGTAGGCCTATACTCAACCTCGCGTTGTTCCAAACCTTTATGAGTTTGTTTCTTCTGTTGAACACAAAAGAAGATATTTTAAATAAAGTTTGTAACCAGACTTTTGACGGTAGTCATTGACTTCCATAGTACGAAAGAAATATGGAAGTCAATGGCTACCGTTTAATGGTAGCCATTGACTTCCATCAATGGCTACCAGTAAGTAGCCATTTTTTTTCTTCAAAATATCTTCTTTTGTGTGGACAAAAATGCATCTAAGTGAGGATGAGGGTTTTGTTATTTGTTCCAAACCTGTTTGACATTTCAAAAGAGATGTTTTGAAGAATGTTCACACTGCTCTATTCCACATAATTCCTCTATTCCAAACATTCACTAAAAATGTTATTCTTTGCTGTAGAATTCTATTCTCATTTGTGTGTCTGCATATTCAAACTTCCTGATTGGTTGTGTGATGTGCGAGAACCAATGATTTTTGGCATCTGATGTCCTCACCTCCAAGTTGATGAATGAAATTGTGAATATCCATATCTATTTTTGTGAAAATGAAACAAGAATGAATTATGAGATCTATATCGAGGGGTGATTTTTATAGATCATCCCAGAAGTTCTCATCACTCTAGTCTTAGCCTCAAACATCACAAGACTTTCATCCTGGTTCCTTCAACAAAAACCAATTGGCATGTAGATCGTTGCTGGAAATAAGGTCTGTAACCAATAAAAGTTTATTATTCTTACATGGTTTCTTCGAGAAAATCTTTACAAATGAGCACAAAATTTAAAGCCTAAACGCAATCTTGAGATGTAAAAAGCTGAAGTTAAGCCATATGTAGGTGGTATGACTTCATTGGTTGTCTCTAATAACTCTTTCGATCTTTATTTAAAATCTACAAGTTGGAAAGTTTGAGTTACAATAGTTTACAAGAGGGTAAGTAGACGCTGTAAAAGTGGACTAGTAAGTTGAATAGTTTTTTTCATGACTCACACACACACAAAACCACCCTTCACAAGTGAAACATTACTGATGTATTTTATGTTGTAGAATAAAACGTGAAAATACCTTGAGCTTGTGTTAACCAAAGACCTTATTTCAGGCATTTAGCCAAAAAAAATTATTGAAAAAACCCATTGTCTGCCAGATACTGGAACTCACCTCTGGGTTTTAGTAGACTCTAAAAAAAAATGCTGGGTTGTCAAATATGGAAAAACCCAAATGTTGGGTTAAAAATGCCTAAAAACAAAATCCAATGGCTGAGTTTGTCCATATTTGACCCAAAGATGGGTTAAAACAACCCAGCATTTTTTTAGAGAGTACTTATTCCTGCAGCACTTTATAGTACATGCTTTTAGTGAATACATTTCATTATGGTTTTTATTTTAAGTCAATAGTACCTGGTGTGTTTACCATATGTGTTTGAGAAAGAGCAGTGTGACCATTCTATAAAACATCTCCGTTTAGGTTTCATGGATGAAAGCAAGCCATGCAGGTTTGCACATTTGCATACAAGTACGAGTGTGAGAGAGTGCATTATCATTGTTGATGCTTTGACTGTAGTCTAAGACATGTTTTGGTTTCAATGACCCTCAGAGACTCAACAGAAAAACCAAACACACCGGCACTAGTTTTTTCCAATTTCCATTCCTCTCCCAGCCTGGACTGTGATGGTCCAGTATCCACCGAGACCAAGCACTGCTCAGAGAGATAGATCCTAATAAGCCCAGAGACATCAAATCACTGAGCTTAGACTAAAACAGATAGTCCACAGAGCTTTGTAGGGTAGCTATTGAGTGGAAAGGTGGGTCTACAATTCAGAGAACAGAAATAGATGGTTTGATGGCGCAACTATGCAGTGAGGACTTAGAACGGCGACATCAAAGAATCTCTGCCGTCACTCAGTAAGCAATTTGTGACCACTTAGTTGGTGGTTATCCAGTGACCTTGCATGTCTCGGGGCCTCTGGTTGAGACAGGGATTTATCAGCCCACGGGCTGAGTGTGTTTGTGCTAACCACAAATGCGTCAGTTCTACAAATGGCTGTCAGGATTATATTTGCCAGTGTTCACCGCGATTCTCACCTAGCAACTGCTAGCCACAGTCTTTTTGACATGAGCATGCTAAAATCCATATTTCTTGCAAGAAAACTCACAGGTTCAAGACAATGGCCTTGTGTTCTTTCTTACTCGGGCACGCAACGCCTCCTTCTGTTTGTTTAATTGGTAACTTATGTATCAGAGTTCAGCATTCAGTTGGGTGCTGTCAGACTGGTCATTTACGCTACATAAACCAAAAGTACATTTTTATATATTTCCCTGTGAGACATTGTGACTGATTTTGAGTTGCTGTTGTCACAATATAAAAATGTGTCACCGTAATCATGGTTACTGTAATGATTTACATGACTCATTTCCATATAGCTCACATTAAATGCATGTAAATGATTAGCCTGGAAGGACAACAGATCATAAAGAATAATTAAACTGGAATAATCAGGTTACTTACTGCTTTAGCTTCCTGGCAAAGTTATTCGATATATTATTATAATAGATTTATCAATATTTGTAATGTTTTTTTTTTTTTTTTTAGTTTTAATGCTAAATTATCTAAATAGTTTTTATTTTTGAATGCAATTTTAGTTGTATGCTTCAAATTGAGCTAAACGAAAATAATAAATGTTGCATCGACAAGTTTTTAAAAAATATTTTATTTTGGTATAAATGGTTTTAGTTATAGTCAACAATAATGACCCTGTTATCTGGTAATCATTTGAGCCCTTTTCATAATAGTTTCTCAAATGTTGTTTTGTCTTTTGCAGCGCTGTAAGGATAAAGTGAACTCCCTGGCCATCTCTGTGATGAACCTGTGGCCTGGCGTGCGTCTGCGTGTGACGGAGGGCTGGGATGAAGACGGACATCACTCTGAAGAGTCTCTGCATTATGAGGGCAGGGCTATTGACATCACTACCTCGGACCGCGACCGGGACAAGTACGCCATGCTGGCCCGTCTAGCAGTGGAGGCCGGCTTCGACTGGGTCTATTACGAATCCAAAGGCCACATTCACTGCAGTGTCAAATCAGGTGAGCTGTGTGTCTGTGTCGGGGTTGTGCATGGGGGAATAGGGCAAGTGAAAAACAGACTAGTCCCTACAAATGAAAGGTGGGAAAAGGAAGGAAAGCAATCATGGTAGGATATTAGCATGTGACTTGTTCATTAGCAAGTCAACGTGAAACATCATTCGCATTTTATTTCTGATTTCATTATACTTATGGGGAATTAGTTGGATTGAGCAAGGATGCATTAAATTGATCAAAAGTGATAACAAATGCATTTGTTACTAAATATTTAAAATATTTATATTTCTATTAGGGCTGTCAAATGATTAATCGCAATTAATCACATCCAAAATAAAAGTTTGTGTTTACATAATATATGTGGGTGCACTGTGTATAATTATTTTATATATACTGTATAAATACACACACATGCTTGTATATATTTAAGGCATATTTTCATGTATATAGGTTTATATATAATTTATATTATTTATAAATATAAATATTTTATGTATAAATAATATTTTTTTTCTTAAATATACATGCATGTGTGTGTGTGTGTGTGTGTGTATATATATATATATATATATATATATACACACACAAAATAATTATACACAGTGCACCCACATATATTATGTAAACACAAACGTTTGTTTTGTATGCGATTAATCGCGATAAATCGTTTGACAGCCCTAATTTCTATTCATCAAAGAATCCTGTAAAAAAATATCATATAAATAATATAACATAATATTAAGCAGCACAACTGTTTTTATCATTGATATTAGATCAATCAGCATATTAGAATGATTTCCGAAGGGTCATGTGACACTGCAGACTATTTATTTTTGATCACAGGAAAACATTTTTAAATATAAAATAGACAACAGAGATTTTAATCTTTGATAATATTTTACAATATTACTGTTTTTACTGTATTTTTGATCAAATAAACATACCATTGACAAGTGAAGAGGAAGTAATTTTTGGATGATGAGGATTTTAAGCAGTTTATAGGATAAAGTTTGATTTCATATTACTTTTAAAACTTTTTTAATCTAACGAACACTAACAAAGCTTCTCACAGCCGTGTAATGTGAGAAGATGAGGGCAAGAGATTCAGCACAATCTGTGGGTTATGGGCTTTCTAATGAAGATTCATCTTGGGATCATTTCTTTGCTTCACATGATGACTATTAAAACATCACAACCTTGCAGCACTGGGCCGTCTGATGAATGCACTCACTCCTCTGTTCACCATTTCTAACATTTACTTTTACCTTTCCTACTTTTCCAGCTGTGCTTCACCTTGATTCTTATTTCCATGCAAGTCTGCAGACTTCATATAGCTTAGCATCGCTCATTTAGCTTTTAGCATACACGCTACTTAATCTTTTCTAGTAATTTCTATTAATCAAACATGCGGGGAAACTGTGGGTGAAGCAAATTGACAATTAAATATTCTTACATCTTCTATTATATATCTCCAATTACATAATTTTGATGTAAAGTAACAATTTAGCAAAAAAGTCAGTTTCATTCACCCTTTCAGCCTTTGTTACAACATAATGTTGTGAAATGCATTAGCCATTTGCAGGCTCACACAGAATCATCTGCTCAACGCATAATAAATATAAATAAAAACGCCACAGATTTGTCAGAACACTCGTCAATCAGAAACTTCTACTTCTGCATGCTTGTTTATTGAAGATTTCAGCCAGCAACTAAGATATGAATAAGCACCTACGTTTAAAGCATTTTACCATAACTAGTCGTTGTTTGGCCCACCTTTTATACAGGTGTGATTGACTATTTTGTCTATTTACATACACTGAGTTTCATAATGAAATCTTTAATATTCATCATCTGTTTCTCTGTTTTTCCTTTTCTCACCATTTTCTTTCCTTTTGTTCCTCTTCTCCTGTCCTTCATGCCCAGATCGTTATGCAAGTCAGCTGACATGATCAGAACAAATACATGGTTTTTATACCTAGCTTATGTGTATATATATATATATATTGTTATGTATATCTTGTAATTTGTACAAAAACATAGAGTCTAAAGAGGCAATATTGCTGGCAGTGCCAGTCAAGTCAGAATCAGTCCACTAGGAGGCGCTCATACACCAACATCCCAATGAAGAGGAATTTAAAAGGCCTAGTGATTCGCCACTTTGAGGATGCCACACTGATCCTATTTACCAACTCAACCAATCACTGAGGCAAACACCGTAGGACCAACCAATGAATGAAGGGTCGAAAGGCCAGAGGTATATCAGTGAGTCACAGGGCATTGAATCCATTTCCTTAATGAATCATTTTCTATTCCTTTCTTTCTCTTTTCATCCTTCTCTTCCATTCCTCAATCTTCTCTTCAGACCACTCAGTAGCAATAAACACGGGGGGCTGTTTCCCTGGAGAGGCTCTGGTGACAATGGAGGACGGCACACATAGACCAATCCGAGACCTGCGAGCAGGAGACCTTGTTCTGGCCTCAATGGGAAGTGATGGGACCGGCGATCTCGTCTACAGCGAAGTCCTCACCTTCCTGGACCGTAGCCCCATTGCCCAGAAGCACTTTTATGTGATCAGCACTGAGGATGGGGCCAACGTCTCCTTAACAGCAGCTCATTTACTGTTTGTCTGGGTTGGAAACTGCTCCAGAGGGGGGCAGCCAATGCCGGGTGCCCTTCGAGCGATATTCGCCAGTGACGCCCGACCAGGGCAGTGTTTGCTGATCGTCGATGAAGAGGAACTCAGGAAGGGTGTTTCACGGATCACTCGAGTGGAGGTGCGGGAGGACCAGGGGGTTTTCGCCCCACTCACTGCCCATGGGACTTTGGTGGTGAATGGCGTGGTCACCTCATGTTACGCCGCGGTGAACAAACAACGGCTAGCTCACTGGGCATTTGCGCCTTTACGCCTGTTGTACAGCTGGACCGGCCCGGATCGGATCCTTAAGAACGGCTTACACTGGTACTCTCATGTCTTACTCAGTGTGGGAAAACTACTGCTAGACTCAGAACTTTTCCACCCTTGGGCCTTAGAAGAAAATGAAAGATGATGGATTGAAAAGAAATGCCGAGATGGGTGAAAAGAGTTGACTGAATGCTCAGGGTTTGTGCTCAGTTAGACGAAATGCATACCATAAGGAGAATTTTTAGTTACTTAAAGAGTTAGTTCACCCAAAAATGAAAATGAAGTCATTAATTACTCACCCCCATGCTGTACCAACCCCGTAAGACCTTCGTTCGTCTTCGGAACACAAATGAAGATATTTTTGATTAAATTTGAGAGCTGTCTCACTACCACATTGGCCACATTAGACTCACATTAGATTTCCACGACGCATGTGCGAGAATTGCGATCTGAAGTAGTGTAAAGCAGATCGCAATTCTCGCGCATGCGTCGTGGAAATCTAAGGAAATCTCGTTTCTGGCCTACAAGGAAGAAAAGAAATAGTCGAATAAACTCATTATTTTTGTTTGTTTTTTCGCACAAAAAGTATTCGCGTCGCTTGATAAACATATAGTTGAGCCACGGTAGTCACTTGGGATATTTAAACATTTTCTTCATTGACTTTCTGGGCCGTCAAGAGGCAGTCCCTTAGGAGCCAATGTGGTAGTTATACAGCTCTCAAATTTAATCAAAAATATCTTCATTTGTGTTCCGAAGACGAACGAAGGTCTTACGGGGTTGGTACAGCATGGGGGTGAGTAATTAATGACTTAATTTTCATTTTTGGGTGAACTAACCCTTTAATAAAGGTGAAGTGTGTAACTCACGCCATGGACCCTTTTCACATTTGCAGGGTTTGGGGTTTGCAGGAAGTTATTGTTGGGTAAACTTCAATTGTGGTGAACGGGAGATATAATTTTACAGCAGATAACATTTTTGCACTCCCATTTGCTCAAATACCAAAAGTTGACCAGTCACGAGTCGACACAACGGTCTCGCCGACCAATCACATTGTAATTTTCAGAAGGAGGAGATTCAGAGCGGAAACTAAACAGGGGTGTATTTCTCAAAAGCATTGCTAGCCAACGCATCTCGGAGCGTTACTGACAGACTAGGAAGAGAGGTGCTGCAACAATGTAAAATATGTCAAAAATATTATGTTTTGTCAGCCCATTCTCATCCCAAGGCGTCATGTAACTGATGCCTTGGGAAGCATTTTGACCATGCTTCAATATCCAATATCCAATAACTACACGCAACGCAATAAAATTCCAGCGACAGCAAGTGTGTCTGTCCACACTAGACGCGACGCGACTGTGAGACGCCACACGTTAATCAAAAATCACAGCCATTCAGAACAGCGTGTGGGCGGAGTCTCTCTGTGAAAGCGCACTGCTGGCCCACACTCGCATTGGAAATGGGTAAGGACATAATCAAATCAAGAAATAACATTATTAAAAATCAAAACATTAACAAAATATACACATTGACTAATTTTGTTATGAAGTACAGTTGTATGTTTGCATAGAATTCATTTTGAACGCTATATTATATGCTTTCAACATCTGAGGTAAATTATCCGTTATCGCTTGTGGCACAGTGACCTATTTTTAACTAATTCTGTCAGCCGCGATGTGGCAGAAATAGGAACCGTTTCTAAAGTAGAAACTTCGCGTGTCGCTGTCGCGTCTGGTTAGGACAAAAACTATGATTAAGATGGAAAAGATACCTTTTATCGCGGGTCGCGGCGTAGCGTGTAGTTAGGACACGGTGTTAGGCACCCTTTAGCGTCAGTTACATGACGCGATCCTAGGGCGTCATTTAATTGACGCTTTTCCTTTAGCGTCAGTTAGCTGACGCCCTAGCCCTACCCCAGACCTAAACCTAACCGCGTCATCTAACTGACGCTTTCCCTTTAACGTCAGTTAGATGACGCCCTAGGACCGCGTCATGTAACTGAAGCTAAAGGGTGCCTATTGAAGCATGGTCAAAATGGTCAGTTAGATGACGCCTTGTGATTAGAATGCGTTGGTTTTTTGAACATTCAGGCATGAAAACCTATTCTGGGAGACCCTGGAAACAAAATCAAGTCTTTGAAAAGGTGCATTTTAAGTCCCCTTAATGCAAAGGTATATAGCACAGAGTTTAGTCGTATAAATGTATAATACAATGTGTAATCAGTGTCCGTGAAAAGGGTCCATTGGTTGAGTCAATGTTGCTGTGTTGGGCTCAAGATGCTCAAACAAATGAAATGGCAAAGGGTTTACACTTCAAGAGAATCATCCTTGCTAATCTGTAGATGGAATAAAGAAAAAACATTTCACATCGATAATTACGCGCATTACCTTTAACTGTAAAAAGAACTGATTGCAAACTGACCTCTGGTCTTGCTTCTTACAGGAATTGTGAGAGACCAAACATTGTCTGCCTTGTGTATGTTTTTTTGCTATTCCCGTATCCCAGTCTCCTTATTCATTAGATGGTCATCAGTCTTAAGACAATCTGTTAAACTAATTTAAAAAATGTGCTTTGTAATATCATTATGGTAATATAAGGTATTCAGGTAAAGTATTTAAAATCTATTTTTGAAATTAAACTTCATACAAATTATTTATTTTGTCTCATTTTTGGGCTTTGCTTGCTATTTTGATTTCTCTAATATTAATTTGTCTGGATGTTTTTTCTTTGTCAGTGGTTCTCCACGTTCTTGATTCCAAGGCCATCCTATCTTAGCTGATTTTTTACTACAGGTTAATTCTTTTGAAAAAAAAAAAAACATAAATCAACAAAAATAAGGATGATATAATCATGATATATTATGATGTTAGTTTAATGGTTTACTGTACATCTGTTTTTTTTTGTGTTTTTAGCATTTTAAATAAGATAATTAATTTAAATAATGTGTGGTGCCGCTACGCCCCCCTGTTTGAAAACCATGATTATATATATATAATTGAAAAGTTCAGATGCAAAAGCCTCTAAATGCCATTTGAAATTTTCTTCTAAAATGATCATTTTTTATCAAGCTTGTATATTTAAGTTCAGTAATTTCACTTAAATGGCAATGAAGATTACCTATTAATTGTCATTTAAGTGAAATTACTGAACTTAAAAATACAAGCTTGATAAAAATGGTCATTTTAGAAGAAAATTTAAAATGGCATTTAGAGGCTTTTGCATCTGAACTCTTCAATTGTTCCCTGGTAGTGCAAGGGAAGTCAGGTTTAATGTAATGAGAATCCCACCTAACATGTGATATGACTCTATTGAAAAGAGAAACACTCCTCTACCAATGAAACAATGCAAACATTTTAGGCACGTCTCATCTTTCAAATGCTCAAGACACTAAATCATTCATTCGAAAAAAGGATGAAATTTGGTTCTGGTCAGCTTATAAAAGTGTATTGCAGCACTTTAAATGTTAATGACTTTTCATGATGAAAAGTCCCGTGTGCTGTAGGCTATTATTATTCCTCACTTAAGTCACTTTGGTTAAAAGCTGCTAAATAAATGCCAATCAATGTGTCAATGGGTGACCAACTTGACTTTCTGCTTGTGATGATTCCTATTGAAATAACTGGATTTCACACATGAAAAACTGCAATCGAATTTGACCAAAAATTAATTAGTTTTAATGTTGTATAACACAAAGTTTTTCAATCTTTTAGATGCCACAGACTCCCACATATGATCATTCTGGTGCGAGGACCACCCTAAAAAAATGTATGCTTAAAAATCATATTTATACAGTGACATTTTTTATTATAAATATGCGTAAAATATTATTTGGGAAAAAATAATCCACGAAGACTTTGTTCAACTTTTCAGCAGAAAAAAAAGATGCTCTGATATCGCAGTTGTGTTTACCTGTCCCTTTAAGAGAGCGTCTATAATAAGAAGTGGAAACATAATCCTGCTCTCGCTCTCTCTCTTTCTCTCTCGTTTTCCAGTCGCTGTGACTAGAGGCAAATAACGGAACCAGTTAGACCGTAAATAGCTTGACAGTTTTAAGTTGACATTTTTTGATACCGTAGTTCGGAAAAGGTTTAATCTAATAATAATAACTCCGTGTCCACCTTTAAAACTCCAAACACTGTCCCTTTAAGAGGGTTTACCTACCGACCTCCTGGCTCCTGTTGATCCGACAGTATTACACATTACTGTTCGTCTGTGTCTCCTGTCATCTGCGCTTTACTTTATTCTTAACGGTTTATTTATTTATTTATTCACTTTGGAAACTTGAAGAAGCTCAAACATGGCAGAGGTAGGGAAAGGAGTCAACGCCGGGAAACTGGCCAGTAATGTACAGAAGAGGTTAACCCGAGCACAAGAGAAGGTACGCATGCTTACATTGACTCTTTGTAAATAAAACTATATTTTTACCATGCTGTTTGTACATTTAAATGCGACTTCTGAAGATAGCTAAAAGTTAAATGATATGAATCCGTGTTTATAGTAGGAAGAGACTTTAAAAACAACAGCTGAAACTCATTGAAACGCTTCAATACTCGCCCTTGTGTTTGGAAAATGATGGGGTTGTTTCTCATTTGCAGAGCATATTCTGTTAAATTTATGTTTGAAACTCTGAATTCTGATTGGATTTTGAGATTAAGTTCATTAAACAGCAGCTGACAGCAACTTTTTTCACATTTAGAATTTCCTTTAGAATCAATAATGTGTATAGGCTATATATCACAACATAATAATTAATAATAATAATAAATAAATAACATATTAAACTTTTAAAATGTTCTCCATTACTTCACAAGAAATAGACCAAGTTCAATGAATCTATCTTCATTGATCATTTGTCGTGCATCGTGCGGGGTAAGTTGTCACATTGGTAAGCTGCTGTTTATTAACCATGATTTGAGAAGAATGTGTTACGGTATTTCCATATTTTGTAAACAGTATAATTATTAGCCTATGAAACATAGGACACATTATTGCCTAAACTGTTATGAAAACATTTGGTAATAATCTATCTTCATTATATGCTTGGCACTTGTCTGAACGTGTGTCAGTGTAGTCATTGGGGTTCATTTGTTTAAGGTTTGGATTCATCCAAAACCACTGCTAGAGAAAACAAGCATTTGTGTAGTTGGACCTTATCATTACTAAGCAGTTACGACAACTTCCTCATGCCCCAACTAGTCTAGCTATCTGCTGTAACATTTTGTTTCTCAGTAAAGCCCAGAGTGTCCTCTTTTAGATACACACAGGACCTAAAACAGTCACGTTTATGGATTCAGAGATATTAACTATGTCTACTACAAAATGAATTACTGGCTCTGAACATATGAAGCAGTCTGGAAATGGTGATGTTGTAGCAGAGTTTAAGTCCCAGGGTATCAGGGGCATATCAACACAAACCGACCCCCAGCTGACTGTAGGAGGTCCTACACAGGAAGTGTCATTTCCTCACTAAACACTCCAAATGACCACTGGCCTCCCAGAACGCACAGCTGGACACCAGAGCCTTGCACTGTGCAAAAGTGACACGCTTTTGATTTGAGTGACTCTACAGTTATAGGAACTACTTGATAAATTTAGCCAGTCCGTAGGTGTACTTTCGGGATCCGAGACATTGCACACTGGTTAAACGAATTACTAATCTGCATTGGCACTAGGTTGTTCAGTTCACTTGGCAGGGGCCATTTAAGAAACATCAGAAATCGGTTTCAAAATCGTTGTTTTAGTCATAAATGGTAGACAAACAAGCGGCTTGGACGACTTGGAGATTTCTTAGGAAGATAGTTTTGTCATTTCCTGTCCCTATAAACCAAGCAGACTCATTACTTTGTAATCATATAGATGTGTAAAAAGTTAAGAGGTTATTTAGGATCATTGTCTTGTGTTTGTTTTCCTCTTCCTGTAGGGTCATTTCTCTTCGGTCCCACATACTGAACTCATAGGCCCAGTTGTTCCAATCCCAGCAGAAGGGTGGAGTTTAGGAACAAAAATTTAGTACAACTTTAAAACTGGTTGAAAATACAACATTTGTATTAAGTAATATACACACACTTTTTTATTTTGCTCTTGATTAGTTTAACTGTTACAGTAATGTTTTAGAAGTAGACATTAGGCTACATCTTTAGCTTTAAGAGATATTGGTGGCATAAAATAATCCCCAACACCTGTAAATATCAAAAAAATATATTTATATTAAAAAATATATATATTTGTTATTATTTATAAATGTAATATTCGATAAGATGATTATATTTCATTTAAAGTGAGTTATTATACATTTTTTTAATCACTACGTTGGCACTATCATAAGAGGTGAACCAGTCAAAAGTTTTGCGAGCAAATGCAAAGTTTCTCAGGTGAACGCTCCGAGAATTACGTTAAAGAACGTAAAAGCTTTCAAATTATTTTTTCCCTAATCTAATATTTTTTCCATCACCATCTCCCTAAGAGAGCATTAATAAATCTAGTAGCACCTCATTGCAGTACACGAGATCCAGGATTTAAGGGGTAGAGATGGGTAGGATTAGGGGATGGGGTTAGGGAGCAGGGGGTGGAGATGATTAGAATTAGGGGTGGGGTTAGGGATCAGGGGGTGGAGATGGGTAGGATTAGGCGTGGGGTTAGGGATCAGGGGGTGGAGTTGGGTGGGGTTAGGGATCAGGGGTGGATATGGGTAGGATTAGGGATCAGGGGTGGAGATGGATAGGATTAGGGGTGGGTTAGACACCCCTAAACAACTAGGCCCTGGTGCTCACTTCAGCTGCTTTGTGTGTAGATTTTCTGTAAAAAGTTTTTCAAGAATGCATTAAAAACATTAATATTGTGAAATATTATTAAAAGTTCAAATAACTGTTTTCTATTTCAATACATTTTAAAAAGTTACCTCAAACTCACAGTAATTTATTCCTGTGATGTAAAGCTGAATTTTCAGCATAATTTCTCCAGTCACATGATGCTTCAGAAATCAGTCTGACACGCTGATTTGATGTTAAGCAAACATTTTTTATTATCATCAATGTTGAAAAAAGTTAGAAATATTTTTGTTCTAGAAATTTCAAAAGAAGTCGATTTATTTAAAATAGAAATATTTTGTAACATTATGTCTCTTTTGAGCAATTTTGTTGCCTAATAAAAATATTGACCTTACTGACCTCAAACTTTTAAATGGCCTTGTAAATCTGAGCTCCAAACTAGACCAAAAAGGACCATAACAAAAAGTCCATACAGCTAGTGTTTTGCGTGAATGATCCCTTTAGTATGTTTTTGTATTAATTGCTTTTGTGTGTAGACTTTGCAATGGGTCTAGATATTATTTGTGAGCAATACCTGTAGTTGTTTAGTCCTCAGCAGTCTTGGCTCCTTCTTTAGAGTGTGAAATGCTGGACTCACTCTAAAAGTATCTGTATGTGTGTATTTGTGTGTGTAGTCACTCTAAGAGATCCGCTGTCCATCAGCGTGATTAAGAACTCAGTCTCCTCTTCCCCTCTGAAACTCAGCCAGGTAGAGGAGAGTAAACCATGATCCTCGAGTGGCAAATGGCCCACATCGCAGCAGTCTCCCCTGTCTTTTCACAAACTTCGCTTTCCCCTCATCCACCTGTCTGTCATTAGATGATGTCTGTCACTATTTTGGAACACCAAGGCAAGTTGTTCTTGAGTCACCCATTCTTGCAGAAACATTCCAAAAGTGTCCATTTAGTATGGAGACTCCCCATATCAATGTGTCATAAATAATGACCGTGGAGGTCAAGAGATGGGTGCAAAGTTACAGCAACCCCCTTTTCTTAGATTAGAATCCCAAAGAAAGTGTCCTCAGCCTTCCCCTGACCTCTGCTCTGATTGGACAGGCGACATGCCAATCAAAAGACCCACTGATGTTCAAGCATGAGCCACACCCCTCTTCCGCACTCCACCCACACACCTGCCCGTCCTCATAGAGCTAGTGAGCAGTGTGTGGATTGGGCTATGAATAGCAGACAGGCTGTAGCTGTGAGCTAATCCCCAGAAACCCCTTGTGCGACAAACCGTGGTGTGTGTGAATGCCAACGGCTGTGGTCTGAGGTATTTTGGGGGCTGTAACTGAACACCAGCACACATTGACCAGATTTAAAGACCAATGTCCTTTATAAAACACTGATGAAGTGACATTTGGATTTTACTTGGGAGAATGCAGTCATAAATTCACTCACACACACGCACGGGTCACTAAGTAAATCTCCCTCAATCGAAGCCTCTTTTAACCTGTTAGTTAAAGCTCCACAGACTAATTAAGCCGATCCACTTGCCACTCCTGTGAGACAGCAGAAGTGTGTTTACCTTGGACAGTTTTGTCTCAAAATGTAGTTCATTCCGACAAAAACTTTGAGGACATACTTCCCTAAATAATCCTAAATGAAATCTAAAAGGTCTTCTATTAGGCGTGGGGTTATGGTTAGTCTAATTTTACCATATGGAAAATTGTAAAACTAGAGTAGTAAAAAACAATAGAGTCTGTGTTATAAAGGAAAGAGAGATTGAATATGCGCCTGAGGTCAGATCAAGTGGGTGTATAAAATTGGTCCCTGACTTCATCAATTAGTATAAACTTGTCTTTCACTTGCTCGAATGTTTTTCTCCCTCACACTGAGGAATCTCTCAGCTGCTGGACAAATGGTCAGCGCTAGTGTGATCAGACCTAAAGGAATA
The DNA here is from genome assembly GCF_988280905.1 of Pimephales promelas. Taxonomy (NCBI): domain Eukaryota; kingdom Metazoa; phylum Chordata; class Actinopteri; order Cypriniformes; family Leuciscidae; genus Pimephales; species Pimephales promelas. Next base: position 5,552,230 of record NC_142776.1, on the reverse strand, counting down.
GTTCACTTTGAAATACATTTTTGGTATCTTTTAGCTTACCTCAAGGACATCCAAGATGTAGGTGTCTTTGTTTCCGCAGTAGTTTCAAATTTGATATTTTTAGGTCAAAACGTTCTTGTCTGTCAGTCATATAATGGAGGTCTATGGTCACCACCTCAAAGAGCATACACAGAGAAGTCCAAATTAAACATGATTTAATGATTCGTAAATGTAAGCACACATTGATGGCCTAAGACACGAAACGAGCGGTTTGTGTGAGAAATAGAACAGTATTTATATAGTTTTTACCTCTTGTAACCACAGCCAAATGATTAGAGGGTTCTGCGCAAGCGCGGGAAAGCACCGGAAGTGATCTCTCACGCGATCTCATTGTTTACACAGAGATTTCGGAAGTGTTACCTTTCACTGTAAAGATCTAAACATATTTAGATATACATAAAATTGCAATGGAAGACGATTTCGATACAACACACAATGTTGAACATTGCGCAGACCGAAGTGCCCGCACCCTTAGATCACTTGTACGTGGCTGTGAGGTAAAAACTAAATAAATACTGTTCATTTTCTCACACAAACTGCTTGTTTCGTGTCTTAGGCCATCAATGTGTAGCCTACTTACATTACGAGGTGGTGACCATAAACCTCCATTATATGACTGACAAACAAGAACGGTTTGACCTAAAAATATCAAAATTGAAAATACTGTGGAAACAAAGACACCTACATCTTGGATGCCCTTGAGGTAAGCTAAAACATATAAAAAATTAATTTCAAAGTGAACTATCTCTTTAAGCATGTCGATTCAGAAAGCAGCTCAGCCCGAACTCACTGCTATTTCTTTAAAAGTTTTCAAATGAAAACTCACTCATGTCGTACAAAGTTCATATGGCTTTCCTTGTCTATGAAATATGTCTATGAAATAAAAAAAAAGAGACAATATGAAAAATGTTCCAATGAAAGCATACAGTGAACTAGTGCCGTTTTTATTTTTTACAGAATTTTTTTAAATGATTAATTTTTCTGTGTACAGCACTCATGACATATTGGGAAACAAATTTGAGAATAAATAAAGGTGCGTGTTTGTGTGTTGTAAAGTCAAATGTGTGTATGTACGTGCATGGGATGAATGAAAAGAAATCTGATTGGCCAGTTTAGTCACACGAAAAATGATATTACAGATAGTTAATACGCTGTGTACCCTGAGATAAAATCCTGCAGGAGCCCCTGTGCAACAAGATCAGTCCGCTGGTTGTTCTAGTTATGCCGTGATTGCCGTCCCATCTTGACATTTACTTCCAGCGTTTTTTTGGGGGGGTTTTTTCGATACCCCAAAATGCGCATAAAAATGGATGAAAAAATAGAGCTGAAGACTGAAGAAGATTCAGCTTTGCTATCACATTTAAATTATATTTCACAATATTATTGTTTTACTACATTTTTGATCAAGTAAATGCATCCTTGGTGAACACAAGAGACTTTCAAAAACATTAAAAACTCTTAAAGACTCTAAACGTTTGAATTGTAGTGTATTCACTTTAGGCTTAAAAACAAATAGAGACAGACCAATTGACAAATGTGACTGCCAACCGTGCCTGCTTGGCTGTTCAGTGGTTATCACTCTATTTTCAGATAATTTAAAGTAAATTGTGAGTCAGTACAAATAAATGTTTTTTTTTTTTTTTTTTTATCTAATACAGCAATTCTGTATTATTTTATCATATTTGTCATTAGCCACCTGCTCTCATCAGCCATTGAAAAATCCATATCGTTCAACCCTTAGCTCAGCCTGGGTGTACAGTCATATCCAGTGTTCCTGGAAGACCTCTGAGTCAGAGAGAATACTCTCCTCTTCTGCGCAGGGAGCACAGGTCATCATGACACAGATCCAGGACACTGTATTTTAAGATGTCGGGGGCTCGAGGGAGGGGTCCTGCTGCAGTGCATTCAGGATCAGCTTTCAAACACTCCCTGCACAGTAATACACATTCATACATTCTTCAAGAAGAGCACAGCTGACACGGCCTTTATTAATATAGATTAGAGGTGACTGATTTCCCCTCAAGCTTAATTGAATTCATTTGCTCTTCTATAGCAATATTTTGTAGTTTCCTTGTGTTTAGCCAAGTTATTTTCTATAAAATATGTCTGGGAAATGTAAAATGTTGCTCAGGGAATTTTTAAGTTATAGAGAAGTGAACATTCTGTTTTCTTAAAGCTGCAGTCCGTAGCTTTTTGGGTTAAAAATTATCCAAAATACTGGTCCTGGTGGATTTCCGCGGGACATTGGAGCATGTCTTTGCGTCATTATGTCACATCTGTACACATAAAGAAGAGTCTCGGCTAGCCGAGACTCTTCTTCATGTGTACAGATGTGACGTAATGACTCAATATAGCCGACTAGCCGAGACTCTTCTTTATGTGTACAGATGTGACGTAATGACGCGATATAGCCGACTAGCCGATATCTGTACATCTGTACACATAAAGAAGAGTCTCGGCTAGTCGGCTATATTAGGTCATTACGTCACATCTGTACACATAAAGAAGAGTCTCGGCTAGTCGGCTATATTAGGTCATTACGTCACATCTGTACACATAAAGAAGAGTCTCGGCTAGTCGCTATATTGAGTCATTACGTCACATCTGTACACATAAAGAAGAGTCTCGGCTATTCGGCTATATTGAGTCATTAAGTCACATCTGTACACATAAAGAAGAGTCTCGGCTAGTCGGCTATATTGAGTCATTACGTCACATCTGTACACATAAAGAAGAGTCTCGGCTAGTCGGCTATATTGAGTCATTACGTCACATGTGTACGAATAAAGAAGAGTCTCGGCTAGTCGGCTATATTAGGTCATTACGTCACATGTGTACGCATAAAGAAGAGTCTCGGCTAGTCGGCTATATTAGGTCATTACGTCACATCTGTACACATAAAGAAGAGTCTCGGCTATTCGGCTATATTGAGTCATTAAGTCACATCTGTACACATAAAGAAGAGTCTCGGCTAGTCGGCTATATTGAGTCATTACGTCACATCTGTACACATAAAGAAGAGTCTCGGCTATTCGGCTATATTGAGTCATTAAGTCACATCTGTACACATAAAGAAGAGTCTCGGCTAGTCGGCTATATTGAGTCATTACGTCACATCTGTACACATAAAGAAGAGTCTCGGCTAGTCAGCTATATTGAGTCATTACGTCACATGTGTACGAATAAAGAAGAGTCTCGGCTAGTCGGCTATATTAGGTCATTACGTCACATGTGTACGCATAAAGAAGAGTCTCGGCTAGTCGGCTATATTAGGTCATTACGTCACATGTGTACACATAAAGAAGAGTCTCGGCTAGTCGGCTATATTGAGTCATTACGTCACATGTGTACGCATAAAGAAGAGTCTCGGCTAGTCGGCTATATTGAGTCATTACGTCACATCTGTACACATAAAGAAGAGTCTCGGCTAGTCGGCTATATTAGGTCATTACGTCACATCTGTACACATAAAGAAGAGTCTCGGCTAGTCGGCTATATTGAGTCATTACGTCACATCTGTACACATAAAGAAGAGTCTCGGCTAGTCGGCTATATTAGGTCATTACGTCACATCTGTACACATAAAGAAGAGTCTCGGCTAGATGGCAATATATAGAGTCATTACGTCACATCTGTACACATAAAGAAGAGTCTCGGCTAGTCGCTATATTGAGTCATTACGTCACATGTGTACGCATAAAGAAGAGTCTCGGCTAGTCGGCTATATTTGGTCATTACGTCACATGTGTACACATAAAGAAGAGTCTCGGCTAGTCGGCTATATTGAGTCATTACGTCACATGTGTACGCATAAAGAAGAGTCTCGGCTAGTCGGCTATATTGAGTCATTACGTCACATCTGTACACATAAAGAAGAGTCTCGGCTAGTCGCTATATTGAGTCATTAAGTCACATCTGTACACATAAAAAAGAGTCTCGGCTATTCGGCTATATTGAGTCATTACGTCACATCTGTACACGTAAAGAAGAGTCTCGGCTAGTCGGCTATATTGAGTCATCACGTCACATCTGTACACATAAAGAAGAGTCTCGGCTAGTCGCTATATTGAGTCATTACGTCACATGTGTACGCATAAAGAAGAGTCTCGGCTAGTCGGCTATATTTGGTCATTACGTCACATGTGTACACATAAAGAAGAGTCTCGGCTAGTCGGCTATATTGAGTCATTACGTCACATGTGTACGCATAAAGAAGAGTCTCGGCTAGTCGGCTATATTGAGTCATTACGTCACATCTGTACACATAAAGAAGAGTCTCGGCTAGTCGCTATATTGAGTCATTAAGTCACATCTGTACACATAAAAAAGAGTCTCGGCTAGTCGGCTATATTGAGTCATTACGTCACATCTGTACACATAAAGAAGAGTCTCGGCTAGTCGGCTATATTGAGTCATTACGTCACATGTGTACGCATAAAGAAGAGTCTCGGCTAGTCGGCTATATTGAGTCATTACGTCACATCTGTACACATAAAGAAGAGTCTCGGCTAGTCGGCTATATTAGGTCATTACGTCACATCTGTACACATAAAGAAGAGTCTCGGCTAGTCGGCTATATTGAGTCATTACGTCACATCTGTACACATAAAGAAGAGTCTCGGCTAGCCGGCTATATTGAGTCATTACGTCACATCTGTACACATAAAAAAGAGTCTCGGCTATTCGGCTATATTGAGTCATTACGTCACATCTGTACACGTAAAGAAGAGTCTCGGCTAGTCGGCTATATTGAGTCATCACGTCACATCTGTACACATAAAGAAGAGTCTCGGCTAGTCGCTATATTGAGTCATTAAGTCACATCTGTACACATAAAGAAGAGTCTCGGCTAGTCGGCTATATTGAGTCATTACGTCACATCTGTAAACATAAAGAAGAGTCTCGGCTAGTCGGCTATATTGAGTCATTAAGTCACATCTGTACACATAAAGAAGAGTCTCGGCTAGTCGCTATATTGAGTCATTAAGTCACATCTGTACACATAAAGAAGAGTCTCGGCTAGTAAGCTATATTGCGTGTGAAGATGTTGGAGGTGGAGATTTATAGCCTTTTTTCACAGCACTTGATATAACTAAACTTATCAATTTGATGGTGGATCCAGAAAGGTTCAAACGACAATCACCAGTGACAACAGATTTATCCGCTGTAAAATGCAAAAGACTTCGTTCGGACTTCAGAGTGGCGACAGAAAAAATAGACCGCAACCGGACCCATGTGAAAACAAGGATATCGGAAGGACATTAATGTTACATGTAGTCATGCAATGCTTGCTGACGTTGTTAACACTGACAATTTGAGAATAAAGTATAATTTGCACGTTTTTTTAACTCATAAGCGATTATTAGATTTAATCAGCATGATTTACTGCAATGTCAGAACAAGAACAAAAGTGGATGTTTCTTACTAGTTCAGATTATGAAAATTCTTATGTTGGTCATAACGCGTAAAGTTGATAATTCTGCGAACGACTGCAATTGCACATTTTGAACAGAGATGGCGACAAAGAGGAAAAACGCCGGACTGCAGCTTTATTTATATGAGGGATATTATGACGTGTACATTCCCAGGAGAAAACTCAAGGCGTTTCAGGGAGTTGAGAAACAGTGTGTACTGATAAAGGGAATAACTCCCTTTGGGATGACTTTGTGTTTTGTAACTTTGCAGACCTTTTCCATGATCAAACAGCAACATTACACACTAAAGATATAGGACCACTTTACCATTATCGAAGAAAATGTGAGACCATTCACGGATGCATCATTCTGTAAATGTCATCCTTTCATCTTGAATGCCTTTGGCATTATGAAGTAGACTTCACAGGATGTGTTATTCTGTCGCCCGTCAGGCTGACGGAGACCAATCTTTATGGGTCACAAATGGCATGGCATGTTTAATATGCTGGAGATGACAAGGGGGAGCAGAAGGAAAAGGAAATGACCTCTGAATAAATAGAACCGGATACAAGCACTACCTCATACATACTGGACAGGAAATAGAGCAATATAAAGTAAAGGAAATGTGCATAATTACGTCTGCTAGGAAATAGTTACGTCTTAAATAATGAAAACATTGTATGGAATAAAAGAAGATTTTGCTTTGAACTTCTGGTGGGTGTGTGGATGGCATGAAAGTTTAGTACATGACACACTCATGGCCACACATTGTTGCACGCCTCCTTGGTTAAGTTTCATTTTTTATGAACAGGTACTGTGTGTCATCATTCTTGATGGGGAAGAGGAAAATGGAACCGATTCTGAAAACACTATTTGTGTAGAATGTGTGGTGGCAGGGATCTGAGACCCTTTTTATGCACATATGCATCTACACTCAAAAGACTGCTTATAAAATTAAACGTGCATTAAAAAAATGGTGCAAAAATAGCCTGAAGAAATTTGGAACGGATACCTTTCATTTCTTTTTGCTTTGTCATGTAATGTTTCCTGTTTAGGACATTTTAGTGCTTTCACATCTTCTTGTCATGTTTGGAGTCGTTTTATGGATGTTTTAGGTTAGGATATTTCAACATTTTCCAAAATATGTTCTTTGGTGTTACATATAAGAAAGAAGATCATACTTGTTTGTAGAGCCCGACCGATTAAGGATTTTGAAGGCCGATACCGATACAAATATTTGTTGGTTTTAAAATCCGATGTTCCGATATATCGGTCGAAATTTTTTTTATTTATTTTTTTTATTTCAGGAACGTGCAACAAAACATAAACAGATTTCCCTAACATTAGTTATTTGTAGTTATTTATGAGTTTTAACTAAAATAATATGAAAATGCATTTTTAAAAAAAATTTCTTTCTTTTATTGTCACAACAGAACAGAGGAACATCAAAATATATTAAAGTTCTGATAAATTAAATAATGAGATACTTGCAACCTGGATCAGCAAGTTGCAGGATGTGTGGCGCGTTATACACGAGTGTTGCCAACAGGGATGTTGTAGAGTGCCCTCTGGTGGACAAACTATATAACTCCAACACTCATGACATGGTTAAAGCGTGTTTCGTCCGTCCGTTTTTATTTTATTTTTGAAATATTAATTTATCGGCCATTATAACTGCCGATACCTATAGTTTGGAAAATGCCTAATATCGGCCGATAATATCGGCCTTCCGATAAATCGGTCTGGCTCTATTGTTTGGAACCATATGAGGGTGAATATATGAAGAGTTCAGATGCAAAAGCCTCTAAGTGCCATTTGAAATTTTCTTCTAGAATGATAATTTTTATCAAGCTTGTATATTTAAGTTCAGTGATTTCACTTAAATGGCAATGATAGTTACCTATTAATTGTTATTTAAGTGAAATTACTGAACTTAAATATACAAGTTTGATAAAAATCATCATTAAAGAAGAAAATTTCAAATGGCATTTAGAGGCTTTTGCATCTGAACTCTTCATATAATGAAGGAAATTTCACATTGCCTTTTTTATGGTTTTAGATTATTAGGAAGGATATGATATTTTTATTTTCTTGCCTTGGGCCCCACAAACCCATGGGCTGGCCTGCACACATGTAATGCAAAAGTTGTGTTGTGAAGTTGTGGCTGTTTTGTGTCGTTCTCTGGTAGGTGATGCAAAAGCTGGGTAAGGCGGATGAAACGAAAGACACGGCCTTTGAGGAGGGAGTGGCAAACTTTAACAAGCAGCTGGTAAGAGCCTTCAGCCTCTTTGACCCCCTTGCTTAATATACTGCTTCCATTGACATTTGACCTCTGACCCTTTTCGTAGTTCTTAAATATCTAGTGATGATTTCATCTCTCTCTGATCTCCATCCCCAGGCCGACGGCACCAAACTGCAGAAAGACTTTAAAGCGTATTTGTTGGCAGTCAAAAGTAAGACTCTCATTGTGTGTGTCTTTGTATATATTTAATGAAAGTGAACAGGAATAGTTAGTTCACCCAAATAAATGATCATTTACTCATCCTCATGTTGTACCAAACAGGTTTGACTTTATTTCTTCTGTGGAACATAAGAGAAGATATTTTGAAGAATGTTGGCAACCAAAAATATTTTGGTGACCATTGACTTCCATTGTACAAAAACACCTTCTTTTATGTTCCACTGAAGAAAGAAATACATACAGGAGTTTGGGCACAGCATAAGGGTCAGTAAATGATGACAAATTTATAATTTTAGGTGAACTATGTCTAATCGTTGCTATCACAAAAATCTGGGTTTATTATTCGTTTGATTACACTATAATTTAGAGGAAGCTCAATGCTAATTTTAGAGAAACTCAATACAATCAAGTGCAAAAACATCTTTTCAGGTTGTCAAATGGCAAAATTAGAACTAAATTTGCAATCGCTCAATCATGTTTCTTTGTAATTACATGCAGCCTTCTATCAGATAAAATACATGCGATTCTCTCAAAGCAAAACAGATCATTGTGACTGAACAGACTCAGCCCTGCATGTATAACTGTACTGGCCTCCATATGTAATAAAGATAAGGGCGTCACAAATTCTTTCTGGGTAATAAACATGTGGAACATATTTTCAGGTCTGGCCATATTTGTTTCTTCTCAAAAGGGGTAGTTCATCATTTACTCAACCACATGTTGTTTTTGTATGCTTTTTTTGTTCTTCCTTGTAATATTTACTTAATTTACTCACCTTAATGTGGTTCCAAATATGTATATGATTTTTTTTTCTTTAGTGGAATGCAAAAGAAGATATTTTTAAAATGTCTGTGAGCTTTTTTTTTTTTTTTTTTTTTTTAGAAATGTAATAGATTCCAATCATCTTCAAAAATTATTATTATTATTTTTTTTTTTTTTGAGAAATGCATACATGATTGGAACAACATGAGGGTGAATAAATGATGATAGAATTAAACATTTTAGGTGAACTGTCCTGTCCCTTTAAATCTTGATTTTAAATATAGTTCCTTATTGTATGTCGCTGTCATACTTTTGCTTTAAGCACTGGTGAGTAGCAGTAGTAGTACATTTAATAAATGTAAAGTTAGCAGACAGCCTTCCTCTTTGTACAGCAGACTGTAACGGCACTGTCCTAATGCGCATCACTGTTCCCTCAACTTCCTCCCATGTGACCACAAAAGGTCTCACTTCTCTGAAAGACTTTAAGGGAAAGAGACTGCATGTGTGTTGGGTTGAGTGATTAAGCATTCACCCTCTGTGTGAATGTGCCAATATCCGTCTTTTTGCTGACCCACTGCTTGTTTCCGCAGCCATGCACGAGTGTTCAAAGCGTCTGCATGACTGTCTGGCAGAAATGTACGACCCCGAGTGGTTTGGCAAAGAGGAGGTGGACTCCATCGCAGAGGTGTGTAAGCATGTCACTGGCAGAACCTAACACTCTTTCTGGATTGTGTGACATTAGTGTTTTCGATGTGAAAAATCCCATAGGAGAGACAAAGCCACAAAGGGCATGTGTTTAATACTGTATGTCAGTGTCAGTTGTTTCTCTTTAAGGCTCCTGGTTCGCACATGTGCCTCCTGAAATCAAATGTCTTTTGTAGAGTTTCAGAAGAATGTCATAAACCAGATACTGATTAAATGAAGCATAACTGTCTGTAACATAGTTTATACAGTCATTTTGGAGCCACATCTTACACTCTCAGAGAAAAAGGTACAAAAGCTGTCACCTGGGCTGTACCTTTTCAAAAGTACCTAAAGGGTGCATATTGGTACCTAAAAAATGTACATAATAGCACCTAAAATGTATACATAATAGCACCTAAATGTCCATATTAGCACCTGAAATATACATAATAGCACCTAAAATGTCCATATTAGCACCTAAAATGTACATACTAGCATCTGAAATATACATAATAGCACCTAAAATGTCCATATTAGCTCCTAAAATGTCCATAATAGCACCTAAAATGTCCATATTAGCACCTAAAATGTCCATATTAGCACCTAAAATGTACATATTAGCTCCTAAATGTCCATATTAGCACCTAAAAAGTACATAATAGTACCTAAAATGTACATATTAGCACCTAAAATGTCCATAATAGCACCTAAAATGTACATAATAGCACCTAAAATGTCCATATTAGCACCTAAAATGTCCATATTAGCACCTAAAATGTCCATATTAGCACCTAAAATGTCCATATTAGCACCTAAAAAGTACATAATAGTATCTAAACTGTACATATTAGCACCTAAATGTCCATATTAGCACCTAAAATATACATATTAGTACCTAAAATGGACAAAAGTTTTCCCTTTTGAAAAGGTACAGCCCTAGTGACGGCTTTTGTACCTTTTTTTCTGAGAGTGTAGGACTGGATGCAATTGAAGAATGTGTCCGCACTGGTGTTTCAAACTCTGTCGACTCATTTTTCTGCAATTTCTCTGTTTTCTGATTTCCACTCACCCGTCTCTCCACGAGTAAAGGAGATGATAGAGAAAGAAATGGATAATAATTTAGAGGTAAACGTGACCGATGACATCTTTAGAGTCCAGACTGATGCTAAAGTAGTGCTCCTGTAGTGTACTTCATATTTAGAATAGATCTGTTCATACACATTTAGACTCGAGTCATCTGTGGCTTCTCAGTGTGTGAGAGAGAAAGCGTGAGAGTATGTGCCTTGCTGTGTGTGTCTGATTACATTTATCTTACAGGACACTGACCTCCTGTGGCAAGAATTCCACCAAAATCTGACCGACAATGCCCTCATTTCCATGGATGTGTACTTGGCTCAATTTCCAGACATAAAGGTTTGTTTTTGCTCATCATTGAGTCATCATTGACTCTCACCCTCAAGTTGATCTAAACCTGAAGGAATTTTTCTTCTGCAATACAAATATATTTTTGAAGAATATGGGTAACCAAACAGTTGTTTTACTTCCATAGTGTAGACAAGAAATACAATAGAAGTCAATGGGGCCCATCAACTGTTTGGTTATGCGTATTCTTCAAAATATCTTCTTTTGTGTCCAGCAGAAGAAATAAATTAACACAGGTTTGGAACAACTTGAGGGTGAGTAAATAATGACAGAATTTGACACATTTTGACACATTTTTGGATAAACTGTCCCTTTAATAAGTGGTGCATGTAAGCATCACTTTCACTATTGCTTATACTTAGCTTTAGGGATTTGAACCCCTAACCATGTGTATTAAAATATGGTGTAAAACGTTTGTGCTACAGGAATTATTGAGGCTTGTTAAAGGAGAACTCCGGCGCAAAATGAACCTTTGGTCTAATAAAACATCGGTACCTAGTCAACCGTTCTCTGAGATTTGTTTTCATGATAATCGAATTCGGGGATCGACTTATCAAGACTATTTTCGGTACTTTTCTGTTATCCGGACTCCACCATATACCATTTCGGAACTATAGTCATCCCTGATTGGTCTTAACTCCAGTGACGGGTAGGTTTAGGGGCGGGGTTTGGAGTAGGCCATCGTGGGGTCCGGATAACAGGAAAGTACCCTATTTTCTAAGATGGCTCCTGTCTGTATACACGAAGTGCACTGTCTTTATAAAGTATCTTCTTATTAAACGGTCTGTACACTTACAAAGTTCTCAATGCTTCGTTTTGCATGTATGGACCCTCATTATGTTACTGTGTTATTGCGGGGCTATTTTAAGCCTTGTTAGTGGTATAAACTAGCGATTTCTTTTTACTTAGTAAATGCCCCCAGTACTAGCATTATACGCTAAACAGTTTTTAGAGATAAAACTCTTTACATTTGATTATCATGAAAACAAATCTCAGAGAACGGTTGACTAGGTACCGATGTTTTATTAGACCAAAGGTTCATTTGGCGTTGGAGTTCTCCTTTAAGAATCACTATTGCTAAGTAATCTGACTTATGATTTTTGCCTGGCTAAAATCTCATAGACTTACACTCAAGTAGGGACCTATCCATATATAGACACCAAAATATAATCAAGACTTGCAGGTGCACCACATAGAAACCATCCAGAACACCCTAGAAAACTCTTATCAACACTTTAGCAACCTTATAACAGCAGCCTGGCAACCAATCACCACATTCTTGCTCCTCTCATTTATAGTGTTTACCACAGTGTTAAATGGCCTTTGTTGTGACTCTCTTGCATCCTCTGCAGACTCGCATTGCTAAGCGTGACAGGAAGCTGGTAGACTTTGACAGTGCCAGACATCATTTCGCTTCTATACAAAAAGGCAAGAAAAAGGATGAGGCCAAAATTGCCAAGGTATCAGATGCTCGTTATTGTATGCTAATACTGTACTGTCTGGCTTTTTGTTCACAAACCTTGTTAACTCACCAACTTAAAGGGATAGTTCACTTTGAAATTAATTTTTGATATGTTTTAGCTTGCCTGTCTTTGTTTCCACTGTATTTTCATTTCAATTTTGATATTTTTAGGTCAAACTGTTCATGTCTATCAGTCATATAATGGAGGTCAATGGGGTCCACCTCAAAGAGCATGCACAGAGAAGTCCAAATTAAACATGATTCAATGACTTGTAAATGTAAGTACACATTAATGGCCTAAGACACGAAACGAGTGGTTCGTGTGAGAAAACTAACCGTATTTATATCGTTTTTACCTCTTGTAACCACAACCACGTCCAAGTGATCTGAGGGCGCATGCGCTTTGTGGCTGTGGTAACGAGGTAAAAACTATATACATACTGTTCGTTTTCTCACACAAACCGCTCGTTTCGTGTCTTAGGCCATTAATGTGTGCTTACATTTACTAGTCATTGAATCATGTTTAATTTTGACTTCTCTGTGCATGCTCTTTGAGGTGGACCCCATAGACCTCCATTATATGACTGACAGGCAAGAACGGTTTGACCTAAAAATATCAAAATTGAAAATACCATGGAAACAAAGACAGCCACATCTTGGATGCACATGAGGCAAGCTAAAACATATCAAAAATTAATTTCAAAGTGAACTATCCCTTTAATGCTGCAACTAACAATGAGTGTTATATGCTTGAGTATTTGCACAAGCTTGTGTCTCCCTCTCTCTTTGCTTGCATGTCTAGCCTCTGACTCTGGTGGAGAAGGCGGCTCCCGGCTGGGCTCAGGGAATAATCACAGCACACCAAATCGCTCAAACTAACCTCTCAAGAAACCAGGTGACTCATCTGTCACTCAGGAGCCTGTAAACCCTCCCTTAACCTGCCTAACTCCACCCCCCTGCTCACAGTCCACACCCACTCACAGCATGGCATCTTTATGTTGCATCTGTGTATTTACTGCATATTTTTAGGTATGACTTCAAAATACTATTTTTTTTCAAAGAATACTGTTCAAAAGATTGAGGTTGGTAAGATTTTTTTTTTAATGTTTTCAAAAGAAGTCTCTTAATTTCCCCAAAGCAAAATTTTTTTGAACAAAATTATAGTAAAAACAGTACTTTTGTGAACTAGTATTAAAGTGCCCCTATTATGCTATTTTAAAACTTACTAATTTTGAGTCGAACTCGAAAAACGGTTCATTCGAAGATTCAGTCTCTCTCAGAATTGCTCTGATTGGTCTGACACCCAGTCTGTTGTGATTGGTCCGACACCCAGTCCATTGTGATTGGTCTACGCCCTTGGTGTCATTTTTCGTGAAAATGCCCAAGTGCATTCTAAATGGATCCGCAGCCCGGAAAACAGCGTCTTCTCAACATATTGAAACACGAACCAAACTCTTCCAGACCTCAGTGATAACTATAATGTCAATGCAACTATAATGAGGGTCAAAGTAGATGTTGTTTGCGGGCAGCCGATGAAGAGCATATGCTGGCATCAAGCAAATTTGTTGCATTGTTAAGTAGGTAATAGGTATTTAACAGGAAGTGAGACTCGTTTCAGGCAATAACTCCATCCATTGTGCAGTTTGGTCTTTGAAACTTTGCAGACATTTTACATTTACAGCTATTTTACAAACTGCATGAAAGGTAATATTTGAATAAACATAATAGATCGTTTTCTATTGTAATATATTTTCAGATGTAATTTCAATCAAAGCTGAATTTTTAGCATCATTACTCCAGTCTTCAGTGTCACAAACTGACACATTCTAATGCTGATTTGCTGCTCAAGAAAAATGTATTATTGTTATCAATGTTGAAAACAGCTGCTCAATATTTTTTAGAAATCATTTTTTTAGGATTCTTTTATGAATAGAAAGTTCAAAAGAACAACTTTTATTTAAAAAAATAAAATAAAAAAAGATTGTTAGTGTAGTTCACTCAAAAAAAAAAAAAGAAATTTCTGTTCTAATTCCAGAAATATTTCAGTTAAAGGAATCAGTCCATGAACGCATAATTCTTTGTATACTCATTTTCATAAATTATAGTGTCTTTAGCCTAATAAATGTGTTTGTTTAGGCTGAGGAAGAGTTGGGGAGAGCTCAGAAGGTATTTGAGGAGATTAATTATGATCTCCAGGAGGAACTTCCCACGCTGTGGAACAGGTAATAACCACCTATTCATCCTGCCATCTCTCAGTTTATCTCTCTTATTCCTTCACTTTACCTAAAAATGAACAACCACCATGTCTTTCCAAACCAGTGTGCTGCTGTTGTTTTTTTTCTGTGAAACACAAAAAGGATCTTCACCTGGAGTCTCTTGTGCTCACCAAGGCTGCTTTTAAAACATACCATAAAAACAGTAATATCATGAAATATTATTACCAATTGAAATAACTGTTTTCTAGTTGAATATGTTTTAAAATATCATTTATTCCTGTGATGATGACAAAGCTGGATTTTCAGCATCATTACTCCAGTCTTTAGAGTCTGTTATGAAAAAGCATTTCTTAAATCTATCTGCTTTATATTTTTGTGGAAACAGCAATACCATTATTGTTTTAAAGAAATCTTTTGTAACATTGTAAACGTCTAAACTGGATAAATTTAAAAGCACTCAAGTCCTATTTTCTATGATACATTTTTGTTGTTATTTGTCTTTTTTTGAGCTTGAGATGTCATAAAAAAAACTCTAATTATCCTTCTTTTGTGTTTCATAGAAAATAAATGTAGCATGATTGGAATAACATAATGGCAAGTTATTAACAGAATATAGTTATTTGGTGTTGTTTTTGTGTGTTTGATGAAGTTTTTTCTTTTAAATGAACTGATGTTGACTCCTCCCTGTCTCTTTGTCTCTATCTCTCTCTCTGCAGTCGTGTTGGCATCTATGTTAACACATTCCGGAGTGTAGCCGGCCTGGAGGAAAAATTTCACAGGGATATGGGCAAAGTGAGCCAATAATAAGAGACTTATTAACAAGAGATAAAATAGATTATTGTTGTTAGTTACCAGGGTATGTCGCATTCTCTCGCACACAGCTGAACCAGAATCTAAGTGATGTTATGACCAAACTGGATGAGCAGCGTCTAGCCAAGTGAGTGCTTCTATTTTTGCGATATTTCCTGTCTGTATAGACACTTCTGGTTTCCTGTAGTTTAGCACACAGATGTGCGAGTCCTTGTTTTCCCTGTAAATTAAACCAACCCTTCCCCCAATCAACCCACAGAAAAGGTGTCAAGACAGCAAGCATTGGGAAGAGGTAATAGCTCTCATGTTTTGTGTTTGTATATGCAACATTATTGCATCGAAGGCATACTAACACTTGGTTGCTCTGGAAACTTAATGCAAATGTTTTGAGTGTGCATGGGACCATGTGTAGATGCTGACACAAAAAATAACTGCATGACTGGAATGTCTTTGAAATGCAGTAATTGTGCATGGTAGTGATTTGAACCAATCTGTCTGCTGTATTAACACTGATCTGTGCTGCCCTCTAGTGATGTATTTATGTCATAACATGATCGGCAGGTCAAATGTAGTATTTATTTACCAATGTGTGTGTGTGTTTCTCAAGCAGTGAAGAAGCAGCCAACCACAGTCCCTCAGATTCCGGGTCAGACGCCCCTAAATCACCACAAAAGGTACTGTGTATGTGAGAATACTGATGTTTTTATCTGTCACATTGCCTATGCTATGGAGTCTGTCTTACATAGTAGGCTATGTAACGTTATAAAACTAAAGATGCAGAAAAATAAATCCAGACCCTTTATTTATGTCAGAAAGAGAAAGCCAACACACTGAAATGCTATTTAAACTTATTTTTCTTCTAAGGCAAACATGTCTAACTCCTTCTGGGCTTTCAAGCTAGAGCCACCAAACAAGGGTCAGCAACATGCTAATTCATGCTAACAACATGTTAAAACTTACTAGCAATATGCTAATACATGTTAGAAACATGCTAACAACGTGTTAAATTAGGGTAGTTAGATGTTAAAACATGCCAGAAATGTGGTTATTTGTGTTAGAAACATGCTAGCAACATGTTAAAACCAAGTGTGCTACACACATCGTGAAAAGTGAAGCCAAAGCATTTTGATCGCCTCCTGGTGGATGGCTGATGTAATAGGTCATAAACCCGCATTCTCCATAATACAATACGTGAGCCTTCAATAATTTTTTCCAAAGATGGTTTTTGTCATTTTATGTAGTTTTGAGTGAGCAGACATATGTTCAAGTGTTTGTTTTTCCAATTAGTTTAGTTATTTGATGCTATAAAAACGGGGTGTAGCCTATATCATTATTGACAGCTAAATCATGCTAGCAACATGTTAAAAAATGCTAACAATCTGTTCAATCATCCCAAAAAACATGTTAGCAATAAAATATTTATTGCTATAAACTAGGGTTTAGTTAACTATAGGCACTGCCTTACAATAGAAGTCTGTGGTATGTCTTCATGTAGATGATTAGTAAACAAGAATGTGTGATAATAAGCGAACTAAAAGCATGTTACACAGAAAAAGTCTAATGATGGTGCTGATTTGGTGTTTTAACTTAACCGCAGTGTGTTTTCCTCATTATCTGCATGTGTGTGTTCGGTGTGGCAGTCCAGAGAGGGACCGCCGGTCTCACGGCCCCCGAGGCCTGCTTCGCCTCAGGAGGTGAAAGAGGAAAACATCATTAACCTGTTTGAGGATGCAGTAGTGCCTGACACTAACATTTCAACCCAGCCACAGGTCAGAGGTCAAATGACTCCCTTCCCTGCTCATCTAAGCACTCACTCCAATCTCTTCCTCTTAACATGTTTTAATGTATGTTTAAAGCACAGTCATCCATTTCTACCCTAAAAGTGACTGTTTCCGGCATATTATTATCTCTTTGCTCATTCTACTAAAGTATCACTAGCTCTCGAGTTTGAGAACTTTACCATAATTTCTTTTTGCAAACCAAGGATTCCACTATTGTCCTAGTAAGGTGGTGTTTTGTACTGTACACAACAGTGTAATGGTCCAGTTGTACAGTATATAGGCTGCTGGATTTAGATCTGTATGCTTTGAAAGCTGCTCTAGTACACCAGGTGGGTGTCAAAGGACAGGAGAGGTTAGGATGTTTAAGGGTAAAGGTCAGGGTTTAGGGGTCAGGAAAACCATGTCACCTATCGTTGTGTTTCAGGCTGCGTTCGAAATCGCATACTCTCTTGAGTAGGTACTTATTTTGGATAAGTACTTTTTGACCGCTAAAAAAAGTATGTTCTATATAGTATGAATATGTGTAATTTGAATGTAATCCGGATGTACTACATTCGCCATGCCGTCATTATCTTTTGACCCGTCAGCGTAAGTTGTGTCGCATCACGGTCACTCATAAATACTCTCCTGTGGCCTGAGGGAGCTGATTTATTATTTACAGTTTATTTCCTTATGAATGTGTTTTACGCAGCATTCTATAGGCCTGTTGGAGAAAATATAAAAAAGTACAAAAACAAAAATGATGTTTAAAAAAACAGTCAGCTTAAGGTAGCTACAAGTATTTTGCGGTTTATGTCAAAATAAATCCAATATCATACAATACAGTTGCGTGGGGTGGGGGTAAATTAAGCACAATCTGCTGGGATGTTGCAGTACTGTTGCATTGTGGTCTATGAATCTGCGTGAAGTGTACATATTGAGTTGGTCTGTCCAAATAAACTTCTCTCGCCCACTTGACGAAGTTGAAAGCACTTCAAAGAGGAAGTCTATTGGATTTTGCTGTGGAAAGCCATTCTTTTCCACACTATTGTATAAATGCATTCAATTTTAACGTATATGAGTGTGTATTTTTTAATCTTTGATCTTTGATATAGTCTCTTTAGTCCATTTGAGTTTCAGGGAACTGAAATGCCACTTTGGTTCAGCATGTGACGTATTTACTCCATGCATGTGATGCATGTTAACTCGCTTTACTGCTAGTTTACATAAGACCCAGGGGAAAAAACTAGAAAACAGTTATTTTAAATAGTAAAAATACTTCACAATATTATTACTGCTTTCACTGTATTTTTCATCAAATAAATGCAGCCTTGTGAGCATAAAATAAAAAATCGTATCGATCCCAAACTTCTATAGTCGATAGATTCTGTCTGGGCGCAGTATTAGTGTATATTTCGTTTCTTCTTACTCTTATACATGGTTTTCCAGGGTCCACTATTAGATCACTTCACTTTTGACAAATGCTTTCCTCTCATATTTGCTGCATTAGCTCTGAACACTGTTTATTATAAGCGTAAGTGGAGTTGATGAGAGCGCTCTCCTTACTGTTGACAATGTAATGAATGTACCTTGCACTCTTATTATGGGCCTCATTTATCTCACTCTTTCATTCTGTGCTTCCTCATGGAAGGGGGCTTCGTGGAATTCATGGGAGGTAAGATGCTTGTAATGGATGAGTTCTCTCTCGACATACTCTTTGTGATTCTTGTGGTGTGATTGAGCATAAAAGAAGTGCTTTTGGATGAAAGTTTTCTATGATCTTTCGATCGGAAAATTACAAATAAAACCAAACACGGACATTTATCAAAAGCTAAACCTTGTTATTTACAGTTTTTCTCAATTGCTTTGGCTCAGTTCTCAAATGTTTTTTTTATTTCCCAAAACATTAAGTTCAGATCTCTGAACAATTCGCTTCTTTTTCACATCAGATTGGAATTTCTTATTGATTTGAGCAAATTGCAAATGCGTTGGCACATGTGTGCAAAGAGTACATACAACTGTCTGCAATTTGGACAACAAAGAATTGCATATGGCTTGTTGATCAAAACTGATGACTCGATTCTCACTTACACTGTCAAACACTTCAGAACTTCTCAGACATTTTTTATTGTGTAAGCCATTACATTCAAAACGATCTATTCAATTATCATAATTAGTATGCATGTATATTCTAAAATATATCTGACATTGACATTGTTTGTAATGTTTGCTAAATTGGCACATGACTTCTAATTGCATTTGCAATCTAATTGCAAATTACCTCTAATATGAATCAATCAACCATTTAACCATTTAACCAATCAACTTTGGGAGTATATATATATATATATATATATATATATATATATATATATATATAGAATGGAGGACATTCACAACCCTGAACTGCACCAACATGCTCATGGAAGAGCAATTGGAAGGCGTGTAAAAATACGTGTTGGTGGTAGAGGAAGAAATAATCGAGGAAGAGGTGGAAATAGAAGAGTCAGAGTCTCTGATGAAATCAGAGCCACACTTGTGGATCATGTCATAAATCTGACCATTGCAGGGGATGGGTGCGGCATTCAAGGAGATTTTTTCCACGTTGTGTGGCAATGGTAACATCAGATGTGAGGTTGATGAAAATCTTTGGCCTGACCAACGTGAGCGACAAGATGTCCACCAAGAATAATTTGTTTATTTTTCTTTTTTTTTCCATGAATGTTATTTGTTGTTTGTGTATTTGTGGTAATACACAAATATGAGATGTAATGTGAAATCTTGTTATTCTTGTCAGTTACTTTACATGTACAGTAAATACACTTGTATTGTGTATATACACATGAAGTACAAAAATAAACACTGTAAAAATACAAATGTTCATAGAATTTTTTTTTCTACATACTATTGACTTTTCTCAACAAATATGAGATTTGTTTACAGACAGTAAACCCTTAATTTGATTTATGGTGAAAAAATAACTAAACATTTTGACCAGTGTGGCTCACACAATGACAAAAATACTTTAGATTTTGGTGGCCTTGGCCAAATTATTGACAAAATAACTAGGTTTTGAAGCATGAATTAAATGTTTTGGGTGAGTAACTACATTTTGCAGACATGCTATAAAGTTTTGAAGTTCCTGCAAACAGTTGTGACATTTGCACTCACAGTTTAGAGAATGTTAAGACTGTTTCGAAAAATGTGCCAAAGCAATTGAGAAAAACTGTAATAAGAGATTGCCACTCGTGTTTTTACCATGTATTTGGACTTCCCTCTCTTTACTCCATGCATATATCTTGTTTATCTATCTTGTTTATATATCTAATACATTCATACCATGTGTTTGGACTTACAAGGTTTATACTGTAAATGTAAATTTTGAAAATTGTTGACAAAACAAAATAGATAGACAGACATACAGATAGATAGACAGACAGACAGACAGACAGTTAGATTGACTGACAGATAGAGAGACAGACAGACAGATAGAAAATCAGACAGATAGATAAACAGACAGACAGACAGACAGTTAGATTGACTGACAGATAGAGAGACAGACAGACAGATAGAAAATCAGACAGATAGATAGACAGACAGACAGACTGACAGATAGATAGATAGATAGATAGATAGATAGATAGATAGATAGATAGATAGATAGATAGATAGATAGATAGATAGATAGATAGATAGATAGATAGATAGATAGATAGATAGATAGATAGATAGATGGATGGATGGATGGATGGATGGATGGATGGATGGATAAACAGACAGATAAATTGATAAATAAACAAACAGATAGAGACAGACAGATAGACGGGTAGATAGATAGAAAGACAGACAGATTGACAGATAGATAGACAGACAGATAAATTGGTAGATAAACAGATAGATAGAGAGGCAGACAGAGAGACAGATAGACAGGTAGATAGATAGACAGACAGATTGACAGGCAGATAGATAGATAGACAGACAGATTGACAGGCAGATAGATAGATAGACAGACAGATTGACAGGCAGATAGATAGATAGACATACAGACAGACAGACAGACTTAATTTTTTTTAAAAAAAATTATGAATACAAATTTACTATAATTGCGTTGAATTGGTAATTAAGGGACAAATTGTTATTGATCAACTTAGAATTATTACAAATGAGTCTGTTATTCAAGGAAATAAACGGAAATCAACAATTAACGACTTCAGATCATGTTGGGATATAGTTTAGAGTGAACAGTAATTCACATTCCTTTATATCTATCTTTGCCTTTTGCCCTATTGCCTGCCCTTTTCTCCCATGGCATCTATTTTACCCAAAATCCAAACAATCCTGGCTGACCCTTCCTCCCCATCCCAGCCTGGTCAGACTCCTGCTGCAGACCCCTCTCAGGACTCCGATGATAAAGCTGGCGCTCAGACGAATGAAGCCTCTTTATGGGATGATGAGGTCACTCCTGCTGTAGAGCCGTATGAACCCCCCAGCTGGCATGAGCAGGACAGTGTGTCTGCGCAGTCATACAGTGAGACTGCTGCGACTGCAGAGGCTGGAGACTGGGAGGACAGGGGTGTGGAGTGCTGGGGCGAGGAAGGGTCCCAGGTAGGGCAAGAGCAGGACGCAGATATAAACTGGGGCAGTGGTACGACTGAGGCTTGGGAGGCGGAGTCAAAGCCGCCTCAGTGGGAGGAGCTTCAAACTGTAAGAGCAAGAGTCTTGAGTAATTGTGAAGTATCTTGTAGTGTTAGGTTGGCCCAGAAGTAAATGTTCTGTGGGTGTGTACTGTGTGGCTATTTTCCACCGTGTTCATGTCTAATGTTCGGTTTTGCCAATATGTTTTTTTTTTCTGTGTATATCCTGTTTGTTTTATACTCTGTTGCATCAGTGTGGTTTCGTTTTATTTCATTATCATTTCATTTTTGTATTTAGAATGAAGCTCCAACAGTGACAAATGGCTCGTCAGATGCAGAGCTTCCTCCATCTGTTCTTTATAAGGTAAGTCGAATTGGGAATTGGGAACAACGAAGCCGAGACCAAAGAGAGTTGAGTCCGAGTCGAGACCGAGACCATAGAAGGTCGAGTCGGAGTCGAGACTGAGACCAAAGAGTGTCGAGTCCAAGTCGAGACCAAGAGCAAAGAGAGTTTAGTCCGAGTCAAGACCAAGGAGAGTCGAGTCCGAGCCGAGACCGAGACCAAAGAGAGTTGAGTCCGAGCCGAGACCAAAGAGAGTCGAGTCCGAGCCGAGACCGAGACCAAAGAGAGTTGAGTCCGAGTCGAGACCGAGACCATAAAAGGTCGAGTCCGAGTCGAGACCAAGACCAAAGAGAGTTGAGTCCGAGTCAAGACCAAAGAGAGTTGAGGCCGAGACCGAGACCAAAGAGAGTCGAGACCGAGACCATAGAGGGTCGAGTCCGAGTCGAGACCGAGACCATAGAGGGTCGAGTCCGAGTCGAGACCTAGACCAAAGAGAGTCGAGTCCGAGTCGAGACCGAGACCAAAGAGAGTCGAGTCCGAGTCGAGACCATAGAGGGTCGAGACCGAGTCGGGACCGAGACCATAGAGGGTCAAGTCCGAGTCGAGACTGAGACCAAAGAGAGTCGAGTCCGAGTCGAGACCATAGAGGGTCGAGTCCGAGTCGGGACCGAGACCATAGAGGGTCGAGTCCGAGTCGGGACCGAGACCATAGAGGGTCGAGACCGAGACCAAAGAGAGTGGAGTCCGAGTGGAGACCGAGACCAAAGAGAGTCGAGTCCGAGTCGAGACTGAGACCATAGAGGGTCGAGTCCGAGTCGGGACCGAGACCATAGAGGGTCGAGACCGAGACCAAAGAGAGTGGAGTCCGAGTGGAGACCGAGACCAAAGAGAGTCGAGTCCGAGTCGAGACTGAGACCATAGAGGGTCGAGTCCGAGTCGGGACCGAGACCATAGAGGGTCGAGACCGAGACCAAAGAGAGTGGAGTCCGAGTGGAGACCGAGACCAAAGAGAGTGGAGTCCGAGTGGAGACCGAGACCAAAGAGAGTCGAGTCCGAGTCGAGACCATAGAGGGTCGAGTCCGAGTCGGGACCGAGACCATAGAGGGTCGAGTCCGAGTCGAGACTGAGACCATAGAGGGTCAAGTCCGAGTCGAGACCGAGACCATAGAGAGTCGATACCGAGTCGAGACCGAGACCATAGAGAGTCGACACCGAGTCGAGACTGAATTATGGATGATAAGGCAGACATTTTCAATACATAGTTGATCTAGAGGCTCCACATCAAATCTGACCTGCGTCCTGCTCCATTTGCGTGCCGCAAACGTTATTGTCTCAAGTCATACGCAGTTGCACACAAGAAAGTCAGCAATCATTGGATGTTTCAATCAAACAATTTAAAGAGATATTAACATACAGTAATAACCATGACATATTTTGAATGGGACTCGAGTGGACTCGGGAATAAGTCTAAATCCTAATATGTTCGAGTACGAGTCAATTCCAAGACAAAATGCACAGTCCATGACAAGACCGAGACCATTAAAATATGGTCTCGAGACCGAGTCCAAGTCTCGAGTACACAACACTGGCTTCAGAAATTAATCTATGCTGATTTGCTCAAGAAACATTTCTTATTATGAAAGTTGAAAACAAGATTCTATAATGAATAGAAAGTTCAAAAGAACAGCGTTTATTTGTATAACACGTAAAAGTTTTTAAATTACACTTTTTTTTAATTCTTGGTAGGTGAAAGCAATGCATGACTACGGAGCAACAGACAGTGATGAACTTGACCTAAAGGCTGGTGATATTGTGCTTGTGCTTCCCTTTGCCAACCCAGATGAACAGGTCAGTCATGATGGCACACATGCTCAAACACCCTCGCATACAATGGGACAATGACTCATTGTCTTGTCTTTTTGTTTGTGTGCACAGGATGATGGCTGGTTAGTGGGCGTAAAAGAGACACACTGGCTTGAGCATAAAAACCTTCTAGCAAAAGGAGTCTTCCCTGAAAACTTCACCCAGAAACTGTGAGCGGAACAGCCACCTCACAACCACCAGTTCTTATCCTTCGTTTTCTCACCACTCGACTGTGATGACATTTTTTTATATAAAAATCAAAAATAAGGGCTTCTCAAGTGAAAAAAAGTGGTGTTCTACAGTATATACATGGTCACTTTTATAGAACTGGAGTGTCATCAGATGATATTTGCAACAGCATGCTTTACACTAAATAGTGATATGGACACAATTAAAAGATGCCAGATATGGATGAAGACCCAGGATGAATTGGTTGATGTTTGTCATTGGCCCATTTTGGGATGGTTGTTTAGTACATGAAGCATCAGTTCAATATTTTTTTTTTTTATCAACTGACATCAATCACTATACTTCAGTGAAATCTTTTGCTCTTTTGCCCAAACCCAACATGAAATCAAAATTGAACCCATTTTACTTTCTTAACATACTTTTTAGATCTTACTGTGCACTATTCTTCAGTGCTTGTTCCACATACTGTAAAATAAAAAATGTGTAAAAACGGGTAGAATATTGTTTCCACAAAGCAACTCAGTGTAAATAGAATTAATATACTATTTGTTCTAAAGATAAAATATATTAAAGTCAGCTGATCACAAAACCAATCAGTTTTCAATGTGTTAAATCAGGTCCTGCTGGACAGTATATATGAAGAGTTCAGATGCAAAAGCCTCTAAGTGCCATTTGAAATTTTCTTCTAGAATGATCATTTTTATCAAGCTTGTATATTTAAGTTCAGCGATTTCACTTAAATGGCAATGATAATTATCTATTAATTGTTATTTAAGTGAAATTACTGAATTTAAATATGCAAGTTTGATACAAATCATCATTAAAGAAGAAAATTTCAAATGGCATTTAGAGGCTTTTGCATCTGAACTCTTCATATATATATCCGGATTTATTCATAAATACATCAGGTGCGAAGTGCAAACTCTATTTCATGTTGACCTTTAAGTTATCTCTTGACTCCCCTGAACATGTAGAGCCCCTTCATCCTCTCAGAAATAGAATGTTTTAAAATGTTGTTCCTTAGATGGGGTATCTAGCACTACATGTGGGGGGCTCATCATCTCAATGCTTTTATGATCAATAACTTCATGATATGTATGTTCTTCTTTTGTTCTGTTTTTGAGATATTCAGGTATATGCCACCAAAGATTATGACGATTATGCTATGGGACAAACCACTGTGGTCATACTGTACGAACAACAGTTTGCTCAAAACTATTTTGGTGGGTTACACATTTGTCATGATGCATGAACGTTTTATAGACCCTTTTAGATGGGTGCACGTATGCTTTTATTTTGTAGAAAAATAATTTTAATCTTACTGAGATTTAAATTAGAAAATCAGGTCAAACATAGATTTAAATGTTCAGTTGGTATTGATCTGTGCACTGATACTCTGATTACATGTAGGATTAGGGTGGAATTCACTGAATGAATTAAGCTGAATTTCTTCACACTGTACACTATCACGCCACCACTGTGATCCAGGCTGAATCACTTGTTCAAAATGGCAAAAGTGTGCTTGACTGCATCCACATCTGGATCTATGCCTGATTATAATGATCTTCTTTGTCTTTTGATGAATTACAGCTGTAATGCTCGATAGAAATATGTGCACAAACATCTCTTTTTAATAAAATTCAGTTTTCTGTAATATTGACACTGCATTGTTTAGAAATGACAATGACTTAGTATTTTAGCTGGATTGAAATGTAAAATGGATTGGTTGAAATGTAAAAGTGCTTCAACTACTTCACCAAATTGCATCTCTTTTTTTAATACCTAATGTCAAAATTTGATGTCGTATATTCTGGGAATCTAATTTTGCCAAAACAGTGTGGAATCTACCAAAGAGGGTAAATTAGCTGCTAATGTGTGCTGTAAACTGTTATGTATTATAAATTCTGACATTTTTAATGTGTATTGTGTAAATCTAAGTTTATATATTATCTCTCTCAGACCTGTTTACATACCAGAGCTTTAATTTTCTCACCCAAAAAGCTGTTTTGCATATTCAAATATGTATCAGACCTTTGAAATGAACAGACAGCTGCAAGAGGTCTATGCAGGTCTATTTATGGTTCCTCCTAACAAAAGAGTGTAAATGTTTGGTGACTCTCTAAATATCTAAATCATAAAGGTTCTGATATTTAAAACTAGCCTGGAAAAACGGAGATGTATCCCATTAACTATATACATTTGATCAGAAAGGGTCAATACTGTCCTGCGGCATTATGGCTGGATGCTCTGTCTTAACATGTAGTACTCTGTGAACCACCCTGTCTGGCAGACTTTAAAAAGCATAATAAAATTAAAATCATGCTGAACTCGATCTTGTTCATCTTGCATCATGCATCCACTTTTTGTCATGGGATCATTTTAACATATGTTAAGGGCCCTAAATCTAAGCATACCTTGTTTTGTCATCTTTTACTCACCTGGATGTGGTTGCAAACCTGTATGAGTTTCTTTCTTCTGCAGAACACAAAAGAAGACATTTTGAAGAACGATTGGAACCAAACAGTTCTTTGGCACCATTGACTTCCATAGTAGAAAAAAATAAAATACTATGGAAGTCAATGGTGCCCCACAACTGTTTGGTTCCAATCGTTCTTCAAAATATCTTCCTTTGTGTTCTGCAGAAGAAAGAAACTCATACAGGTTTGCAAAAAAAAAGTGGAGTCCTTTAATAATGTGACATAACTCGCATATGAAAACCTGAACTACGTTTACAGCCCTTTGATAAGCCTTGGCTAACCGAAAGTGAGCTTCAAAATATACAACACAGATAGCAGCTTTTATACTAATTTATTATATATTACCAAGGCTGTTCAGACTGCAGGCAAATTAGATTTTTTTTCCTTCTCATAACAAATATTTTCCGGCAGACTGCCTGCACTATTCGTGATCCAATGTGTGCCCAGACATAAGCAACTTATCATGGGTTGCAATTGCATTGGTAATGACTAGGCGTACCCATATGTGACAAGGCGTTTTTTTCCCAAAGGGATGCTGGAACAAAACTGTCTTCTGTACAAAACTGCTCCATCGCACAAGAAAATCTAAGCGACGTCTGGATTAGACAGGTATATTGTGATGTGTTCTGTGCTGTAGTCCCTGTGTTTTTTTCTGAAACGTTAAGACTGTCAGTCCAAATCCGATTGTCTATCCGATTGGAATCTGATAAAAAAAAACAAAATATTTGTTCAGATAGCGATCTGTAGTCTACTTGCATGCATGCGCTCTTTCGTTTTCTGGAATATCTGCATTGGTTTGTATGACAATGACGCTGCGTTATACGCCAACAACAACAACCGCCATGGATATACGATACGTAGGCTATATCTATGACAACAACCGCAACCCAATTTGTTTTTAACTTTTTAACACAATTGTATTGTGTAGATTTTAGTTTATATATATATATATTATATGTGTGTGCTTAAAAAACTATAAGCAAATTTATTTCACAAAAGTGCTTGACACAAGTAGCCTACCGTCCCACTTTACTTAACAAAGAACCACTGAAACAAAAAAAATTACCTTGGTAATACACCATATAAAAAAATCCAAATGATATAGCGCGCGTCGCCGCATTTGCGCGTGCAATTAAAAAGTGCGCGCCACGACCCGAGAGTACGAGGCTAAAGTTCGTTTTTTTCTGAGGTGAGGCTTTATTTCTTACCAAATAATGACAATAACGTTAGAATATTGACACTGAAATAAATCCTGACAAATATCATCTGACCGTAGGTAGATAGTGAATGAATATCTGCAAAAACAACAACAAACCACCATGGATATAATACTACGTATATCTATGACCGTAACCCAATTTGTTTTTAACTTTTTCACACAATTGTATTGTGTAAATTTTAGTTTATATATATATATATATATATATATATATAATCATATTTATTTCACAAAAGTGCTTGACACACACAAGTACCGTCCCACTTTACTTAAAGAACAACTGAAACGAATAAAAAAAAAAATCACCATATCAATTAAGTTATATTATGCAAATGACATAGCGCGCGTCGCCGCATTTGCGCGTGCAATTAAAAAGTGCGCGCCACGACCTACGTGAGTACGAGCAGCTTCACCACACCACAAGTTCG
Organism: Pimephales promelas; assembly: GCF_988280905.1. Classification (NCBI taxonomy): domain Eukaryota; kingdom Metazoa; phylum Chordata; class Actinopteri; order Cypriniformes; family Leuciscidae; genus Pimephales; species Pimephales promelas. The sequence continues at coordinate 5,524,047 of NC_142776.1, read as the reverse complement.
TTTTTTCTGAGGTGAGGCTTTATTTCGTACCAAATGACGGCAATAACGTTAGAAAATCTGAAATAAATCCTGACAACATATCATCTGACCGTAGATACTGAATGAATCAGGACATCGCGTTTTTCTCAGGCAATCTTGGCTTAACGGAAAATTGCGTCTGACCGAGATGTGTCATAGCATAGCTTTCACTCGCGTCCTTTAAAATATAAGTTACGTTAAGTCTCGCATCAGAGAAACAGAATTATGTTTATTGTGGTTTCTTTGACTGCACACTCAGTTATCATAACGTACTGACATAAACTACGCAAAATCCGATCGGAGCAGTCAGACTAAAAAGGATTTTCAGAAATGCAATTTAAATAGGATTTCAAAATACATAACTTTATGAATGTAACGTTAACTTACTGTACGTCCACAGTTAACTCAATTAGCTCGAAACGGATTAGTAAAATCGCAGTTCATTTTATTATTTGACGTTTTACGCTTGCTAAATCTGATCAAAAGATTTGTACGGACAGGAACATAGCTCGAGATGTAGCTAACGTTAATGTGATTTGAATCAGATTTGGGGGAAAACATAGCCATGGCGTAAGCCTAACATTTTGAACAAAGCTCCACCCTCCCCCTTCTGACTTGATTATGTTTCATGTGCATCTATTCATTCATGTGCAATATATTGTCATGGGAACTTTCAGGGAACAGATGAGAATTGTTGTTCTTGGGCTCCATGGCCACCTGGCCGGTTAATAATAGTTTACAGACTTAATTAGTGTACAGAAATGACATATTAAGTGCTTCAGATGACGAGTACCCGGGTCAGTTTGCACAGCTTATGTAGAGACAGAAAAAAATAACAAGAAAGAGATTTTAGAGAAGTAGTTTTGGCTGTTTTCACTCTTGTTGTGAACAGATATTTAGAGTTGGGGGGTTAAACATAAGTATGAAAAATAGAGATTGCTTTTAGTGTGCTGTCATTGTTGGACCAACAAATTTTAAGTTCACGCTCCTATCTTTCTCTTAACTTCTGTTTTACATTGTTCTTCCATCTGAAACCTCACCCAATTCTGTTAAGATGTGATTTACCAATGCAGGGTTAAATATTAATGCCTGTGGGTGACTGGGCGAGTGTTGGCCTGTTAGCGTGTCTTTTGCAGGAAACATGAAGCACTGGGATGTAACTAGGCCTGTTTGTTTAGTGCACTGCATTCATCTATGAATGACATTAACATAATTGGACTTAACCCCTTTGTTGCCAACAACAAACCATGTTACCATGGCATGAGCTTGCTCTTTAAATAGTGATGATATCTTCACAGAGAACATTCACAAGATTTCTCAGCTGAACACTTGACGTCGGCCAGAGGAAAATTCTACAATGGTAGGACATTTTGAAAGATTTATTTGTCTGATGCTTTATTTAATATAGAGAATGATTGTACTTGAATTTAAAATAATGGTCTTAGTCTTCATGAATACTTTTGTTAGCTATTTATTTTATTTGACAGACTTTGTCTTGATAATGTTTTTTTGGTTTTAGCTTTTGTGTTTATAAAAAATAAAAGAAAAAGATGCTCTTTTCCAAAAGAGTTAAATGGCTTTTACTTTTTGCAGTTTTAAACATGCCTGCCATTTATTCCCTGTAGCGTGAGTGCATCTCGGTTCATGTCGGCCAGGCAGGTGTGCAAATGGGCAATGCATGCTGGGAGTTGTATTGCCTAGAGCATGGGATCCAGCCAGATGGTCAGATGCCCAGTGACAAAACCATTGGAGGAGGAGATGATTCCTTTAACACCTTCTTCAGTGAGACTGGAGCTGGAAAACATGTCCCAAGAGCAGTCTTTGTCGACCTGGAGCCCACTGTCATTGGTAATGAAACTGTATAAATTCTATACTGAAGAAGACTGACTTAAATAATACATTGTGCAAATGACCAAATTAATTTATCTTAAATATAATAAAAGAATAAATAGTAAAATGCAAATTGATTTTACTGTTACCTTTTATTTTACAGTATTTGTAATTACATTGTATTTAACCAAGAACGTGCCGGTAACTACGGGGGTTAAGGTTTGATTTAGGGATAGGTTCAGGGTTAGTTGTACTACTTACTATAAGTAGCACATTGTATGAACATGCAGAACTGGACTGTAAAATAAAGTGCTACCAATTTTCCAGATGAGGTGCGCACAGGTACCTACAGGCAGTTGTTCCACCCTGAACAACTAATAACAGGCAAAGAAGATGCTGCCAACAATTATGCTCGTGGGCACTACACCATTGGAAAGGAGATCATTGATCTGGTGTTGGACAGGACTCGCAAACTGGTAAGACATTCTTGGGGTCAAAGGTTGGCTTTATATTAAGGGATAGTTCACTTTGAAATTAATTTTTGATATGTTTTAGCCTACCTCAAGGGCATCCAAGATGTAGGTGTCTTTGTTTTCACAGTATTTTCAATTTTGACATTTTTCGATCAAACCGTTGTTGTCTGTCAGTCATATAATGCAGGTATGGGGATCCACGTCAAAAAGCATGCACAGAGAAGTCAAAATTAAACATGATTTAATGACTCGTAAATGTAAGTACACATTGATGGCCTAAGACACGAAACGAGCGGTTTGTGTGAGAAAACGAACTAGTATTTATATCGTTTTTACCTCGTGTAACCACAGTCATGTCCAACTGATCTGAATCAATTGTCCAATGTCTAACTGAACCGAACTGAACCATGTTCAACGTTCTGCCGGAAGTGATCGCTTGCACGTGTTCGTCACTCAATTTTTTTTACACAGAGATTTTGGAAGTTTTACCTTTCACTAAACATATTTAGATATATCGAAATCTTCTTCCATTGAGATTTCCTTTATATCTATATCAGATATAATGGAATATTTATACATATCAGAAATTTATTTCAGAGTGAACTATCCCTTTAGGGGTTGCAGTTTGGTCTGCTATAGAACAGTAGACAAATCCTGACAGGTGATTCTTGGAATAACTCATTATTTAATCCTGCAGGCTGATCAGTGCACTGGGCTCCAGGGCTTCCTGATCTTCCACAGTTTTGGTGGTGGCACCGGCTCTGGGTTCACCTCCCTCCTAATGGAACGGCTCTCTGTCGATTACGGGAAGAAGTCAAAATTGGAATTTGCCATTTATCCAGCTCCTCAAGTGTCCACAGCAGTGGTGGAGCCCTACAACTCCATCCTTACCACCCACACCACCCTCGAGCACTCTGACTGTGCCTTCATGGTGGACAACGAGGCCATCTACGACATCTGCCGTAGAAACCTCGACATTGAGCGTCCCACCTACACAAACCTCAACAGGCTGATCGGGCAGATCGTTTCCTCCATCACAGCATCCTTGCGTTTCGATGGAGCCCTAAATGTAGATCTGACCGAGTTCCAAACCAACCTGGTGCCCTATCCACGTATCCACTTCCCTCTGGCCACCTACGCCCCAGTGATCTCTGCAGAAAAAGCCTACCATGAGCAGCTGTCTGTTTCAGAAATCACCAATGCTTGCTTCGAGCCAGCCAATCAGATGGTGAAATGCGACCCTCGTCACGGCAAGTACATGGCATGCTGTTTGCTGTACCGTGGAGATGTTGTACCCAAAGATGTCAACTCTGCCATCGCCACCATTAAAACCAAACGTACTATCCAGTTTGTGGACTGGTGTCCCACTGGATTCAAGGTTGGCATCAACTACCAGCCCCCGACGGTGGTTCCTGGAGGAGACCTGGCTAAGGTGCAGCGAGCCGTGTGCATGTTGAGCAACACTACAGCCATTGCTGAAGCCTGGGCTCGTCTGGATCACAAGTTCGATCTGATGTACGCCAAGAGAGCTTTTGTTCACTGGTATGTCGGTGAAGGTATGGAGGAGGGAGAGTTCTCAGAGGCCAGAGAAGACATGGCTGCCCTGGAGAAGGATTATGAAGAGGTGGGCACAGACAGCGTCGGAGAAGAGGGAGAGGAAGAGGAGTATTAAAGAAATCCCTGGTTATCATAATCTTGTCAAAAAACATCACAAATCGTCATAGCTTTCACAAACAGTATTGTCACTGACAAAATATTGTTTTTATGTTTCCTATGCTCATTTGAAAGCTGTATTTGACATGTAGATTTTAAAAAACCTTTTAAAAAATTACTTATATTGATTCAAGCTGTCAGTCTGTTTTTGTTTGTCTGTAATGAGTGCTTGAATATGAACAAATCATTCACGTGACTTATGCAAGACAACTCCACCAAAGTTATGTTATCTTCTAAAGACTCGTATTGGAATTTTAGTTGTTGTCTATTTCACTGAGTTGGTTGTCATTAAAAACAATAGTTCCTCAGCAAACAGGACAACTAGTTACTATAGTGCCAAAAAGGTTGAGGATTGTTGCAGTACTAACCGCTACAGTGCTAACAGCTAAGGGTGAGTGCTCTAGGGTAAGAATAAAAGACTGGGCGGTTCTGTGCCACCTGAAGCCTGCTTGCGTAATGTCTGTAATTTGACTGCCTGAGGACTAAGGAAATGCAAATGGCGAGCACATTGAAAGGGTGCCATGGAAGCAATCAACAACAGTGTCGCACTATTTGCATGACTTAAGTCATGAGTCATTCTGTTTCAGCAGGCTTGAGATGGCCTTGTACAGACTTAAATGTTAAAATCTTGTTATATCAAATATTAAAACAAGTTATTGAGATGTTTAATAGTGCCTTCTGACAATTTACTTCTGGCATTTTAAGACATTTTAACGCTGGCCTGCCATAACAACTCTCAGATGTCTTTACAAGACTAATGTTTTAAATGTACATTTTCAGGCAAAGCCATTCAAAGCCATTTTAAGCTGTATATTAAGAACTTAATTTTTAAAAATGAAAAATATGCTTTCTCTTTAACAGTAAATTGAGAGTTGCACTTCTATTGTAAAAGTTTTTTTTTTTCAGTCAATGCGAGGATAGTTTGCAAATGGTTCCAGACGTAGAAAGGTAGGCTATTCCACAAACACAATGGACTAATTTACATCGAAGATAATCTATTTGGATGCAAATCTAGCCCTAAATCTGCTCCCACCCTGTCAAACACAGGACAATTATCAACACTTTCCCCCTAAAACCAGATGACTTTTTATTTTCTCACATTTGGTAGCATGATAGTAACATAATATGAACTTGACCATTTTATTGGTTCTTTCCTCTCATAAACTGACACAAATGCTCTGCCTTCCAGTTAAGAACACCAACAGCCCTACAGGCATTCCAGACATTCTCCGTTAAGTCCTTCTCTAAACATTAGTGCTTATCCACGCCACAAAACCTTGTGTGGGGAAAAGAGTGAGGAAGCATCATTACGGTCAATGTGTTTGATGTGAACATATTATCTTCCGGTTGAAGGGAAAGTTCACCCAAAAATGAAAATTCTTTCATCATTCACTCACCCTCAAGTTGTTCCAAACCTGTATGAATTTCTGTCTTCTGCTGACCACAAAATAAGATACTTTGAAGAATGTTGATAACCAACTCATTGATGGGCCCCATTGATATTCTTCCCATATTTAGATATTCTTCTAAATATCTTCTTTTGTGTTTAACACAAAGGGGTGAGTAAATGATGACAGAATTTTCATTTTTGGGCAAACTATCCCTTTAAGAGCACATCAGCTGAGGCTTCCTGCTGATCTACCAAAGTGCAAAGTTCATGACATCCGTGTTTAGTGCTAGTGCCGCTGCTGACGTGTGTCTGGTGCACCCGAGCTTCGTTTACAGTCTGAGGGAGATGCACGCTGTAAACAAAACAATCTTCGTTCTAAGGATGTATAAGGATTTCGACACAGGAGGAGTTGCATTTATCTTGCCTTGCCCAGCCATATTTATTTGAATTTTGAACCCGCATACACGGACACACCAGACACCTTTCTTTTACTAGAAAGTCTATGCCAGACTCACGTCAACAGCGTCACTGCGGGCTCGAGTCGTGAACCGAGTCACGAGTCACCGCAGTGACTGACTGAACGCGGCTTGACTACAGTCAGAACCCCATGGCCCGTTTAATGTTTAACACCGGGTTTCGGTACCCATCCCTATGCGTGAGTTCATATGGATGAAGGCCTGTTGTGTTCTGTCTCTTGGTTTGTGATAGTGGCAGCTATTTCGAAACTCACCTTCGTCATGCCTGAGTGTGGCTGGCTCAAGATCCCTTGAATTTAAAGGAGTAGTTCACTTTTAAAAAACTTTTGGTGATAATTTACTCTTTCTCATGTCATCCAAGATATCCGTGTCATTCTTTCTTGAGTCGAAAAGAAATTAAGGTTTTTGATGAAAACATTCCAGGATTTTTCTCCATATAATGGACTTCATTGGGAACCAAACGGTTCAAGGTCCAAAGGAGAGTTTCTGTGCAGCTTCAAAGGGCTTTAAATAACACCAGAAGATGAATAAGTGTCTTATCAAGCGAAACGATTGGTCATTAAAAAAAATTATAACAAAGTTTAAGTTTTATAAGCTCGTTGCACATTCGTGACTCCTGTTTGACTCTCCTGTTTTTGTTTTTTTTTTTCGAATCAATTCGTTAATTTTGTTCATTGAATCAACCACATGATTCAAAAAAAGATTCTTGCAATTTGATGAACGAGTTTGAACAGGAGAGTCACAAACGTGCATCACAGAACAGAGCAAGGCGAGCATTTGTGCTTATAAAACTTAAACTTTGTTATTTTTTTAAATGAGTGATCGTTTCGCTTGATAAGACCCTTATTCATCGTCTGGTGTCGTTTAAAGCCCTTTGAAGCTGCACTGAAACTCTCATTTGGACCTTGAACCGTTTGGTTCCCAATGAAGTGGCCAACATAATTAAAAACACACCTAGAGAACTCAAATAAATACCAATCATGATATCCTGTTATCATAATAGTTAAATTAATTATTATAACTATGACCACTATAACATTTGCTGCCGATTACATAGCTGATTATTTAGCCTACAGGCTTCTCAAGTACAATCTCACTGAAAGAAAAATTTCAAGTGTGAGATTTCATTCAAAACATAAATCCTACAGACCCCTTTGAGGTTTTGCTTACTAGTCGAGTTCATAGCTGTGGAGATTGTCTTCAACGGGGGGTACAGGGGCAGGCCATCAGCATGATGATCTTCTAGAACATAACATGCAATGTGTCACAGAGCCAACAATCTTACAAACTATTTGCAATAGAACAAAGGGTTTATTACAAGGAAGCAAGCTAGAGCAGAGATGAAATGCAGAAAAGACAAATAGTGAACTATCCTTTTAAAACTCTTGGAGGAAACCAGGGTTCAGAAATGATTCCTCCTTTTAGGTGTCATTCAAAAAGACACCTATTATTTTTGAAAGAAGCATTTAGAAATATAATTTATTATAAGAAAATGATGTAAATGCAAAAAAAAAAATACTTCATGAAATGTTTTTAATAATAATCATGTGCTTCAAATTTGATAGACTTGGAATGTAGACCACAAATCATATAGACCAAGGGTTTTCAATCTTCAATCATTCTCATCTTTAAATGCAGCTTTATATTTTTATGTGTAAAGACTCAATTTATACTGTGAAAAAGTGTAATTTATTAAATGATTTTTAAAAATAAATAAAAAATAATTCAATTTATTTAGTTTAGTCTTATGTTTATAATTAAAAAATCTATTATTAAAATTTAACACTGCTTTGCTCCAAACTGTTTTTCTCTAAACTTTTCCACAATATATTGTCTTTTTTATGCTTTACAGTCCCCCATTTATTTACAAGATTTTGTAACAAATATTGTTAAATTAACCACTTTGTTCCACGGTCCGGATGATAGAATGGCATACAGGTTTGATACAATATGAGAGTTAAGTAATAGAATAATAAATAATAATCTTTCGTTGAACTATTTAGTGTGTAATAATTAAAAATAAAGAGCTGGTCAAACATTTTGTAGAAATGCCTAACCTTTTCTTAAAACCTTGATAAGATTTGAAACCTGAATGAAACCTAACACCTGTCTTTGTATGGTGATGTGAAGGGTTTCTTTTTCAATGGCGGATCTTATTAAAATATATATTATAAAAACGACCTCATTGGCCAATATTATCGTGGTGTGCGTCGTTTCTGTGAGGATTTATTATTATTATTTTTACAATTTAAATTAAGGACCCCGTCCCTTACTGGGCACTTTCGGGAACTTTCCATTCACTATTAAGCCTTTTCTGACCGAATGTTTCGGTTCATTTGAAGTTCCGCTAGAGACGGGCTCTGGTTCCGCCCAAAAGTCCCCTCCTCCTCTCCAACTCGTGACCGCGCTAACAGTGAAGCCCGAGCCGTTAAGCCCCACCTCTCTTACATCCGGTCGCGCGCCTCTATAAAAGCGTCGCCTGGCCCCTTCCGCGCCAATACTGCCTTCATTTTCCGAATCCTTAACGTCGGTCCGAAGGAAATTCTTACAAAATGGTGAGTAACGTTAATATTTTCACGTTTATGTTTAGTAATTACGGCAGGGATGTTTCCTCTGTCTGTACAATGTTATTTTACAGTCTGATGTTCATGTTTACGAAGACATATTTGAGTTTTGTATTCAATTCGAAGTAATTTCTGACTTAAAACAATCATATATTTGAAAAATCGTTTAAAATGACGTTTAGGTAGGATTAAAGGGTATTTTGATGCATTGGGCGGCTGCGAGACAAAAGCGCGCGCGTGCGCGCGCAACAGCAGGAGCTTTAGGATGTCTGACGCACTTTCGAAAGGCACACAGAAGAGAACAAAGAAAAAGGGTCGGAAAACTAAACCGATATATGTGTAAAATTGATAAACGCCCCGATAAGATATATGTTACATATCCATAATCGTATTGGTCTTATAAATATGGTATGAAGCTTAAGCTTTTGTTATATGCGCCACAGGGTGGAGCACGACACGTCATAATTTCAGATGCACTTATGAAGGTCTTCAGTGATCGCGCCTTTTTTCCCCCTTCTCATTTTGTCTCGCCAAAGCTGGGTGGTACACGTTGGGTGGGGGAAGGGACCTGCCCTGCCCTTCCATTTTGGGTCTCTTCCCCCACACTATTCTTATAAGTAACACTCTGACACATTTAATTCCGTAGTTCTGATTCAGACGTAAAAAGTAGTTTTATTTGACATTTCAAGAAGTGAGCATTAGCACAAAATGTGTGCATTTTCTGGTCTCCCTCCCTAGATTTTAGGCTTAGTCAGCATTTAAGCTTGCATGCGCTCATGCAGATAAAACGCCTGAAACAGCTGCAGTGTGGATGGGTGGGAGCTGGTAATGGCATTGATCCACATGCTGAACAATTGATCTTTGGCAACAGATTTTCACAATAACGTTACTTACTGTTACTTGACACTGAGCATATTTCATGACATTTAACATTTTAGCTGAAAGAAAGTCCCTACTTATTACTTACCTTGTTTGTAATGTTAAGAATGTTACAGTGGAAACAACTTATACTGCGTTGCCCTTGCGTTTAATGAAAGACACCATTCAACAACTTTCAGTATGAGAAGAGCGTGTGGAATATACATCCCGCCCTATCGTTCTGCCCCATTTCTTGTCTGGACATAATGTACGTGTGTAAAATGAGATCTACTGTTGCGTATTTTTCCAGGGGAGACCAGAAATATTACATTTTATAACTTTAGCTTTAACTAGGTCTATTTATTACATGCTATACTTTCAAGTTGCTAATGTTAAACTCTTTTCTCCAGCGTGAATGTATTTCCATGCACGTCGGCCAAGCCGGAGCCCAGATGGGCAATGCATGCTGGGAGTTGTATTGCCTAGAACATGGGATCCAGCCAGATGGTCAGATGCCCAGTGACAAAACCATTGGAGGAGGAGATGATTCCTTTAACACCTTCTTCAGTGAGACTGGAGCTGGAAAACATGTCCCAAGAGCAGTCTTTGTTGACCTGGAGCCCACTGTCATTGGTAATAAACCTTTTTTTTTTTTTTTTTTTCATAGGACATTTTGTAAATGTTGTTCTTTGGGGGCTATTTCAAGTGTTTGGGTTTGCTTGCATTTATAATAAGATTCTTGTTTTTCCAGATGAGGTGCGCACAGGTACTTACCGCCAGCTGTTCCACCCTGAGCAATTGATCACTGGCAAGGAAGACGCTGCCAACAACTACGCCCGAGGGCACTACACCATTGGCAAGGAGATCATTGACTTGGTTTTGGACAGGACTCGCAAACTGGTAAGACATCCATACAGTCAGCGCCTTGTAGGGTTGGACGATGTCTAACAAAATGGCATCAGACGATATCTAAGAGAAACATCACAATGGATGATTACATCGGGAGGTGGGGCTTATGTATATCAGTTGGCTAGATGGCCATCTGCCAAACCATTGAAAACAATTAAATCATTAAAAACGTAATGATTTTTACCATGCGCGTCGGGACCATTGTATGTGAGCCAAAACCCACCCACTGGCCCAATGGCACAAGTCCACTAGTGAGCAGAAGAGTGTTTTTATGGAAGTTCAACTTCCATAAAAGTTCAAGCAGGAATTAATTTAAAATGGTGTTTGAATGGCCTTGCACATTTTACTTGAGCTCTCTGGCCAAGAGGACGAATCACGATGCCAGCTCAACATGTCTGTCCGCCATTTCTCCAAAGCCTCGTCCGTGTACACTTTGCTTCACCTCTAATTATCGGTTGCCATATTTAATAACTAGAGCCCGACCGATAAAGGATTTTGAAGGCTGATGCCAATACAAATATTTGTTGGTTTTAAAATCCGATATTCCGATATATCGGCTGATATTATTATTTATTTATTTTTTATTTCAGAAACGCGCAACAAAACAGAATTCCCTAACATTAGTTATTTGTAGTTAATTATGAGTTTTAACTAAAATATGATAATGCATAACTGGTTCTCTCTGCCCGACTCTGGCGGGATCACCAGGTTGCAGGATACACAAGTGTTACCAACAGGGACGGTGTAGAGTGCCTTCTGGTGGACAAACTATACAACTCCAACACTCATGACACGGTTGAAGCGTGTTTCGTCCCTTTTTATTTTGTTTTTGAAATTCATTTATCGGCCATTATAACTGCCAAAACCGATATTTTAGAAATGCCTAATATCGGCCGATAATATCGGCCTGCCGATATATCGTTCTGGCTCTATTAATAACATCTGAATTCAATGAGAAGGCAGAACTAGCTGGGCTTCTGGAAACAAGAGCGTAAACAATGGTTTTACTAGCTTAATGCTAATTCCAGTACTCACCAAGTTGCTGAAGCGTCTCCGCTATCGTTTGCCAGCTTTTATCTTTTCACTTTGTCGTGGTAGTCCCTTGAGGCAACGACAAAGTTATGAGTTTACTCCATTGCAGCACTTACACAATTATTTTGTTTATTCATGTTTGAAAGCTGTGTTCATAAGAGCTTCTGTGCTCCTATTGGTTAACATTAGCTTGGTTAAAACCAGACCATTCTCAGTTGTAACTGAGTTATGGTCTGGAAAATCGTTGTATACAAATAATTTCCAGAGGGGCGTCACCAACGGATGTCGCGGGTAGACCTTAAAACAATCAGAGCGATGGAGATGATGTGACAAAAAAGGAAACGTTCAAATTGCTTAAAACAGACGCGATAGCTGATTCGAACGAGTGATGTTCGACGGCGGCATCCATCTTTGTAATGTAGGCTACAAAATCTGCTTCAAAATCCCAGCGTTGTCGTCATCGTGTAAAGCCCGCCCCAACGTTTCTGATTGGTGCTGCGATTTTGACGGATTGAAAATAAGCTTTATTGAGTTCTTTACCAGACTAACTTTCAGATCAAATCTAAATTTGCTGGAAGTTGTCTTGGTTTTCCCAGGCTATGTCAACATAGCTGTTGTGACAGAACCCAGTTTAAAAAAATTAAACCTGCTAGTTTTTCTGTTGTGACTGACTGGGGTTGGCTATCGTCCACATTGACGCTAAACATGATGAAATGATTGAATCTTGCGTCCTGATACCCATCGTCATTTATGAGTCCCCATGACACCCTACTGATATTGTGTAGTCTGAACTCTGCATTAAAGTGACTGCAGCCTTGACTGCTTCTGTAGAAAATCACTCACTGCTCTAGACTCAGTAACTTTTAATAGTTTTAATTACGATTAATCTATAATAAAAGTAACTTGCATAATTCAGTGACATGAAATAATTTATAATACTTAATATATAGTGTATATAGTCTGTCACTAATTACACACTAATTCAGTGACCTTGTGCAGGTATTGTGTCTTACACAAATCTGTATTTTCAGCAAAGCACAATTGAGTATTTCTGTTCTGGTGTCACCATTGCTTTGTGCAGTTCAGTAAATATGCACAAATATTTACAGGTAATTCTACTCTTACTGTCATTAAGTACTTAAGTACGTTGTGATTTATTGGTGGGTTTTCAGTGCCAAACGACAACAAAAATATCCTGCAAATATTGCTGCAATTTAAGGAAAGCACATTCAGCCATTTTAGGCTGCAAAATCAGGGGAAAAAACAACAACTTTGTGCGACTGTTATAATTGATATCCTCCCCATCTAAAATTCGCCATTTTGTTTTCAGGCTGATCAGTGCACTGGGCTCCAGGGCTTCCTGATCTTCCACAGTTTTGGTGGTGGCACCGGCTCTGGGTTCACCTCCCTCCTAATGGAACGGCTCTCTGTCGATTATGGGAAGAAGTCAAAACTTGAGTTTGCCGTCTATCCAGCTCCTCAAGTGTCCACAGCAGTGGTGGAGCCCTATAACTCCATCCTTACCACCCACACCACCCTCGAGCACTCTGACTGTGCCTTCATGGTGGACAACGAGGCCATCTACGATATCTGCCGTAGAAACCTCGACATTGAGCGTCCCACCTACACAAACCTCAACAGGCTGATTGGGCAGATCGTTTCCTCCATCACAGCATCCTTGCGTTTCGATGGAGCCCTAAATGTAGATCTGACCGAGTTCCAAACCAACCTGGTGCCCTATCCACGTATCCACTTCCCTCTGGCCACCTACGCCCCAGTGATCTCTGCAGAGAAAGCCTACCATGAGCAGCTGTCCGTTGCTGACATCACCAATGCTTGCTTCGAGCCAGCCAATCAGATGGTGAAATGCGACCCTCGTCACGGCAAGTACATGGCATGCTGTCTGCTGTACCGTGGAGATGTTGTACCCAAAGATGTCAACTCTGCCATCGCCACCATCAAGACAAAGCGTAGCATCCAGTTTGTTGACTGGTGTCCCACTGGATTCAAGGTTGGCATCAACTACCAGCCCCCAACGGTGGTTCCTGGAGGAGACCTGGCTAAGGTGCAGCGAGCCGTGTGCATGTTGAGCAACACTACAGCCATTGCTGAAGCCTGGGCTCGTCTGGATCACAAGTTCGATCTGATGTACGCCAAGAGAGCTTTTGTTCACTGGTATGTGGGTGAAGGTATGGAGGAGGGAGAGTTCTCAGAGGCCAGAGAAGACATGGCTGCCCTGGAGAAGGATTATGAAGAGGTGGGCACAGACAGCGTCGGAGAAGAGGATGAAGAAGGAGAGGAGTATTAAGTTGATGGCTTACTAAACCTTGCAAACCTAGCAAGACAACTCATGCCTGACTTATGTTAAATGTTCTGAAACCACATTCCATGAAGAAAGTGTTCCTTTTATTCGGTCAAACTATTAAATAAAAATGAAGTTAATCTGCTGCAATTTGTCTTTTTTTTTGTCTCAAATATATTTGTATGACTTTGCGACAAAGAATCAAAACCGTTGTAATCTGACCAGATGGGATGCTGGGCCATGCCAAAATTTGACCATGGATGACACAAGGTAATATTATGATAATCCGTAAGCAACCGTGTTGTATCTGAGAAAATACAAGAGATTTCACAGGTACTTTGAAACATGGCATCAGCAGTATTATAAGCACTACCTGGAATTATTATTTTTAAAATGCTGACAAATTAACATGCATCTACTCGCTTGCACAGGGTTTAAAGGTATAGTTAACTTTGAAATTAATTCTTGAGGTGTTTTAGCTTACTTCAAGGGCATTCAAGATGTAGGCAGGGTGGCTGTGGGTCATTAAAAAGTCTTAAGTCAATTTTCCTAAAAATAAGGCCTTAAAAAGTATTAAATTGTCTTAAATTCAGATTGGATGGGTCTTAAATATGTTATTCATGTCACCGCAAAGGCAATCGTTCTGCCAGCCAGGTCAAATATTTTCATAAGGTAACGTAACCTGTGTGTGAGACACACGGGTCCCAAACAGTGGAGTCATGAATAACCCGTCATTTTATTCATACAGGACAACATTCAGTCTGCAAAGTGTTTACTTATATTTGGCCTATACTCGCAATAAAACACACTTTTAAAAGCAAAACATATGTATCCAACCCCTGTTTGAAACAGTCCGTGTGTTGGTACCCCTGTGGTTTTTCCGGTGCGAAAAAATAAGTTTCTCCAATCTTCTCAAAACTCTGGATTCTGATAGAGGGCCATGAGACTTAGACCTGAGTGCAAAAATGGAGTTTCTAGGCCCCTCCAGAGCTGAGATATTGAGATCCCACATAGCATTTATGCCATTATAAATATCTCAATATCTCAGCTCTGGAAGGATCTAGAGCCTCCATTTTTGCACTCAGGTCTAAGTCTCATGGCCTTCTATCAGAATCCAGAGTTTCAAGAAGATCAGAGAAACTCAAAATTTCTCTGATGGTACCCCTGTCATTTTTTTTTTTTCAGTGTGAAAAAATAAGTTTCTCCAATCTTCTCAAAACTCTGGATTCTGATAGAGGGCCATGGGACTTAGACCTGAGTGCAAAATGGAGTCTCTAGACCCTTCCAGAGCTTAGACATTGAGATCCCACGTAGCATTTATGCCACTTTAAAAATCTCAATATCTCAGCTCTGGAAGGGTCTAGAGACTCCATTTTTGCACTCAGGTCTAAGTCTCACGGCCCTCTATCAGAATCTTAGACCCGAGTGCAAAAATGGGGTCTCTAAAGGTTATGGTTAACACGGTTAACGTGGTTTAACGCCGATTTAATATGTTGTTTTTAGCGTACCTTTTGCTTAAAAGAGGAGCTGGGGGGACGCCGGAAAAATAGACATTTTACTCATTAGGCTGCTTCATTAAAAACGTGACATTTAGACGTTTTCTTCGGCATGGATCCATGCAAATGAATCATTTTCACCTTGAAAATAATACATGTTTTTTTTTTTTTGCATTTTAAATAATAGAACATTTCTCAGTGATCGTCAATAAAAGAAAATTCAATTTTTCTCGGTTTAATGAAAACCAATAGGTCGTGATGGTAAGTTTTAAGTGTAAGTTTCACGTTTGACGGGGTTTAAACCGTGACATCTACACGTTTTCAAAAGTGGACCAATGTGATTATTTCACGTCTTGTCACGATACTGGGTTGAAGAAATGTTGTTTAGGCCACTTTGTTTGATATAATCACAACAATTTAACGCAAGTATGGGAATTGAACTCAGGTCTTCTTGATGAAAGCCCAACACTTTATCAACTGAGCCACTGCATCTGTTGAGTTCAAGCGTGTATTGGAAGGGGTTTTATTGCAGGTTTGGCTTTATTTGTTGGAAAAATAAATATAGAAAAATAATTTGACACAAGAGGGCAGTATAGCCCTATTTATGGTTTTGAGTTTAAACTAAACCGTGACATCTACACGTTTTCCAAAGTGGACCAACGTGATTATTTCACGTCTTGTCGTGATACGGGTTGGGCACTGAAGTTACAGGAGTTTCTTCCCGTTGCTAAGCAATGGAACTAGGTCGAGTATTTAAAAGGTTATGGTTAACACGGTTAACGTGGTTTAACGTCGATGTAATACGTTGTTTTTAGCGTACCTTTTGCTTAAACAAGGAGCTGGGGGGACGCCGGAAAAATTGACATTTTACTCATTAGGCTGCTTCATTAAAAACGTGACATTTAGACGTTGTCTTCGGCGTGGATCCCTGCAAATGAATCATTTTCACCTTGAAAATAATAAATGTTTTTTTTTTTTGTTTTTTTTTTTTGCATTTTAAATAATAGAACATTTCTCAGTGATCGTCAATAAAAGAAAATTCCATTTTTCTCGGTTTAATGAAAACCAATAGGTCGTGATGGTAAGTTTTAAGTGTAAGTTTCACGTTTGAGGGGATTTAAACCGTGACATCTACACGTTTTCAAAAGTGGACCAATGTGATTATTTCACGTCTTGTCACGATACTGGGTTGAAGAAATATTGTTTAGGCCACTTTGTTTGATATAATCACAACAATTTAACGCAAGTATGGGAATTGAACTCAGGCCTTCTTGATTAAAGCCCAACGCTTCAACTGAGCCACTGCATCTGTTGAGTTCAAAAGTGTATTGGAAGGGGTTTTATTGCAGGTTTGGCTTTATTTGTTGGAAAAATAAATATAGAAATATAATTTGACACAAGAGGGCAGTATAGCCCTGTTTATGGTTTTGAGTTTAAACTGAACCGTGACATCTACACGTTTTCCAAAGTGGACCAACGTGATTATTTCACGTGTTGATCGTGATACGGGTTGGGCACTGAAGTTACAGGAGTTTCTTCCCGTTGCTAAGCAATGGAACTAGGTCGAGTATTTAAGTCTAGACCCTTCCAGAGCTGAGATTTTTCGGGTCAAAATTTTGAGTTTCGATATCTAAGCTCTGGAATGGTCTAGAGCCTCCATTTGTGCACTCAGGTTTAAGTCTCATGGCCCTCTATCAGAATCCAGAGTTTTGAGAAGATTGGAGAAACTTAATTTTTCGCCCAAAAAAAAACAAAACGAAAGGGGTACCACTGTCGTTTTTTTTTTTCGGGTCGAAATTTTGAGTTTCGATATCTAAGCTCTGGAATGGTCTAGAGCCTCCATTTTTGCACTCAGGTTTAAGTCTCATGGCCCTCTATCAGAATCCAGAGTTTTGAGAAGATTGGAGAAACTTAATTTTTCGCCCCAAAAAAAAAAAAAAACCAAAGGGGTACCACTGTCGTTTTTTTTCGGGTCGAAATTTTTGAGTTTCGATATCTCAGCTCTGGAAGGGTCTAGAGCCTCCATTTTTGCACTCAGGTTTAAATCCCATGGCCCTCTATCAGAATCCAGAGTTTTGAGAAGATTGGAGAAATTTAATTTTTCGCCCGAAAAAAAAAAACGAAAGGGTACCACTGTCGTTTTTTTTTTTCGGGTCGAATTTTTGAGTTTCGATATCTCAGCTCTGGAAGGGTCTAGAGCCTCCATTTTTGCACTCAGGTTTAAGTCTCATGGCCCTCTATCAGAATCCAGAGTTTTGAGAAGATTGGAGAAACTTAATTTTTCACCCCCCCAAAAAAAACGAAAGGGGTACCACTGTCGTTTTTTTTTGGGGTCGAATTTTTGAGTTTCGATATCTCAGCTCTGGAAGGGTCTAGAGCCTCCATTTTTGCACTCAGGTTTAAATCTCATGGCCCTCTATCAGAATCCAGAGTTTTGAGAAGATTGGAGAAACTTCATTTTTCGCCCGAAAAAAAAAACGAAAGGGGTAACACTCGTTTTTTTTTCGGGTCGAAATTTTGAGTTTCGATATCTCAGCTCTGGAATGGTCTAGAGCCTCCATTTTTGCACTCAGGTTTAAGTCTCATGGCCCTCTATCAGAATCCAGAGTTTTGAGAAGATTGGAGAAACTTACTTTTTCGCCCAAAAAAAAAAACGAAAGGGGTACCACTGTCGTTTTTTTTTCGGGTCGAAATTTTGAGTTTCGATATCTCAGCTCTGGAAGGGTCTAGAGCCTCCATTTTTGCACTCAGGTTTAAGTCTCATGGCCCTCTATCAGAATCCAGAGTTTTGAGAAGATTGGAGAAACTTAATTTTTCGCCCAAAAAAAAAAAACGAAAGGGGTACCACTGTCGTTTTTTTTTCGGGTCGAAATTTTGAGTTTCGATATCTCAGCTCTGGAAGGGTCTAGAGCCTCCATTTTTGCACTCAGGTTTAAGTCTCATGGCCCTCTATCAGAATTCAGAGTTTTGAGAAGATTGAAGAAACTTAATTTTTCGCCCAAAAAAAAACGAAAGGGGTACCACTGTCGTTTTTTTTTTGGGTCGAAATTTTGAGTTTCGATATCTCAGCTCTGGAAGGGTCTAGAGCCTCCATTTTTGCACTCAGGTTTAAGTCTCATGGCCCTCTATCAGAATTCAGAGTTTTGTGAAGATTGAAGAAACTTAATTTTTCGCCCAAAAAAAAAAAAAACGAAAGGGGTACCACTGTCGGTTTTTTTTGTGGTTGAATTTTTGAGTTTCGATATCTCAGCTCTGGAAGGGTCTAGAGCCTCCATTTTTGCACTCAGGTTTAAATCTCATGGCCCTCTATCAGAATCCAGAGTTTTGAGAAGATTGGAGAAACTTCATTTTTCGCCCGAAAAAAAAAAACGAAAGGGGTAACACTCGTTTTTTTTTTCGGGTCGAAATTTTGAGTTTCGATATCTCAGCTCTGGAAGGGTCTAGAGCCTCCATTTTTGCACTCAGGTTTAAGTCTCATGGCCCTCTATCAGAATCCAGAGTTTTGAGAATATTGGAGAAACTTAATTTTTCGCCCAAAAAAAAAAAACGAAAGGGGTACCACTGTCGTTTTTTTTCGGGTCGAAATTTTGAGTTTCGATATCTCAGCTCTGGAATGGTCTAGAGCCTCCATTTTTGCACTCAGGTTTAAGTCTCATGGCCCTCTATCAGAATCCAGAGTTTTGAGAAGATTGGAGAAACTTAATTTTTCGCCCAAAAAAAAAAACGAAAGGGGTACCACTGTCGTTTTTTTTTCGGGTCGAAATTTTGAGTTTCGATATCTCAGCTCTGGAAGGGTCTAGACCCTCCATTTTTGCACTCAGGTTTAAGTCTCATGGCCCTCTATCAGAATCCAGAGTTTTGAGAAGATTGGAGAAACTTAATTTTTCACCCCCCCAAAAAAAACGAAAGGGGTACCACTGTCGTTTTTTTTTGGGGTCGAATTTTTGAGTTTCGATATCTCAGCTCTGGAAGGGTCTAGAGCCTCCATTTTTGCACTCAGGTTTAAATCTCATGGCCCTCTATCAGAATCCAGAGTTTTGAGAAGATTGGAGAAACTTCATTTTTCGCCCGAAAAAAAAAAAACGAAAGGGGTAACACTCGTTTTTTTTTCGGGTCGAAATTTTGAGTTTCGATATCTCAGCTCTGGAATGGTCTAGAGCCTCCATTTTTGCACTCAGGTTTAAGTCTCATGGCCCTCTATCAGAATCCAGAGTTTTGAGAAGATTGGAGAAACTTAATTTTTCGCCCAAAAAAAAAAACGAAAGGGGTACCACTGTCGTTTTTTTTTTCGGGTCGAAATTTTGAGTTTCGATATCTCAGCTCTGGAAGGGTCTAGAGCCTCCATTTTTGCACTCAGGTTTAAGTCTCATGGCCCTCTATCAGAATCCAGAGTTTTGAGAAGATTGGAGAAACTTAATTTTTCGCCCAAAAAAAAAAACGAAAGGGGTACCACTGTCGTTTTTTTTTCGGGTCGAAATTTTGAGTTTCGATATCTCAGCTCTGGAAGGGTCTAGAGCCTCCATTTTTGCACTCAGGTTTAAGTCTCATGGCCCTCTATCAGAATCCAAAGTTTTGAGAATATTGGAGAAACTTAATTTTTCGCCCAAAAAAAAAACGAAAGGGGTACCACTGTCGTTTTTTTTTTGGGTCGAAATTTTGAGTTTCGATATCTCAGCTCTGGAAGGGTCTAGAGCCTCCATTTTTGCACTCAGGTTTAAGTCTCATGGCCCTCTATCAGAATTCAGAGTTTTGATAAGATTGGAGAAACATAATTTTTCGCCCAAAAAAAAAAAAAACGAAAGGGGTACCACTGTCGGTTTTTTTTGTGGTCGAATTTTTGAGTTTCGATATCTCAGCTCTGAAAGGGTCTAGAGCCTCCATTTTTGCACTCAGGTTTAAATCTCATGGCCCTCTATCAGAATCCAGAGTTTTGAGAAGATTGGAGAAACTTCATTTTTCGCCCGAAAAAAAAAAACGAAAGGGGTGACACTCGTTTTTTTTTTCGGGTCGAAATTTTGAGTTTCGATATCTCAGCTCTGGAATGGTCTAGAGCCTCCATTTTTGCACTCAGGTTTAAGTCTCATGGCCCTCTATCAGAATCCAGAGTTTTGAGAAGATTGGAGAAACTTAATTTTTCGCCCAAAAAAAAAAACGAAAGGGGTACCACTGTCGTTTTTTTTTCGGGTCGAAATTTTGAGTTTCGATATCTCAGCTCTGGAAGGGTCTAGAGCCTCCATTTTTGCACTCAGGTTTAAGTCTCATGGCCCTCTATCAGAATCCAGAGTTTTGAGAATATTGGAGAAACTTAATTTTTCGCCCAAAAAAAAAAAAACAAAAGGGGTACCACTGTCGTTTTTTTTCGGGTCGAAATTTTGAGTTTCGATATCTCAGCTCTGGAATGGTCTAGAGCCTCCATTTTTGCACTCAGGTTTAAGTCTCATGGCCCTCTATCAGAATCCAGAGTTTTGAGAAGATTGGAGAAACTTAATTTTTCGCCCAAAAAAAAAAACGAAAGGGGTACCACTGTCGTTTTTTTTTCGGGTCGAAATTTTGAGTTTCGATATCTCAGCTCTGGAAGGGTCTAGAGCCTCCATTTTTGCACTCAGGTTTAAGTCTCATGGCCCTCTATCAGAATCCAAAGTTTTGAGAATATTGGAGAAACTTAATTTTTCGCCCAAAAAAAAAAAAATGAAAGGGGTACCACTGTCGTTTTTTTTCGGGTCGAAATTTTGAGTTTCGATATCTCAGCTCTGGAAGGGTCTAGAGCCTCCATTTTTGCACTCAGGTTTAAGTCTCATGGTCCTCTATCAGAATCCAGAGTTTTGAGAAGATTGGAGAAACTTAATTTTTCACCCCCCCAAAAAAAACGAAAGGGGTACCACTGTCGTTTTTTTTTCGGGTCGAAATTTTAAGTTTCGATATCTCAGCTTTGGAAGGGTCTAGAGCCTCCATTTTTGCACTCAGGTTTAAGTCTCATGGCCCTCTATCAGAATCCAGAGTTTTGAGAAGATTGGAGAAACTTAATTTTTCGCCCTAAAAAAAAAACGAAAGGGGTACCACTGTCGTTTTTTTTGGGGGTCGAAATTTTGAGTTTCGATATCTCAGCTCTGGAAGGGTCTAGAGCCTCCATTTTTGCACTCAGGTTTAAGTCTCATGGCCCTCTATCAGAATCCAGAGTTTTGAGAATATTGGAGAAACTTAATTTTTCGCCCAAAAAAAAAAAACGAAAGGGGTACCACTGTCGTTTTTTTTCGGGTCGAAATTTTGAGTTTCGATATCTCAGCTCTGGAAGGGTCTAGAGCCTCCATTTTTGCACTCAGGTTTAAGTCTCATGGCCCTCTATCAGAATCCAGAGTTTTGAGAAGATTGGAGAAACGTAATTTTTCGCCCGAAAAAAAAACGAAAGGGGTACCACTGTCATTTTTTTTTGGGGGTCGAATTTTTGAGTTTCGATATCTCAGCTCTGGAAGGGTCTAGAGCCTCCATTTTTGCACTCAGGTTTAAGTCTCATGGCCCTCTATCAGAATCCAGAGTTTTGAGAAGATTGGAGAAACTTAATTTTTCACCCCCCCAAAAAAAACGAAAGGGGTACCACTGTCGTTTTTTTTTGGGGTCGAATTTTTGAGTTTCGATATCTCAGCTCTGGAAGGGTCTAGAGCCTCCATTTTTGCACTCAGGTTTAAATCTCATGGCCCTCTATCAGAATCCAGAGTTTTGAGAAGATTGGAGAAACTTCATTTTTCGCCCGAAAAAAAAAAACGAAAGGGGTAACACTCGTTTTTTTTTCGGGTCGAAATTTTGAGTTTCGATATCTCAGCTCTGGAATGGTCTAGAGCCTCCATTTTTGCACTCAGGTTTAAGTCTCATGGCCCTCTATCAGAATCCAGAGTTTTGAGAAGATTGGAGAAACTTAATTTTTCGCCCAAAAAAAAAAACGAAAGGGGTACCACTGTCGTTTTTTTTTCGGGTCGAAATTTTGAGTTTCGATATCTCAGCTCTGGAAGGGTCTAGAGCCTCCATTTTTGCACTCAGGTTTAAGTCTCATGGCCCTCTATCAGAATCCAGAGTTTTGAGAAGATTGGAGAAACTTAATTTTTCGCCCAAAAAAAAAAACGAAAGGGGTACCACTGTCGTTTTTTTTTCGGGTCGAAATTTTGAGTTTCGATATCTCAGCTCTGGAAGGGTCTAGAGCCTCCATTTTTGCACTCAGGTTTAAGTCTCATGGCCCTCTATCAGAATCCAAAGTTTTGAGAATATTGGAGAAACTTAATTTTTCGCCCAAAAAAAAAACGAAAGGGGTACCACTGTCGTTTTTTTTTTTGGGTCGAAATTTTGAGTTTCGATATCTCAGCTCTGGAAGGGTCTAGAGCCTCCATTTTTGCACTCAGGTTTAAGTCTCATGGCCCT
This sequence comes from Pimephales promelas, assembly GCF_988280905.1. NCBI lineage: Eukaryota > Metazoa > Chordata > Actinopteri > Cypriniformes > Leuciscidae > Pimephales > Pimephales promelas. The sequence goes on along the minus strand of NC_142776.1, from coordinate 5,501,579 downwards.
CTATCAGAATTCAGAGTTTTGATAAGATTGGAGAAACATAATTTTTCGCCCAAAAAAAAAAAAAAACGAAAGGGGTACCACTGTCGGTTTTTTTTTGTGGTCGAATTTTTGAGTTTCGATATCTCAGCTCTGAAAGGGTCTAGAGCCTCCATTTTTGCACTCAGGTTTAAATCTCATGGCCCTCTATCAGAATCCAGAGTTTTGAGAAGATTGGAGAAACTTAATTTTTCGCCCGAAAAAAAAAAACGAAAGGGGTAACACTCGTTTTTTTTTTCGGGTCGAAATTTTGAGTTTCGATATCTCAGCTCTGGAATGGTCTAGAGCCTCCATTTTTGCACTCAGGTTTAAGTCTCATGGCCCTCTATCAGAATCCAGAGTTTTGAGAAGATTGGAGAAACTTAATTTTTCGCCCAAAAAAAAAAACGAAAGGGGTACCACTGTCGTTTTTTTTTCGGGTCGAAATTTTGAGTTTCGATATCTCAGCTCTGGAAGGGTCTAGAGCCTCCATTTTTGCACTCAGGTTTAAGTCTCATGGCCCTCTATCAGAATCCAGAGTTTTGAGAATATTGGAGAAACTTAATTTTTCGCCCAAAAAAAAAAAAACGAAAGGGGTACCACTGTCGTTTTTTTTCGGGTCGAAATTTTGAGTTTCGATATCTCAGCTCTGGAATGGTCTAGAGCCTCCATTTTTGCACTCAGGTTTAAGTCTCATGGCCCTCTATCAGAATCCAAAGTTTTGAGAATATTGGAGAAACTTAATTTTTCGCCCAAAAAAAAAAAAATGAAAGGGGTACCACTGTCGTTTTTTTTCGGGTCGAAATTTTGAGTTTCGATATCTCAGCTCTGGAAGGGTCTAGAGCCTCCATTTTTGCACTCAGGTTTAAGTCTCATGGTCCTCTATCAGAATCCAGAGTTTTGAGAAGATTGGAGAAACTTAATTTTTCACCCCCCCAAAAAAAACGAAAGGGGTACCACTGTCGTTTTTTTTTCGGGTCGAAATTTTAAGTTTCGATATCTCAGCTTTGGAAGGGTCTAGAGCCTCCATTTTTGCACTCAGGTTTAAGTCTCATGGCCCTCTATCAGAATCCAGAGTTTTGAGAAGATTGGAGAAACTTAATTTTTCGCCCTAAAAAAAAAACGAAAGGGGTACCACTGTCGTTTTTTTTGGGGGTCGAAATTTTGAGTTTCGATATCTCAGCTCTGGAAGGGTCTAGAGCCTCCATTTTTGCACTCAGGTTTAAGTCTCATGGCCCTCTATCAGAATCCAGAGTTTTGAGAATATTGGAGAAACTTAATTTTTCGCCCAAAAAAAAAAAAACGAAAGGGGTACCACTGTCGTTTTTTTTCGGGTCGAAATTTTGAGTTTCGATATCTCAGCTCTGGAATGGTCTAGAGCCTCCATTTTTGCACTCAGGTTTAAGTCTCATGGCCCTCTATCAGAATCCAGAGTTTTGAGAAGATTGGAGAAACTTAATTTTTCGCCCAAAAAAAAAAACGAAAGGGGTACCACTGTCGTTTTTTTTTCGGGTCGAAATTTTGAGTTTCGATATCTCAGCTCTGGAAGGGTCTAGAGCCTCCATTTTTGCACTCAGGTTTAAGTCTCATGGCCCTCTATCAGAATCCAAAGTTTTGAGAATATTGGAGAAACTTAATTTTTCGCCCAAAAAAAAAAAAATGAAAGGGGTACCACTGTCGTTTTTTTTCGGGTCGAAATTTTGAGTTTCGATATCTCAGCTCTGGAAGGGTCTAGAGCCTCCATTTTTGCACTCAGGTTTAAGTCTCATGGTCCTCTATCAGAATCCAGAGTTTTGAGAAGATTGGAGAAACTTAATTTTTCACCCCCCCAAAAAAAAACGAAAGGGGTACCACTGTCGTTTTTTTTTCGGGTCGAAATTTTAAGTTTCGATATCTCAGCTTTGGAAGGGTCTAGAGCCTCCATTTTTGCACTCAGGTTTAAGTCTCATGGCCCTCTATCAGAATCCAGAGTTTTGAGAAGATTGGAGAAACTTAATTTTTCGCCCTAAAAAAAAAACGAAAGGGGTACCACTGTCGTTTTTTTTGGGGGTCGAAATTTTGAGTTTCGATATCTCAGCTCTGGAAGGGTCTAGAGCCTCCATTTTTGCACTCAGGTTTAAGTCTCATGGCCCTCTATCAGAATCCAGAGTTTTGAGAATATTGGAGAAACTTAATTTTTCGCCCAAAAAAAAAAAACGAAAGGGGTACCACTGTCGTTTTTTTTCGGGTCGAAATTTTGAGTTTCGATATCTCAGCTCTGGAAGGGTCTAGAGCCTCCATTTTTGCACTCAGGTTTAAGTCTCATGGCCCTCTATCAGAATCCAGAGTTTTGAGAAGATTGGAGAAACGTAATTTTTCGCCCGAAAAAAAAACGAAAGGGGTACCACTGTCATTTTTTTTTGGGGGTCGAATTTTTGAGTTTCGATATCTCAGCTCTGGAAGGGTCTAGAGCCTCCATTTTTGCACTCAGGTTTAAGTCTCATGGCCCTCTATCAGAATCCAGAGTTTTGAGAAGATTGGAGAAACTTAATTTTTCACCCCCCCAAAAAAAACGAAAGGGGTACCACTGTCGTTTTTTTTTGGGGTCGAATTTTTGAGTTTCGATATCTCAGCTCTGGAAGGGTCTAGAGCCTCCATTTTTGCACTCAGGTTTAAATCTCATGGCCCTCTATCAGAATCCAGAGTTTTGAGAAGATTGGAGAAACTTCATTTTTCGCCCGAAAAAAAAAAAACGAAAGGGGTAACACTCGTTTTTTTTTCGGGTCGAAATTTTGAGTTTCGATATCTCAGCTCTGGAATGGTCTAGAGCCTCCATTTTTGCACTCAGGTTTAAGTCTCATGGCCCTCTATCAGAATCCAGAGTTTTGAGAAGATTGGAGAAACTTAATTTTTCGCCCAAAAAAAAAAACGAAAGGGGTACCACTGTCGTTTTTTTTTCGGGTCGAAATTTTGAGTTTCGATATCTCAGCTCTGGAAGGGTCTAGAGCCTCCATTTTTGCACTCAGGTTTAAGTCTCATGGCCCTCTATCAGAATCCAGAGTTTTGAGAAGATTGGAGAAACTTAATTTTTCGCCCAAAAAAAAAAACGAAAGGGGTACCACTGTCGTTTTTTTTTCGGGTCGAAATTTTGAGTTTCGATATCTCAGCTCTGGAAGGGTCTAGAGCCTCCATTTTTGCACTCAGGTTTAAGTCTCATGGCCCTCTATCAGAATCCAAAGTTTTGAGAATATTGGAGAAACTTAATTTTTCGCCCAAAAAAAAACCGAAAGGGGTACCACTGTCGTTTTTTTTTTTGGGTCGAAATTTTGAGTTTCGATATCTCAGCTCTGGAAGGGTCTAGAGCCTCCATTTTTGCACTCAGGTTTAAGTCTCATGGCCCTCTATCAGAATTCAGAGTTTTGATAAGATTGGAGAAACATAATTTTTCGCCCAAAAAAAAAAAAAAAACGAAAGGGGTACCACTGTCGGTTTTTTTTGTGGTCGAATTTTTGAGTTTCGATATCTCAGCTCTGAAAGGGTCTAGAGCCTCCATTTTTGCACTCAGGTTTAAATCTCATGGCCCTCTATCAGAATCCAGAGTTTTGAGAAGATTGGAGAAACTTAATTTTTCGCCCGAAAAAAAAAACCGAAAGGGGTAACACTCGTTTTTTTTTTCGGGTCGAAATTTTGAGTTTCGATATCTCAGCTCTGGAATGGTCTAGAGCCTCCATTTTTGCACTCAGGTTTAAGTCTCATGGCCCTCTATCAGAATCCAGAGTTTTGAGAAGATTGGAGAAACTTAATTTTTCGCCCAAAAAAAAACACGAAAGGGGCACCACTGTCGTTTTTTTTTCGGGTCGAAATTTTGAGTTTCGATATCTCAGCTCTGGAAGGGTCTAGAGCCTCCATTTTTGCACTCAGGTTTAAGTCTCATGGCCCTCTATCAGAATCCAGAGTTTTGAGAATATTGGAGAAACTTAATTTTTCGCCCAAAAAAAAAAAAACGAAAGGGGTACCACTGTCGTTTTTTTTCGGGTCGAAATTTTGAGTTTCGATATCTCAGCTCTGGAATGGTCTAGAGCCTCCATTTTTGCACTCAGGTTTAAGTCTCATGGCCCTCTATCAGAATCCAGAGTTTTGAGAAGATTGGAGAAACTTAATTTTTCGCCCAAAAAAAAAAACGAAAGGGGTACCACTGTCGTTTTTTTTTCGGGTCGAAATTTTGAGTTTCGATATCTCAGCTCTGGAAGGGTCTAGAGCCTCCATTTTTGCACTCAGGTTTAAGTCTCATGGCCCTCTATCAGAATCCAAAGTTTTGAGAATATTGGAGAAACTTAATTTTTCGCCCAAAAAAAAAAAAATGAAAGGGGTACCACTGTCGTTTTTTTTCGGGTCGAAATTTTGAGTTTCGATATCTCAGCTCTGGAAGGGTCTAGAGCCTCCATTTTTGCACTCAGGTTTAAGTCTCATGGTCCTCTATCAGAATCCAGAGTTTTGAGAAGATTGGAGAAACTTAATTTTTCACCCCCCCAAAAAAAACGAAAGGGGTACCACTGTCGTTTTTTTTTCGGGTCGAAATTTTAAGTTTCGATATCTCAGCTTTGGAAGGGTCTAGAGCCTCCATTTTTGCACTCAGGTTTAAGTCTCATGGCCCTCTATCAGAATCCAGAGTTTTGAGAAGATTGGAGAAACTTAATTTTTCGCCCTAAAAAAAAAACGAAAGGGGTACCACTGTCGTTTTTTTTGGGGGTCGAAATTTTGAGTTTCGATATCTCAGCTCTGGAAGGGTCTAGAGCCTCCATTTTTGCACTCAGGTTTAAGTCTCATGGCCCTCTATCAGAATCCAGAGTTTTGAGAATATTGGAGAAACTTAATTTTTCGCCCAAAAAAAAAAAACGAAAGGGGTACCACTGTCGTTTTTTTTCGGGTCGAAATTTTGAGTTTCGATATCTCAGCTCTGGAAGGGTCTAGAGCCTCCATTTTTGCACTCAGGTTTAAGTCTCATGGCCCTCTATCAGAATCCAGAGTTTTGAGAGGATTGGAGAAACGTAATTTTTCGCCCGAAAAAAAAACGAAAGGGGTACCACTGTCATTTTTTTTTGGGGGTCGAATTTTTGAGTTTCGATATCTCAGCTCTGGAAGGGTCTAGAGCCTCCATTTTTGCACTCAGGTTTAAGTCTCATGGCCCTCTATCAGAATCCAGAGTTTTGAGAAGATTGGAGAAACTTAATTTTTCGCCCAAAAAAAAAAAAACGAAAGGGGTACCACTGTCGTTTTTTTTTCGGGTCGAAATTTTGAGTTTCGATATCTCAGCTCTGGAAGGGTCTAGAGCCTCCATTTTTGCACTCAGGTTTAAGTCTCATGGCCCTCTATCAGAATCCAGAGTTTTGAGAAGATTGGAGAAACTTAATTTTTCACCCAAAAAAAAAAAAAAACGAAAGGGGTACCACTGTCGTTTTTTTCCGGTCGAAATTTTTGTGTTTTGATATCTCAGCTCTGGAAGGGTCTAGAGCCTCCATTTTTGCACTCAGGTTTAAGTCTCATGGCCCTCTATCAGAATCCAGAGTTTTGAGAAGATTGGAGAAACTTAATTTTTCGCCCAAAAAAAAACAAAACGAAAGGGGTACCACTGTCGGGTTTTTTTTTCAGGTCGACATTTTGAGTTTCGATATCTAAGCTCTGGAATGGTCTAGAGCCTCCATTTTTGCACTCAGGTTTAAGTCTCATGGCCCTCTATCAGAATCCAGAGTTTTGAGAAGATTGGAGAAACTTAATTTTTCGCCCCAAAAAAAAAAAACGAAAGGGGTTCCACTGTCGTTTTTTTTCGGGTCGAAATTTTTGAGTTTCGATATCTCAGCTCTGGAAGGGTCTAGAGCCTCCATTTTTGCAGTCAGGTTTAAATCTCATGGCCCTCTATCAGAATCCAGAGTTTTGAGAAGATTGGAGAAACTTCATTTTTCGCCCGAAAAAAAAAAAAACGAAAGGGGTAACACTCGTTTTTTTTTTCGGGTCGAAATTTTGAGTTTCGATATCTCAGCTCTGGAATGGTCTAGAGCCTCCATTTTTGCACTCAGGTTTAAGTCTCATGGCCCTCTATCAGAATCCAGAGTTTTGAGAAGATTGGAGAAACTTAATTTTTCGCCCCCCCAAAAAAAACGAAAGGGGTACCACTGTCGTTTTTTTTTCGGGTCGAAATTTTGAGTTTCGATATCTCAGCTCTGGAAGGGTCTAGAGCCTCCATTTTTGCACTCAGGTTTAAGTCTCATGGCCCTCTATCAGAATCCAGAGTTTTGAGAAGATTGGAGAAACTTAATTTTTCACCCCCCCAAAAAAAACGAAAGGGGTACCACTGTCGTTTTTTTTTGGGGTCGAATTTTTGAGTTTCGATATCTCAGCTCTGGAAGGGTCTAGAGCCTCCATTTTTGCACTCAGGTTTAAGTCTCATGGCCCTCTATCAGAATCCAGAGTTTTGAGAAGATTGGAGAAACTTAATTTTTCGCCTAAAAAAAAAAACGAAAGGGGTACCACTGTCGTTTTTTTTTCGGGTCGAAATTTTGAGTTTCGATATCTCAGCTCTGGAAGGGTCTAGAGCCTCCATTTTTGCACTCAGGTTTAAGTCTCATGGCCCTCTATCAGAATCCAGAGTTTTGAGAATATTGGAGAAACTTAATTTTTCGCCCAAAAAAAAAAAAAACGAAAGGGGTACCACTGTCGTTTTTTTTCGGGTCGAAATTTTGAGTTTCGATATCTCAGCTCTGGAATGGTCTAGAGCCTCCATTTTTGCACTCAGGTTTAAGTCTCATGGCCCTCTATCAGAATCCAGAGTTTTGAGAAGATTGGAGAAACTTAATTTTTCGCCCAAAAAAAAAAACGAAAGGGGTACCACTGTCGTTTTTTTTTCGGGTCGAAATTTTGAGTTTCGATATCTCAGCTCTGGAAGGGTCTAGAGCCTCCATTTTTGCACTCAGGTTTAAGTCTCATGGCCCTCTATCAGAATCCAAAGTTTTGAGAATATTGGAGAAACTTAATTTTTCGCCCAAAAAAAAAAAATGAAAGGGGTACCACTGTCGTTTTTTTTCGGGTCGAAATTTTGAGTTTCGATATCTCAGCTCTGGAAGGGTCTAGAGCCTCCAATTTTGCACTCAGGTTTAAGTCTCATGGTCCTCTATCAGAATCCAGAGTTTTGAGAAGATTGGAGAAACTTAATTTTTCACCCCCCCCAAAAAAACGAAAGGGGTACCACTGTCGTTTTTTTTTCGGGTCGAAATTTTAAGTTTCGATATCTCAGCTTTGGAAGGGTCTAGAGCCTCCATTTTTGCACTCAGGTTTAAGTCTCATGGCCCTCTATCAGAATCCAAAGTTTTGAGAATATTGGAGAAACTTAATTTTTCGCCCAAAAAAAAAAAAATGAAAGGGGTACCACTGTCGTTTTTTTTCGGGTCGAAATTTTGAGTTTCGATATCTCAGCTCTGGAAGGGTCTAGAGCCTCCATTTTTGCACTCAGGTTTAAGTCTCATGGTCCTCTATCAGAATCCAGAGTTTTGAGAAGATTGGAGAAACTTAATTTTTCACCCCCCCAAAAAAAACGAAAGGGGTACCACTGTCGTTTTTTTTTCGGGTCGAAATTTTAAGTTTCGATATCTCAGCTTTGGAAGGGTCTAGAGCCTCCATTTTTGCACTCAGGTTTAAGTCTCATGGCCCTCTATCAGAATCCAGAGTTTTGAGAAGATTGGAGAAACTTAATTTTTCGCCCAAAAAAAAAAACGAAAGGGGTACCACTGTCGTTTTTTTTGGGGGTCGAAATTTTGAGTTTCGATATCTCAGCTCTGGAAGGGTCTAGAGCCTCCATTTTTGCACTCAGGTTTAAGTCTCATGGCCCTCTATCAGAATCCAGAGTTTTGAGAATATTGAAGAAACTTAATTTTTCGCCCCAAAAAAAAAAAAACGAAAGGGGTACCACTGTCGTTTTTTTTCGGGTCGAAATTTTGAGTTTCGATATCTCAGCTCTGGAAGGGTCTAGAGCCTCCATTTTTGCACTCAGGTTTAAGTCTCATGGCCCTCTATCAGAATCCAGAGTTTTGAGAAGATTGGAGAAACGTAATTTTTCGCCCGAAAAAAAACCTAAGGGGTACCCCTTACGTTTTATTTTTTCGGGCGAAAAATTAAGTTTCTCCAATCTTCCCAAAACTCTGGATTCTGATAGAGGGCCATGCGACTTAGACCTGAGTGCAAAAATGGAGGCTCTAGCCCCTTCCAGAGCTGAGATATCGAAACTCAAAAATTCGGCCCGAAAAAAAAACGACAGTGGTACCCCTTACGTTTTTTTTTTTCGGGCGAAAAATTAAGTTTCTCCAATCTTCCCAAAACTCTGGATTCTGATAGAGGGCCATGAGACTTAGACCTGAGTGCAAAAATGGAGGCTCTAGCCCCTTCCAGAGCTGAGATATCGAAACTCAAAAATTCGGCCTGAAAAAAAAAACGACAGTGGTACCCCTTACGTTTTTTTTTTCGGGTGAAAAATTAAGTTTCTCCAATCTTCCCAAAACTCTGGATTCTGATAGAGGGCCATGCGACTTAGACCTGAGTGCAAAAATGGAGGCTCTAGCCCCTTCCAAAGCTGAGATATCGAAACTCAAAAATTCGGCCCGAAAAAAAAAACGACAGTGGTACCCCTTACGTTTTTTTTTGTCGGGCGAAAAATTAAGTTTCTCCAATCTTCCCAAAACTCTGGATTCTGATAGAGGGCCATGAGACTTAGACCTGAGTGCAAAAATGGAGGCTCTAGCCCCTTCCAGAGCTGAGATATCGAAACTCAAAAATTCGGCCCGAAAAAAAAAACGACAGTGGTACCCCTTACGTTTTTTTTTTTCGGGCGAAAAATTAAGTTTCTCCAATCTTCCCAAAACTCTGGATTCTGATAGAGGGCCATGAGACTTAGACCTGAGTTCAAAAATGGAGGCTCTTGCCCCTTCCAGAGCTGAGATATCGAAACTCAAAAATTCGGCCCGAAAAAAAAACGACAGTGGTACCCCTTACGTTTTTTTTTTCGGGCGAAAAATTAAGTTTCTCCAATCTTCCCAAAACTCTGGATTCTGATAGAGGGCCATGCGACTTAGACCTGAGTGCAAAAATGGAGGCTCTAGCCCCTTCCAGAGCTGAGATATCGAAACTCAAAAATTCGGCCCGAAAAAAAAACGACAGTGGTACCCCTTACGTTTTTTTTTTCGGGCGAAAAAGTAAGTTTCTCCAATCTTCCCAAAACTCTGGATTCTGATAGAGGGTCATGCGACTTAGACCTGAGTGCAAAAATGGAGGCTCTAGCCCCTTCCAGAGCTGAGATATCGAAACTCAAAAATTCGGCCCGAAAAAAAAACGACAGTGGTACCCCTTACGTTTTTTTTTTCGGGCGAAAAATTTAGTTTCTCCAATCTTCCCAAAACTCTGGATTCTGATAGAGGGTCATGAGACTTAGACCTGAGTGCAAAAATGGAGCCTCTAGCCCCTTCCAGAGCTGAGATATCGAAACTCAAAAATTCGGCCCGAAAAAAAAACGACAGTGGTACCCCTTACGTTTTTTTTTCGGGCGAAAAATTAAGTTTCTCCAAACTTCCCAAATTTTCTGGATTCTGATAGAGGGCCATGCGACTTAAACCTGAGTGCAAAAATGGAGGCTCTAGCCCCTTCCAGAGCTGAGATATCGAAACTCAAAAATTCGGCCCGAAAAAAAAACGACAGTGGTACCCCTTACGTTTTTTTTTGTCGGGCGAAAAATTAAGTTTCTCCAATCTTCCCAAAACTCTGGATTCTGATAGAGGGCCATGAGACTTAGACCTGAGTGCAAAAATGGAGGCTCTAGCCCCTTCCAGAGCTGAGATATCGAAACTCAAAAATTCGGCCCGAAAAAAAAACGACAGTGGTACCCCTTACGTTTTTTTTTTCGGGCGAAAAATTAAGTTTCTCCAATCTTCCCAAAACTCTGGATTCTGATAGAGGGCCATGCGACTTAGACCTGAGTGCAAAAATGGAGGCTCTAGCCCCTTCCAAAGCTGAGATATCGAAACTCAAAAATTCGGCCCGAAAAAAAAACGACAGTGGTACCCCTTACGTTTTTTTTTTGTCGGGCGAAAAATTAAGTTTCTCCAATCTTCCCAAAACTCTGGATTCTGATAGAGGGCCATGCGACTTAGACCTGAGTGCAAAAATGGAGGCTCTAGCCCCTTCCAGAGCTGAGATATCGAAACTCAAAAATTCGGCCCGAAAAAAAAACGACAGTGGTACCCCTTAGGTTTTTTTTTTTCGGGCGAAAAATTAAGTTTCTCCAATCTTCCCAAAACTCTGGATTCTGATAGAGGGCCATGAGACTTAGACCTGAGTGCAAAAATGGAGGCTCTAGCCCCTTCCAGAGCTGAGATATCGAAACTCAAAAATTCGGCCCGAAAAAAAAACGACAGTGGTACCCCTTACGTTTTTTTTTTCGGGCGAAAAATTAAGTTTCTCCAATCTTCCCAAAACTCTGGATTCTGATAGAGGGCCATGCGACTTAGACCTGAGTGCAAAAATGGAGGCTCTAGCCCCTTCCAAAGCTGAGATATCGAAACTCAAAAATTCGGCCCGAAAAAAAAAACGACAGTGGTACCCCTTACGTTTTTTTTTTCGGGCGAAAAATTACGTTTCTTCAATCTTCCCAAAACTCTGGATTCTGATAGAGGGCCATGCGACTTAGACCTGAGTGCAAAAATGGAGGCTCTAGCCCCTTCCAGAGCTGAGATATCGAAACTCAAAAATTCGGCCCGAAAAAAAAACGACAGTGGTACCCCTTACGTTTTTTTTTTTCGGGCGAAAAATTACGTTTCTCCAATCTTCCCAAAACTCTGGATTCTGATAGAGGGTCATGCGACTTAGACCTGAGTGAAAAAATGGAGGCTCTAGCCCCTTCCAGAGCTGAGATATCGAAACTCAAAAATTCGGCCCGAAAAAAAAACGACAGTGGTACCCCTTACGTTTTTTTTTTCGGGCGAAAAATTTAGTTTCTCCAATCTTCCCAAAACTCTGGATTCTGATAGAGGGTCATGAGACTTAGACCTGAGTGCAAAAATGGAGGCTCTAGCCCCTTCCAGAGCTGAGATATCGAAACTCAAAAATTCGGCCCGAAAAAAAAACGACAGTGGTACCCCTTACGTTTTTTTTTTCGGGCGAAAAATTAAGTTTCTCCAATCTTCCCAAAACTCTGGATTCTGATAGAGGGCCATGCGACTTAAACCTGAGTGCAAAAATGGAGGCTCTAGCCCCTTCCAGAGCTGAGATATCGAAACTCAAAAATTCGGCCCGAAAAAAAAACGACAGTGGTACTCCTTACGTTTTTTTTTGTCGGGCGAAAAATTAAGTTTCTCCAATCTTCCCAAAACTCTGGATTCTGATAGAGGGCCATGAGACTTAGACCTGAGTGCAAAAATGGAGGCTCTAGCCCCTTCCAGAGCTGAGATATCGAAACTCAAAAATTCGGCCCGAAAAAACAACGACAGTGGTACCCCTTACGTTTTATTTTTTCGGGCGAAAAATTAAGTTTCTCCAATCTTCCCAAAACTCTGGATTCTGATAGAGGGCCATGAGACTTAGACCTGAGTGCAAAAATGGAGGCTCTAGCCCCTTCCAAAGCTGAGATATCGAAACTCAAAAATTCGGCCCGAAAAAAAAAACGACAGTGGTACCCCTTACGTGTTTTTTTTTTCGGGCGAAAAATTAAGTTTCTCCAATCTTCCCAAAACTCTGGATTCTGATAGAGGGCCATGCGACTTAGACCTGAGTGCAAAAATGGAGGCTCTAGCCCCTTCCAGAGCTGAGATATCGAAACTCAAAAATTCGGCCCGAAAAAAAAACGACAGTGGTACCCCTTACGTTTTTTTTTTCGGGCGAAAAATTAAGTTTCTCCAATCTTCCCAAAACTCTGGATTCTAATAGAGGGTCATGCGACTTAGACCTGAGTGCAAAAATGGAGGCTCTAGCCCCTTCCAGAGCTGAGATATCGAAACTCAAAAATTCGGCCCGAAAAAAAAACGACAGTGGTACCCCTTACTTTTTTTTTTTCGGGCGAAAAATTTAGTTTCTCCAATCTTCCCAAAACTCTGGATTCTGATAGAGGGTCATGAGACTTAGACCTGAGTGCAAAAATGGAGGCTCTAGCCCCTTCCAGAGCTGAGATATCGAAACTCAAAAATTCGGCCCGAAAAAAAAACGACAGTGGTACCCCTTACGTTTTTTTTTCGGGCGAAAAATTAAGTTTCTCCAATCTTCCCAAAACTCTGGATTCTGATAGAGGGCCATGCGACTTAAACCTGAGTGCAAAAATGGAGGCTCTAGCCCCTTCCAGAGCTGAGATATCGAAACTCAAAAATTCGGCCCGAAAAAAAAACGACAGTGGTACCCCTTACGTTTTTTTTTGTCGGGCGAAAAATTAAGTTTCTCCAATCTTCCCAAAACTCTGGATTCTGATAGAGGGCCATGAGACTTAGACCTGAGTGCAAAAATGGAGGCTCTAGCCCCTTCCAGAGCTGAGATATCGAAACTCAAAAATTCGGCCCGAAAAAAAAACGACAGTGGTACCCCTTACGTTTTTTTTTTCGGGCGAAAAATTAAGTTTCTCCAATCTTCCCAAAACTCTGGATTCTGATAGAGGGCCATGAGACTTAGACCTGAGTGCAAAAATGGAGGCTCTAGCCCCTTCCAGAGCTGAGATATCGAAACTCAAAAATTCGGCCCGAAAAAAAAAACGACAGTGGTACCCCTTACGTTTGTTTTTTTGGGTGAAAAATTAAGTTTCTCCAATCTTCCCAAAACTCTGGATTCTGATAGAGGGCCATGAGACTTAGACCTGAGTGCAAAAATGGAGGCTCTTGACCCTTCCAGAGCTGAGATATCGAAACTCAAAAATTCGGCCCGAAAAAAAAAACGACAGTGGTACCCCTTACGTTTTTTTTTTTCGGGCGAAAAATTAAGTTTCTCCAATCTTCCCAAAACTCTGGATTCTGATAGAGGGCCATGCGACTTAGACCTGAGTGCAAAAATGGAGGCTCTAGCCCCTTCCAGAGCTGAGATATCGAAACTCAAAAATTCGGCCCGAAAAAAAAAACGACAGTGGTACCCCTTACGTTTTTTTTTTTCGGGCGAAAAATTAAGTTTCTCCAATCTTCCCAAAACTCTGGATTCTGATAGAGGGTCATGCGACTTAGACCTGAGTGCAAAAATGGAGGCTCTAGCCCCTTCCAGAGCTGAGATATCGAAACTCAAAAATTCGGCCCGAAAAAAAAACGACAGTGGTACCCCTTACGTTTTTTTTTGTCGGGCGAAAAATTAAGTTTCTCCAATCTTCCCAAAACTCTGGATTCTGATAGAGGGCCATGAGACTTAGACCTGAGTGCAAAAATGGAGGCTCTAGCCCCTTCCAGAGCTGAGATATCGAAACTCAAAAATTCGGCCCGAAAAAAAAACGACAGTGGTACCCCTTACGTTTTTTTTTTTCGGGCGAAAAATTAAGTTTCTCCAATCTTCCCAAAACTCTGGATTCTGATAGAGGGCCATGAGACTTAGACCTGAGTTCAAAAATGGAGGCTCTTGCCCCTTCCAGAGCTGAGATATCGAAACTCAAAAATTCGGCCCGAAAAAAAAACGACAGTGGTACCCCTTACGTTTTATTTTTTCGGGCGAAAAATTAAGTTTCTCCAATCTTCCCAAAACTCTGGATTCTGATAGAGGGCCATGAGACTTAGACCTGAGTGCAAAAATGGAGGCTCTAGCCCCTTCCAGAGCTGAGATATCGAAACTCAAAAATTCGGCCTGAAAAAAAAACGACAGTGGTACCCCTTACGTTTTTTTTTTTCGGGTGAAAAATTAAGTTTCTCCAATCTTCCCAAAACTCTGGATTCTGATAGAGGGCCATGCGACTTAGACCTGAGTGCAAAAATGGAGGCTCTAGCCCCTTCCAAAGCTGAGATATCGAAACTTAAAAATTCGGCCCGAAAAAAAAAACGACAGTGGTACCCCTTACGTTTTTTTTTTCGGGCGAAAAATTAAGTTTCTCCAATCTTCCCAAAACTCTGGATTCTGATAGAGGGCCATGCGACTTAGACCTGAGTGCAAAAATGGAGGCTCTAGCCCCTTCCAGAGCTGAGATATCGAAACTCAAAAATTCGGCCCGAAAAAAAAACGACAGTGGTACCCCTTACGTTTTTTTTTTTCGGGCGAAAAATTAAGTTTCTCCAATCTTCCCAAAACTCTGGATTCTAATAGAGGGTCATGCGACTTAGACCTGAGTGCAAAAATGGAGGCTCTAGCCCCTTCCAGAGCTGAGATATCGAAACTCAAAAATTCGGCCCGAAAAAAAAACGACAGTGGTACCCCTTACGTTTTTTTTTTCGGGCGAAAAATTAAGTTTCTCCAATCTTCCCAAAACTCTGGATTCTGATAGAGGGCCATGCGACTTAGACCTGAGTGCAAAAATGGAGGCTCTAGCCCCTTCCAGAGCTGAGATATCGAAACTCAAAAATTCGGCCCGAAAAAAAAACGACAGTGGTACCCCTTAAGTTTTTTTTTTCGGGCGAAAAAGTAAGTTTCTCCAATCTTCCCAAAACTCTGGATTCTGATAGAGGGTCATGCGACTTAGACCTGAGTGCAAAAATGGAGGCTCTAGCCCCTTCCAGAGCTGAGATATCGAAACTCAAAAATTCGGCCCGAAAAAAAAACGACAGTGGTACCCCTTACGTTTTTTTTTTCGGGCGAAAAATTTAGTTTCTCCAATCTTCCCAAAACTCTGGATTCTGATAGAGGGTCATGAGACTTAGACCTGAGTGCAAAAATGGAGCCTCTAGCCCCTTCCAGAGCTGAGATATCGAAACTCAAAAATTCGGCCCGAAAAAAAAACGACAGTGGTACCCCTTACGTTTTTTTTTCGGGCGAAAAATTAAGTTTCTCCAAACTTCCCAAAACTCTGGATTCTGATAGAGGGCCATGCGACTTAAACCTGAGTGCAAAAATGGAGGCTCTAGCCCCTTCCAGAGCTGAGATATCGAAACTCAAAAATTCGGCCCGAAAAAAAAACGACAGTGGTACCCCTTACGTTTTTTTTTGTCGGGCGAAAAATTAAGTTTCTCCAATCTTCCCAAAACTCTGGATTCTGATAGAGGGCCATGAGACTTAGACCTGAGTGCAAAAATGGAGGCTCTAGCCCCTTCCAGAGCTGAGATATCGAAACTCAAAAATTCGGCCCGAAAAAAAAACGACAGTGGTACCCCTTACGTTTTTTTTTTCGGGCGAAAAATTAAGTTTCTCCAATCTTCCCAAAACTCTGGATTCTGATAGAGGGCCATGCGACTTAGACCTGAGTGCAAAAATGGAGGCTCTAGCCCCTTCCAAAGCTGAGATATCGAAACTCAAAAATTCGGCCCGAAAAAAAAACGACAGTGGTACCCCTTACGTTTTTTTTTTGTCGGGCGAAAAATTAAGTTTCTCCAATCTTCCCAAAACTCTGGATTCTGATAGAGGGCCATGCGACTTAGACCTGAGTGCAAAAATGGAGGCTCTAGCCCCTTCCAGAGCTGAGATATCGAAACTCAAAAATTCGGCCCGAAAAAAAAACGACAGTGGTACCCCTTAGGTTTTTTTTTTTCGGGCGAAAAATTAAGTTTCTCCAATCTTCCCAAAACTCTGGATTCTGATAGAGGGCCATGAGACTTAGACCTGAGTGCAAAAATGGAGGCTCTAGCCCCTTCCAGAGCTGAGATATCGAAACTCAAAAATTCGGCCCGAAAAAAAAACGACAGTGGTACCCCTTACGTTTTTTTTTTCGGGCGAAAAATTAAGTTTCTCCAATCTTCCCAAAACTCTGGATTCTGATAGAGGGCCATGAGACTTAGACCTGAGTGCAAAAATGGAGGCTCTAGCCCCTTCCAGAGCTGAGATATCGAAACTCAAAAATTCGGCCCGAAAAAAAAAACGACAGTGGTACCCCTTACGTTTGTTTTTTTGGGTGAAAAATTAAGTTTCTCCAATCTTCCCAAAACTCTGGATTCTGATAGAGGGCCATGAGACTTAGACCTGAGTGCAAAAATGGAGGCTCTTGACCCTTCCAGAGCTGAGATATCGAAACTCAAAAATTCGGCCCGAAAAAAAAAACGACAGTGGTACCCCTTACGTTTTTTTTTTCGGGCGAAAAATTAAGTTTCTCCAATCTTCCCAAAACTCTGGATTCTGATAGAGGGCCATGCGACTTAGACCTGAGTGCAAAAATGGAGGCTCTAGCCCCTTCCAGAGCTGAGATATCGAAACTCAAAAATTCGGCCCGAAAAAAAAACGACAGTGGTACCCCTTACGTTTTTTTTTGTCGGGCGAAAAATTAAGTTTCTCCAATCTTCCCAAAACTCTGGATTCTGATAGAGGGCCATGAGACTTAGACCTGAGTGCAAAAATGGAGGCTCTAGCCCCTTCCAGAGCTGAGATATCGAAACTCAAAAATTCGGCCCGAAAAAAAAACGACAGTGGTACCCCTTACGTTTTTTTTTTCGGGCGAAAAATTAAGTTTCTCCAATCTTCCCAAAACTCTGGATTCTGATAGAGGGCCATGAGACTTAGACCTGAGTTCAAAAATGGAGGCTCTTGCCCCTTCCAGAGCTGAGATATCGAAACTCAAAAATTCGGCCCGAAAAAAAAACGACAGTGGTACCCCTTACGTTTTATTTTTTCGGGCGAAAAATTAAGTTTCTCCAATCTTCCCAAAACTCTGGATTCTGATAGAGGGCCATGAGACTTAGACCTGAGTGCAAAAATGGAGGCTCTAGCCCCTTCCAGAGCTGAGATATCGAAACTCAAAAATTCGGCCTGAAAAAAAAACGACAGTGGTACCCCTTACGTTTTTTTTTTTCGGGTGAAAAATTAAGTTTCTCCAATCTTCCCAAAACTCTGGATTCTGATAGAGGGCCATGCGACTTAGACCTGAGTGCAAAAATGGAGGCTCTAGCCCCTTCCAAAGCTGAGATATCGAAACTTAAAAATTCGGCCCGAAAAAAAAAACGACAGTGGTACCCCTTACGTTTTTTTTTTCGGGCGAAAAATTAAGTTTCTCCAATCTTCCCAAAACTCTGGATTCTGATAGAGGGCCATGCGACTTAGACCTGAGTGCAAAAATGGAGGCTCTAGCCCCTTCCAGAGCTGAGATATCGAAACTCAAAAATTCGGCCCGAAAAAAAAACGACAGTGGTACCCCTTACGTTTTTTTTTTTCGGGCGAAAAATTAAGTTTCTCCAATCTTCCCAAAACTCTGGATTCTAATAGAGGGTCATGCGACTTAGACCTGAGTGCAAAAATGGAGGCTCTAGCCCCTTCCAGAGCTGAGATATCGAAACTCAAAAATTCGGCCCGAAAAAAAAACGACAGTGGTACCCCTTACGTTTTTTTTTTCGGGCGAAAAATTAAGTTTCTCCAATCTTCCCAAAACTCTGGATTCTGATAGAGGGCCATGCGACTTAGACCTGAGTGCAAAAATGGAGGCTCTAGCCCCTTCCAGAGCTGAGATATCGAAACTCAAAAATTCGGCCCGAAAAAAAAACGACAGTGGTACCCCTTAAGTTTTTTTTTTCGGGCGAAAAAGTAAGTTTCTCCAATCTTCCCAAAACTCTGGATTCTGATAGAGGGTCATGCGACTTAGACCTGAGTGCAAAAATGGAGGCTCTAGCCCCTTCCAGAGCTGAGATATCGAAACTCAAAAATTCGGCCCGAAAAAAAAACGACAGTGGTACCCCTTACGTTTTTTTTTTCGGGCGAAAAATTTAGTTTCTCCAATCTTCCCAAAACTCTGGATTCTGATAGAGGGTCATGAGACTTAGACCTGAGTGCAAAAATGGAGCCTCTAGCCCCTTCCAGAGCTGAGATATCGAAACTCAAAAATTCGGCCCGAAAAAAAAACGACAGTGGTACCCCTTACGTTTTTTTTTCGGGCGAAAAATTAAGTTTCTCCAAACTTCCCAAAACTCTGGATTCTGATAGAGGGCCATGCGACTTAAACCTGAGTGCAAAAATGGAGGCTCTAGCCCCTTCCAGAGCTGAGATATCGAAACTCAAAAATTCGGCCCGAAAAAAAAACGACAGTGGTACCCCTTACGTTTTTTTTTGTCGGGCGAAAAATTAAGTTTCTCCAATCTTCCCAAAACTCTGGATTCTGATAGAGGGCCATGAGACTTAGACCTGAGTGCAAAAATGGAGGCTCTAGCCCCTTCCAGAGCTGAGATATCGAAACTCAAAAATTCGGCCCGAAAAAAAAACGACAGTGGTACCCCTTACGTT
Organism: Pimephales promelas; assembly: GCF_988280905.1. Taxonomy (NCBI): domain Eukaryota; kingdom Metazoa; phylum Chordata; class Actinopteri; order Cypriniformes; family Leuciscidae; genus Pimephales; species Pimephales promelas. The sequence goes on along the minus strand of NC_142776.1, from coordinate 5,483,258 downwards.
TTTTTTTTCGGGCGAAAAATTAAGTTTCTCCAATCTTCCCAAAACTCTGGATTCTGATAGAGGGCCATGCGACTTAGACCTGAGTGCAAAAATGGAGGCTCTAGCCCCTTCCAAAGCTGAGATATCGAAACTCAAAAATTCGGCCCGAAAAAAAAACGACAGTGGTACCCCTTACGTTTTTTTTTTGTCGGGCGAAAAATTAAGTTTCTCCAATCTTCCCAAAACTCTGGATTCTGATAGAGGGCCATGCGACTTAGACCTGAGTGCAAAAATGGAGGCTCTAGCCCCTTCCAGAGCTGAGATATCGAAACTCAAAAATTCGGCCCGAAAAAAAAACGACAGTGGTACCCCTTAGGTTTTTTTTTTTCGGGCGAAAAATTAAGTTTCTCCAATCTTCCCAAAACTCTGGATTCTGATAGAGGGCCATGAGACTTAGACCTGAGTGCAAAAATGGAGGCTCTAGCCCCTTCCAGAGCTGAGATATCGAAACTCAAAAATTCGGCCCGAAAAAAAAACGACAGTGGTACCCCTTACGTTTTTTTTTTCGGGCGAAAAATTAAGTTTCTCCAATCTTCCCAAAACTCTGGATTCTGATAGAGGGCCATGCGACTTAGACCTGAGTGCAAAAATGGAGGCTCTAGCCCCTTCCAAAGCTGAGATATCGAAACTCAAAAATTCGGCCCGAAAAAAAAAACGACAGTGGTACCCCTTACGTTTTTTTTTTCGGGCGAAAAATTACGTTTCTTCAATCTTCCCAAAACTCTGGATTCTGATAGAGGGCCATGCGACTTAGACCTGAGTGCAAAAATGGAGGCTCTAGCCCCTTCCAGAGCTGAGATATCGAAACTCAAAAATTCGGCCCGAAAAAAAAACGACAGTGGTACCCCTTACGTTTTTTTTTTCGGGCGAAAAATTACGTTTCTCCAATCTTCCCAAAACTCTGGATTCTGATAGAGGGTCATGCGACTTAGACCTGAGTGAAAAAATGGAGGCTCTAGCCCCTTCCAGAGCTGAGATATCGAAACTCAAAAATTCGGCCCGAAAAAAAAACGACAGTGGTACCCCTTACGTTTTTTTTTTCGGGCGAAAAATTTAGTTTCTCCAATCTTCCCAAAACTCTGGATTCTGATAGAGGGTCATGAGACTTAGACCTGAGTGCAAAAATGGAGGCTCTAGCCCCTTCCAGAGCTGAGATATCGAAACTCAAAAATTCGGCCCGAAAAAAAAACGACAGTGGTACCCCTTACGTTTTTTTTTTTCGGGCGAAAAATTAAGTTTCTCCAATCTTCCCAAAACTCTGGATTCTGATAGAGGGCCATGCGACTTAAACCTGAGTGCAAAAATGGAGGCTCTAGCCCCTTCCAGAGCTGAGATATCGAAACTCAAAAATTCGGCCCGAAAAAAAAACGACAGTGGTACTCCTTACGTTTTTTTTTGTCGGGCGAAAAATTAAGTTTCTCCAATCTTCCCAAAACTCTGGATTCTGATAGAGGGCCATGAGACTTAGACCTGAGTGCAAAAATGGAGGCTCTAGCCCCTTCCAGAGCTGAGATATCGAAACTCAAAAATTCGGCCCGAAAAAAAAACGACAGTGGTACCCCTTACTTTTTTTTTTCGGGCGAAAAATTAAGTTTCTCCAATCTTCCCAAAACTCTGGATTCTGATAGAGGGCCATGAGACTTAGACCTGAGTTCAAAAATGGAGGCTCTTGCCCCTTCCAGAGCTGAGATATCGAAACTCAAAAATTCGGCCCGAAAAAAAAACGACAGTGGTACCCCTTACGTTTTATTTTTTCGGGCGAAAAATTAAGTTTCTCCAATCTTCCCAAAACTCTGGATTCTGATAGAGGGCCATGAGACTTAGACCTGAGTGCAAAAATGGAGGCTCTAGCCCCTTCCAAAGCTGAGATATCGAAACTCAAAAATTCGGCCCGAAAAAAAAAACGACAGTGGTACCCCTTACGTGTTTTTTTTTTCGGGCGAAAAATTAAGTTTCTCCAATCTTCCCAAAACTCTGGATTCTGATAGAGGGTCATGAGACTTAGACCTGAGTGCAAAAATGGAGGCTCTAGCCCCTTCCAGAGCTGAGATATCGAAACTCAAAAATTCGGCCCGAAAAAAAAACGACAGTGGTACCCCTTACGTTTTTTTTTCGGGCGAAAAATTAAGTTTCTCCAATCTTCCCAAAACTCTGGATTCTGATAGAGGGCCATGCGACTTAAACCTGAGTGCAAAAATGGAGGCTCTAGCCCCTTCCAGAGCTGAGATATCGAAACTCAAAAATTCGGCCCGAAAAAAAAACGACAGTGGTACCCCTTACGTTTTTTTTTGTCGGGCGAAAAATTAAGTTTCTCCAATCTTCCCAAAACTCTGGATTCTGATAGAGGGCCATGAGACTTAGACCTGAGTGCAAAAATGGAGGCTCTAGCCCCTTCCAGAGCTGAGATATCGAAACTCAAAAATTCGGCCCGAAAAAAAAACGACAGTGGTACCCCTTACGTTTTTTTTTTTCGGGCGAAAAATTAAGTTTCTCCAATCTTCCCAAAACTCTGGATTCTGATAGAGGGCCATGAGACTTAGACCTGAGTGCAAAAATGGAGGCTCTAGCCCCTTCCAGAGCTGAGATATCGAAACTCAAAAATTCGGCCCGAAAAAAAAACGACAGTGGTACCCCTTACGTTTGTTTTTTTGGGTGAAAAATTAAGTTTCTCCAATATTCCCAAAACTCTGGATTCTGATAGAGGGCCATGAGACTTAGACCTGAGTGCAAAAATGGAGGCTCTTGACCCTTCCAGAGCTGAGATATCGAAACTCAAAAATTCGGCCCGAAAAAAAAAACGACAGTGGTACCCCTTACGTTTTTTTTTTTCGGGCGAAAAATTAAGTTTCTCCAATCTTCCCAAAACTCTGGATTCTGATAGAGGGCCATGCGACTTAGACCTGAGTGCAAAAATGGAGGCTCTAGCCCCTTCCAGAGCTGAGATATCGAAACTCAAAAATTCGGCCCGAAAAAAAAACGACAGTGGTACCCCTTACGTTTTTTTTTTCGGGCGAAAAATTAAGTTTCTCCAATCTTCCCAAAACTCTGGATTCTGATAGAGGGTCATGCGACTTAGACCTGAGTGCAAAAATGGAGGCTCTAGCCCCTTCCAGAGCTGAGATATCGAAACTCAAAAATTCGGCCCGAAAAAAAAACGACAGTGGTACCCCTTACGTTTTTTTTTGTCGGGCGAAAAATTAAGTTTCTCCAATCTTCCCAAAACTCTGGATTCTGATAGAGGGCCATGAGACTTAGACCTGAGTGCAAAAATGGAGGCTCTAGCCCCTTCCAGAGCTGAGATATCGAAACTCAAAAATTCGGCCCGAAAAAAAAACGACAGTGGTACCCCTTACGTTTTTTTTTTCGGGCGAAAAATTAAGTTTCTCCAATCTTCCCAAAACTCTGGATTCTGATAGAGGGCCATGAGACTTAGACCTGAGTTCAAAAATGGAGGCTCTTGCCCCTTCCAGAGCTGAGATATCGAAACTCAAAAATTCGGCCCGAAAAAAAAACGACAGTGGTACCCCTTACGTTTTATTTTTTCGGGCGAAAAATTAAGTTTCTCCAATCTTCCCAAAACTCTGGATTCTGATAGAGGGCCATGAGACTTAAACCTGAGTGCAAAAATGGAGGCTCTAGCCCCTTCCAGAGCTGAGATATCGAAACTCAAAAATTCGACCACAAAAAAAAAACGACAGTGGTACCCCTTTCGTTTTTTTTTTTTTGGGCGAAAAATTAAGTTTCTCCAATCTTCTCAAAACTCTGGATTCTGATAGAGGGCCATGAGACTTAAACCTGAGTGCAAAAATGGAGGCTCTAGACCCTTCCAGAGCTGAGATATCGAAAGTCAAATTTTCGACCCGAAAAAAAAACGACAGTGGTACCCCTTTCGTTTTTTTTTTTCGGGCGAAAAATGAAGTTTCTCCAATCTTCTCAAAACTCTGGATTATGATAGAGGGCCATGAGATTTAAACCTGAGTGAAAAATGGAGGCTCTAGACCCTTCCAGAGCTGAGATATCGAAACTCAAAAATTCGACCCCAAAAAAAAAACGACAGTGGTACCCCTTTCGTTTTTTTTGGGGGGATGAAAAATTAAGTTTCTCCAATCTTCTCAAAACTCTGGATTCTGATAGAGGGCCATGAGACTTAAACCTGAGTGCAAAAATGGAGGCTCTAGACCCTTCCAGAGCTGAGATATCGAAACTCAAAAATTCGACCCAAAAAAAAACGACAGTGGTACCCCTTTCGTTTTTTTTTTCGGGCGAAAAATTAAGTTTCTCCAATCTTCTCAAAACTCTGGATTCCGATAGAGGGCCATGAGACTTAAACCTGAGTGCAAAAATGGAGGCTCTAGACCCTTCCAGAGCTGAGATATCGAAACTCAAAAATTCGACCCAAAAAAAAACGACAGTGGTACCCATTTCGTTTTTTTTTTCGGGCGAAAAATTAAGTTTCTCCAATCTTCTCAAAACTCTGGATTCTGATAGAGGGCCATGAGATTTAAACCTGAGTGCAAAAATGGAGGCTCTAGACCCTTCCAGAGCTGAGATATCGAAACTCAAAAATTCGACCCAAAAAAAAAACGACAGTGGTACCCCTTTCGTTTTTTTGGGGGGGTGAAAAATTAAGTTTCTCCAATCTTCTCAAAACTCTGGATTCTGATAGAGGGCCATGAGACTTAAACCTGAGTGCAAAAATGGAGGCTCTAGACCCTTCCAGAGCTGAGATATCGAAACTCAAAAATTCGACCCCAAAAAAAAAACGACAGTGGTACCCCTTTCGTTTTTTTTTTTCGGGCGAAAAATAAAGTTTCTCCAATCTTCTCAAAACTCTGGATTCTGATAGAGGGCCATGAGACTTAAACCTGAGTGCAAAAATGGAGGCTCTAGACCCTTCCAGAGCTTAGATATCGAAATTCAAAATTTCGACCCGAAAAAAAAACGACAGTGGTACCCCTTTCGTTTTTTTTGGGGGGGTGAAAAATTAAGTTTCTCCAATCTTCTCAAAACTCTGGATTCTGATAGAGGGCCATGAGACTTAAACCTGAGTGCAAAAATGGAGGCTCTAGAGCCTTCCAGAGCTGAGATATCGAAACTCAAAAATTCGACTAAAAAAAAAAACGACAGTGGTACCCCTTTCGGTTTTTTTTTCGGGCGAAAAATTAAGTTTCTCCAATCTTCTCAAAACTCTGGATTCTGATAGAGGGCCATGAGACTTAAACCTGAGTGCAAAAATGGAGGCTCTAGACCCTTCCAGAGCTGAGATATCGAAACTCAAAAATTCGACCAAAAAAAAACAACAACAGTGGTACCCCTTTCGTTTTTTTTTTTGGGGCGAAAAATGAAGATTCTCCAATCTTCTCAAAACTCTGGATTCTGATAGAGGGCCATGAGACTTAAACCTGAGTGCAAAAATGGAGGCTCTAGACCCTTCTAGAGCTTAGATATCGAAACTCAAAATTTCGACCCGAAAAAAAAACGACAGTGGTACCCCTTTCGTTTTTTTTTTTGGGTGAAAAATTAAGTTTCTCCAATCTTCTCAAAACTCTGGATTCTGATAGAGGGCCATGAGATTTAAACCTGAGTGCAAAAATGGAGGCTCTAGACCCTTCCAGAGCTGAGATATCAAAATTAAAAATTTCGACCCCAAAAAAAAAAACGACAGTGGTACCCCTTTCGTTTTTTTTGGGGGGGTGAAAAATTAAGTTTCTCCAATCTTCTCAAAACTCTGGATTCTGATAGAGGGCCATGAGACTTAAACCTGAGTGCAAAAATGGAGGCTCTAGACCATTCCAGAGCTGAGATATCGAAACTCAAAAATTCGACCCAAAAAAAAAACGACAGTGGTACCCCTTTCGTTTTTTTTTTCGGGCGAAAAATTAAGTTTCTCCAATCTTCTCAAAACTCTGGATTCTGATAGAGGGCCATGAGACTTAAACCTGAGTGCAAAAATGGAGGCTCTAGACCCTTCCAGAGCTGAGATATCGAAACTCAAAAATTCGACCCAAAAAAAAAACGACAGTGGTACCCCTTTCGTTTTTTTTTTCGGGCGAAAAATTAAGTTTCTCCAATCTTCTCAAAACTCTGGATTCTGATAGAGGGCCATGAGACTTAAACCTGAGTGCAAAAATGGAGGCTCTAGACCCTTCCAGAGCTTAGATATCGAAACTCAAAATTTCGACCCGAAAAAAAAAACGACAGTGGTACCCCTTTCGTTTTTTTTTTTGGGCGAAAAATTAAGTTTCTCCAATATTCTCAAAACTCTGGATTCTGATAGAGGGCCATGAGACTTAAACCTGAGTGCAAAAATGGAGGCTCTAGACCCTTCCAGAGATGAGATATCGAAACTCAAAAATTCGACCCGAAAAAAAAACGACAGTGGTACCCCTTTCGTTTTTTTTTTTTTTGGGCGAAAAATTAAGTTTCTCCAATCTTCTCAAAACTCTGGATTCTGATAGAGGGCCATGAGACTTAAACCTGAGTGCAAAAATGGAGGCTCTAGACCATTCCAGAGCTTAGATATCGAAACTCAAAATTTCGACCCGAAAAAAAAAACGACAGTGTTACCCCTTTCGTTTTTTTTTTCGGGCGAAAAATGAAGTTTCTCCAATCTTCTCAAAACTCTGGATTCTGATAGAGGGCCATGAGATTTAAACCTGAGTGCAAAAATGGAGGCTCTAGACCCTTCCAGAGCTGAGATATCGAAACTCAAAAATTCGACCACAAAAAAAAACGACAGTGGTACCCCTTTCGTTTTTTTTGGGGGGGTGAAAAATTAAGTTTCTCCAATCTTCTCAAAACTCTGGATTCTGATAGAGGGCCATGAGACTTAAACCTGAGTGCAAAAATGGAGGCTCTAGACCCTTCCAGAGGTGAGATATCGAAACTCAAAAATTCGACCCAAAAAAAAAACGACAGTGGTACCCCTTTCGTTTTTTTTTTTCGGGCGAAAAATGAAGTTTCTCCAATCTTCTCAAAACTCTGGATTCTGATAGAGGGCCATGAGATTTAAACCTGAGTGCAAAAATGGAGGCTCTAGACCCTTCCAGAGCTGAGATATCGAAACTCAAAAATTTGACCCCAAAAAAAAAACGACAGTGGTACCCTTTTCGTTTTTTTTTTTCGGGCGAAAAATTACGTTTCTCCAATCTTCTCAAAACTCTGGATTCTGATAGAGGGCCATGAGACTTAAACCTGAGTGCAAAAATGGAGGCTCTAGACCCTTCCAGAGCTGAGATATCGAAACTCAAAAATTTCGACCCGAAAAAAAACGACAGTGGTACCCCTTTCGTTTTTTTTTTTAGGCGAAAAATTAAGTTTCTCCAATCTTCTCAAAACTCTGGATTCTGATAGAGGGCCATGAGACTTAAACCTGAGTGCAAAAATGGAGGCTCTAGACCCTTCTAGAGCTTAGATATCGAAACTCAAAATTTCGACCCGAAAAAAAAAACGACAGTGGTACCCCTTTCGTTTTTTTTTCGGGCGAAAAATTAAGTTTCTCCAATATTCTCAAAACTCTGGATTCTGATAGAGGGCCATGAGACTTAAACCTGAGTGCAAAAATGGAGGCTCTAGACCCTTCTAGAGCTTAGATATCGAAACTCAAAATTTCGACCCGAAAAAAAAAACGACAGTGGTACCCCTTTCGTTTTTTTTTTGGGCGAAAAATTAAGTTTCTCCAATATTCTCAAAACTCTGGATTCTGATAGAGGGCCATGAGACTTAAACCTGAGTGCAAAAATGGAGGCTCTAGACCCTTCTAGAGCTGAGATATCGAAACTCAAAATTTCGACCCGAAAAAAAAACGACAGTGGTACCCCTTTCGTTTTTTTTTTTGGGCGAAAAATTAAGTTTCTCCAATCTTCTCAAAACTCTGGATTCTGATAGAGGGCCATGAGACTTAAACCTGAGTGCAAAAATGGAGGCTCTAGACCCTTCCAGAGCTGAGATATCGAAACTCAAAAATTTCGACCCGAAAAAAAACGACAGTGGTACCCCTTTCGTTTTTTTTTTTTGGGCGAAAAATTAAGTTTCTCCAATCTTCTCAAAACTCTGGATTCTGATAGAGGGCCATGAGACTTAAACCTGAGTGCAAAAATGGAGGCTCTAGACCCTTCTAGAGCTTAGATATCGAAACTCAAAATTTCGACCCGAAAAAAAAAAAACGACAGTGGTACCCCTTTCGTTTTTTTTTTGGGCGAAAAATTAAGTTTCTCCAATATTCTCAAAACTCTGGATTCTGATAGAGGGCCATGAGACTTAAACCTGAGTGCAAAAATGGAGGCTCTAGACCCTTCCAGAGCTGAGATATCGAAACTCAAAATTTCGACCCGAAAAAAAAACGACAGTGGTACCCCTTTCGTTTTTTTTTTTGGGCGAAAAATGAAGTTTCTCCAATCTTCTCAAAACTCTGGATTCTGATAGAGGGCCATGAGACTTAAACCTGAGCGCAAAAATGGAGGCTCTAGACCCTTCCAGAGCTGAGATATCGAAACTCAAAAATTCGACCACAAAAAAAAACGACAGTGGTACCCCTTTCGTTTTTTTTGTTTGGGCAAAAAATTAAGTTTCTCCAATCTTCTCAAAACTCTGGATTCTGATAGAGGGCCATGAGACTTAAACCTGAGTGCAAAAATGGAGACTCTAGACCCTTCCAGAGCTGAGATATCGAAACTCAAATTTTCGACCCGAAAAAAAAACGACAGTGGTACCCCTTTCGTTTTTTTTTTCGGGCGAAAAATGAAGTTTCTCCAATCTTCTCAAAACTCTGGATTCTGATAGAGGGCCATGAGATTTAAACCTGAGTGAAAAATGGAGGCTCTAGACCCTTCCAGAGCTGAGATATCGAAACTCAAAAATTCGACCCCAAAAAAAACGACAGTGGTACCCCTTTCGTTTTTTTTGGGGGGGTGAAAAATAAAGTTTCTCCAATCTTCTCAAAACTCTGGATTCTGATAGAGGGCCATGAGACTTAAACCTGAGTGCAAAAATGGAGGCTCTAGACCCTTCCAGAGCTGAGATATCGAAACTCAAAAATTCGACCCAAAAAAAAACGACAGTGGTACCCCTTTCGTTTTTTTTTTTCGGGCGAAAAATTAAGTTTCTCCAATCTTCTCAAAACTCTGGATTCTGATAGAGGGCCATGAGACTTAAACCTGAGTGCAAAAATGGAGGCTCTAGACCCTTCCAGAGCTGAGATATCGAAACTCAAAAATTTCGACCCGAAAAAAAACAACAGTGGTACCCCTTTCGTTTTTTTTTTTTGGGCGAAAAATTAAGTTTCTCCAATCTTCTCAAAACTCTGGATTCTGATAGAGGGCCATGAGACTTAAACCTGAGTGCAAAAATGGAGGCTCTAGACCCTTCTAGAGCTTAGATATCGAAACTCAAAATTTCGACCCGAAAAAAAAACGACAGTGGTACCCCTTTCGTTTTTTTTTGGGCGAAAAATTAAGTTTCTCCAATATTCTCAAAACTCTGGATTCTGATAGAGGGCCATTAGACTTAAACCTGAGTGCAAAAATGGAGGCTCTAGACCCTTCCAGAGCTGAGATATCGAAACTCAAAATTTCGACCCGAAAAAAAAACGACAGTGGCACCCCTTTCGTTTTTTTTTTTGGGCGGAAAAATTAAGTTTCTCCAATCTTCTCAAAACTCTGAATTCTGATAGAGGGCCATGAGACTTAAACCTGAGTGCAAAAATGGAGGCTCTAGACCCTTCCAGAGCTGAGATATCGAAACTCAAAATTTCGACCCCAAAAAAAAACGACAGTGGTACCCCTTTCGTTTTTTTTTTTTGGGCGAAAAATTAAGTTTCTCCAATCTTTTTTTTTGGGCGAAAAATTAAGTTTCTCCAATCTTCTCAAAACTCTGGATTCTGATAGAGGGCCATGAGACTTAAACCTGAGTGCAAAAATGGAGGCTCTAGACCCTTCCAGAGCTGAGATATCGAAAGTCAAATTTTCGACCCGAAAAAAAAACGACAGTGGTACCCCTTTCGTTTTTTTTTTTCGGGCGAAAAATGAAGTTTCTCCAATCTTCTCAAAACTCTGGATTATGATAGAGGGCCATGAGATTTAAACCTGAGTGAAAAATGGAGGCTCTAGACCCTTCCAGAGCTGAGATATCGAAACTCAAAAATTCGACCCCAAAAAAAAACGACAGTGGTACCCCTTTCGTTTTTTTTGGGGGGATGAAAAATTAAGTTTCTCCAATCTTCTCAAAACACTGGATTCTGATAGAGGGCCATGAGACTTAAACCTGAGTGCAAAAATGGAGGCTCTAGACCCTTCCAGAGCTGAGATATCGAAACTCAAAAATTCGACCCAAAAAAAAAACGACAGTGGTACCCCTTTCGGTTTTTTTTTTCGGGCGAAAAATTAAGTTTCTCCAATCTTCTCAAAACTCTGGATTCCGATAGAGGGCCATGAGACTTAAACCTGAGTGCAAAAATGGAGGCTCTAGACCCTTCCAGAGCTGAGATATCGAAACTCAAAAATTCGACCCAAAAAAAAACCGACAGTGGTACCCCTTTCGTTTTTTTTTTTCGGGCGAAAAATGAAGTTTCTCCAATCTTCTCAAAACTCTGGATTCTGATAGAGGGCCATGAGATTTAAACCTGAGTGCAAAAATGGAGGCTCTAGACCCTTCCAGAGCTGAGATATCGAAACTCAAAAATTCGACCACAAAAAAAAAACGACAGTGGTACCCCTTTCGTTTTTTTTTTTTGGGCGAAAAATTAAGTTTCTCCAATCTTCTCAAAACTCTGGATTCTGATAGAGGGCCATGAGACTTAAACCTGAGTGCAAAAATGGAGGCTCTAGACCCTTCCAGAGCTGAGATATCGAAAGTCAAATTTTCGACCCGAAAAAAAAAACGACAGTGGTACCCCTTACGTTTTTTTTTTTCGGGCGAAAAATGAAGTTTCTCCAATCTTCTCAAAACTCTGGATTATGATAGAGGGCCATGAGATTTAAACCTGAGTGAAAAATGGAGGCTCTAGACCCTTCCAGAGCTGAGATATCGAAACTCAAAAATTCGACCCCAAAAAAAAACGACAGTGGTACCCCTTTCGTTTTTTTTGGGGGGATGAAAAATTAAGTTTCTCCAATCTTCTCAAAACTCTGGATTCTGATAGAGGGCCATGAGACTTAAACCTGAGTGCAAAAATGGAGGCTCTAGACCCTTCCAGAGCTGAGATATCGAAACTCAAAAATTCGACCCAAAAAAAAAACGACAGTGGTACCCCTTTCGGTTTTTTTTTTCGGGCGAAAAATTAAGTTTCTCCAATCTTCTCAAAACTCTGGATTCCGATAGAGGGCCATGAGACTTAAACCTGAGTGCAAAAATGGAGGCTCTAGACCCTTCCAGAGCTGAGATATCGAAACTCAAAAATTCGACCCAAAAAAAACCCGACAGTGGTACCCCTTTCGTTTTTTTTTTTTGGGCGAAAAATTAAGTTTCTCCAATCTTCTCAAAACTCTGGATTCTGATAGAGGGCCATGAGACTTAAACCTGAGTGCAAAAATGGAGGCTCTAGACCCTTCCAGAGCTGAGATATCGAAACTCAAAAATTCGACCACAAAAAAAAACGACAGTGGTACCCCTTTCGTTTTTTTTGTTTGGGCAAAAAATTAAGTTTCTCCAATCTTCTCAAATCTCTGGATTCTGATAGAGGGCCATGAGACTTAAACCTGAGTGCAAAAATGGAGACTCTAGACCCTTCCAGAGCTGAGATATCGAAACTCAAATTTTCGACCCGAAAAAAAAACGACAGTGGTACCCCTTTCGTTTTTTTTTTCGGGCGAAAAATGAAGTTTCTCCAATCTTCTCAAAACTCTGGATTCTGATAGAGGGCCATGAGATTTAAACCTGAGTGAAAAATGGAGGCTCTAGACCCTTCCAGAGCTGAGATATCGAAACTCAAAAATTCGACCCCAAAAAAAACGACAGTGGTACCCCTTTCGTTTTTTTTGGGGGGGTGAAAAATAAAGTTTCTCCAATCTTCTCAAAACTCTGGATTCTGATAGAGGGCCATGAGACTTAAACCTGAGTGCAAAAATGGAGGCTCTAGACCCTTCCAGAGCTGAGATATCGAAACTCAAAAATTCGACCCAAAAAAAACCGACAGTGGTACCCCTTTCGTTTTTTTTTTTTCGGGCGAAAAATTAAGTTTCTCCAATCTTCTCAAAACTCTGGATTCTGATAGAGGGCCATGAGACTTAAACCTGAGTGCAAAAATGGAGGCTCTAGACCCTTCCAGAGCTGAGATATCGAAACTCAAAAATTTCGACCCGAAAAAAAACAACAGTGGTACCCCTTTCGTTTTTTTTTTTTGGGCGAAAAATTAAGTTTCTCCAATATTCTCAAAACTCTGGATTCTGATAGAGGGCCATTAGACTTAAACCTGAGTGCAAAAATGGAGGCTCTAGACCCTTCCAGAGCTGAGATATCGAAACTCAAAATTTCGACCCGAAAAAAAAACGACAGTGGCACCCCTTTCGTTTTTTTTTTTGGGCGGAAAAATTAAGTTTCTCCAATCTTCTCAAAACTCTGAATTCTGATAGAGGGCCATGAGACTTAAACCTGAGTGCAAAAATGGAGGCTCTAGACCCTTCCAGAGCTGAGATATCGAAACTCAAAAATTCGACCCAAAAAAAAAACGACAGTGGTACCCCTTTCGTTTTTTTTTTTGGGGCGAAAAATTAAGTTTCTCCAATCTTTTTTTTGGGGCGAAAAATTAAGTTTCTCCAATCTTCTCAAAACTCTGGATTCTGATAGAGGGCCATGAGACTTAAACCTGAGTGCAAAAATGGAGGCTCTAGACCCTTCCAGAGCTGAGGTATCGAAAGTCAAATTTTCGACCCGAAAAAAAAACGACAGTGGTACCCCTTTCGTTTTTTTTTTCGGGCGAAAAATGAAGTTTCTCCAATCTTCTCAAAACTCTGGATTATGATAGAGGGCCATGAGATTTAAACCTGAGTGAAAAATGGAGGCTCTAGACCCTTCCAGAGCTGAGATATCGAAACTCAAAAATTCGACCCCAAAAAAAAACGACAGTGGTACCCCTTTCGTTTTTTTTGGGGGGATGAAAAATTAAGTTTCTCCAATCTTCTCAAAACTCTGGATTCTGATAGAGGGCCATGAGACTTAAACCTGAGTGCAAAAATGGAGGCTCTAGACCCTTCCAGAGCTGAGATATCGAAACTCAAAAATTCGACCCAAAAAAAAAACGACAGTGGTACCCCTTTCGTTTTTTTTTTTCGGGCGAAAAATTAAGTTTCTCCAATCTTCTCAAAACTCTGGATTCCGATAGAGGGCCATGAGACTTAAACCTGAGTGCAAAAATGGAGGCTCTAGACCCTTCCAGAGCTGAGATATCGAAACTCAAAAATTCGACCCAAAAAAAAACCGACAGTGGTACCCCTTTCGTTTTTTTTTTTCGGGCGAAAAATGAAGTTTCTCCAATCTTCTCAAAACTCTGGATTCTGATAGAGGGCCATGAGATTTAAACCTGAGTGCAAAAATGGAGGCTCTAGACCCTTCCAGAGCTGAGATATCGAAACTCAAAAATTCGACCACAAAAAAAAAACGACAGTGGTACCCCTTTCGTTTTTTTTTTTTGGGCGAAAAATTAAGTTTCTCCAATCTTCTCAAAACTCTGGATTCTGATAGAGGGCCATGAGACTTAAACCTGAGTGCAAAAATGGAGGCTCTAGACCCTTCCAGAGCTGAGATATCGAAAGTCAAATTTTCGACCCGAAAAAAAAAACGACAGTGGTACCCCTTTCGTTTTTTTTTTTCGGGCGAAAAATGAAGTTTCTCCAATCTTCTCAAAACTCTGGATTATGATAGAGGGCCATGAGATTTAAACCTGAGTGAAAAATGGAGGCTCTAGACCCTTCCAGAGCTGAGATATCGAAACTCAAAAATTCGACCCCAAAAAAAAACGACAGTGGTACCCCTTTCGTTTTTTTTGGGGGGATGAAAAATTAAGTTTCTCCAATCTTCTCAAAACTCTGGATTCTGATAGAGGGCCATGAGACTTAAACCTGAGTGCAAAAATGGAGGCTCTAGACCCTTCCAGAGCTGAGATATCGAAACTCAAAAATTCGACCCAAAAAAAAAAACGACAGTGGTACCCCTTTCGGTTTTTTTTTTCGGGCGAAAAATTAAGTTTCTCCAATCTTCTCAAAACTCTGGATTCCGATAGAGGGCCATGAGACTTAAACCTGAGTGCAAAAATGGAGGCTCTAGACCCTTCCAGAGCTGAGATATCGAAACTCAAAAATTCGACCCAAAAAAAACCCGACAGTGGTACCCCTTTCGTTTTTTTTTTCGGGCGAAAAATTACGTTTCTCCAATCTTCTCAAAACTCTGGATTCTGATAGAGGGCCATGAGATTTAAACCTGAGTGCAAAAATGGAGGCTCTAGACCCTTCCAGAGCTGAGATATCGAAACTCAAAAATTCGACCCCCCAAAAAAAACGACAGTGGTACCCCTTTCGTTTTTTTGGGGGGGTGAAAAATTAAGTTTCTCCAATCTTCTCAAAACTCTGGATTCTGATAGAGGGCCATGAGACTTAAACCTGAGTGCAAAAATGGAGGCTCTAGACCATTCCAGAGCTTAGATATCGAAACTCAAAATTTCGACCCGAAAAAAAAACGACAGTAGTACCCCTTTCGTTTTTTTTTTTTGGGTGAAAAATTAAGTTTCTCCAATCTTCTCAAATTTCTGGATTCTGATAGAGGGCCATGAGACTTAAACCTGAGTGCAAAAATGGAGGCTCTAGACCCTTCCAGAGCTTAGATATCGAAATTCAAAATTTCGACCCGAAAAAAAAACGACAGTGGTACCCCTTTCGTTTTTTTGGGGGGGGTGAAAAATTAAGTTTCTCCAATCTTCTCAAAACTCTGGATTCTGATAGAGGGCCATGAGACTTAAACCTGAGTGCAAAAATGGAGGCTCTAGAGCCTTCCAGAGCTGAGATATCGAAACTCAAAAATTCGACTCAAAAAAAAAACGACAGTGGTACCCCTTTCGTTTTTTTTTTCGGGCGAAAAATTCAGTTTCTCCAATCTTCTCAAAACTCTGGATTCTGATAGAGGGCCATGAGACTTAAACCTGAGTGCAAAAATGGAGGCTCTAGACCCTTCCAGAGCTGAGATATCGAAACTCAAAAATTCGACCCAAAAAAAAACAACAACAGTGGTACCCCTTTCGTTTTTTTTTTTTCGGGCGGAAATTTAAGTTTCTCCAATCTTCTCAAAACTCTGGATTCTGATAGAGGGCCATGAGACTTAAACCTGAGTGCAAAAATGGAGGCTCTAGACCCTTCCAGAGCTGAGATATTGAAACTCAAAATTTCGACCCGAAAAAAAAACGACAGTGGTACCCCTTTCGTTTTTTTTTTTGGGCGAAAAATGAAGATTCTCCAATCTTCTCAAAACTCTGGATTCTGATAGAGGGCCATGAGACTTAAACCTGAGTGCAAAAATGGAGGCTCTAGACCCTTCTAGAGCTTAGATATCGAAACTCAAAATTTCGACCCGAAAAAAAAAACGACAGTGGTACCCCTTTCGTTTTTTTTTTTTGGGTGAAAAATTAAGTTTCTCCAATCTTCTCAAAACTCTGGATTCTGATAGAGGGCCATGAGATTTAAACCTGAGTGCAAAAATGGAGGCTCTAGACCCTTCCAGAGCTGAGATATCAAAATTCAAAATTTTGACCCCAAAAAAAAAACGACAGTGGTACCCCTTTCGTTTTTTTTTTTGGGTGAAAAATTAAGTTTCTCCAATCTTCTCAAAACTCTGGATTCTGATAGAGGGCCATGAGACTTAAACCTGAGTGCAAAAATGGAGGCTCTAGAGCCTTCCAGAGCTGAGATATCGAAACTCAAAAATTCGACTAAAAAAAAAAACGACAGTGGTACCCCTTTCGTTTTTTTTTTTCGGGCGAAAAATTAAGTTTCTCCAATCTTCTCAAAACTCTGGATTATGATAGAGGGCCATGAGATTTAAACCTGAGTGAAAAATGGAGGCTCTAGACCCTTCCAGAGCTGAGATATCGAAACTCAAAAATTCGACCCCAAAAAAAAACGACAGTGGTACCCCTTTCGTTTTTTTTGGGGGGATGAAAAATTAAGTTTCTCCAATCTTCTCAAAACTCTGGATTCTGATAGAGGGCCATGAGACTTAAACCTGAGTGCAAAAATGGAGGCTCTAGACCCTTCCAGAGCTGAGATATCGAAACTCAAAAATTCGACCCAAAAAAAAAACGACAGTGGTACCCCTTTCGGTTTTTTTTTTCGGGCGAAAAATTAAGTTTCTCCAATCTTCTCAAAACTCTGGATTCCGATAGAGGGCCATGAGACTTAAACCTGAGTGCAAAAATGGAGGCTCTAGACCCTTCCAGAGCTGAGATATCGAAACTCAAAAATTCGACCCAAAAAAAACCCGACAGTGGTACCCCTTTCGTTTTTTTTTTTTGGGCGAAAAATTAAGTTTCTCCAATCTTCTCAAAACTCTGGATTCTGATAGAGGGCCATGAGACTTAAACCTGAGTGCAAAAATGGAGGCTCTAGACCCTTCCAGAGCTGAGATATCGAAACTCAAAAATTCGACCACAAAAAAAAACGACAGTGGTACCCCTTTCGTTTTTTTTGTTTGGGCAAAAAATTAAGTTTCTCCAATCTTCTCAAATCTCTGGATTCTGATAGAGGGCCATGAGACTTAAACCTGAGTGCAAAAATGGAGACTCTAGACCCTTCCAGAGCTGAGATATCGAAACTCAAATTTTCGACCCGAAAAAAAAACGACAGTGGTACCCCTTTCGTTTTTTTTTTCGGGCGAAAAATGAAGTTTCTCCAATCTTCTCAAAACTCTGGATTCTGATAGAGGGCCATGAGATTTAAACCTGAGTGAAAAATGGAGGCTCTAGACCCTTCCAGAGCTGAGATATCGAAACTCAAAAATTCGACCCCAAAAAAAACGACAGTGGTACCCCTTTCGTTTTTTTTGGGGGGGTGAAAAATAAAGTTTCTCCAATCTTCTCAAAACTCTGGATTCTGATAGAGGGCCATGAGACTTAAACCTGAGTGCAAAAATGGAGGCTCTAGACCCTTCCAGAGCTGAGATATCGAAACTCAAAAATTCGACCCAAAAAAAACCGACAGTGGTACCCCTTTCGTTTTTTTTTTTCGGGCGAAAAATTAAGTTTCTCCAATCTTCTCAAAACTCTGGATTCTGATAGAGGGCCATTAGACTTAAACCTGAGTGCAAAAATGGAGGCTCTAGACCCTTCCAGAGCTGAGATATCGAAACTCAAAATTTCGACCCGAAAAAAAAACGACAGTGGCACCCCTTTCGTTTTTTTTTTTGGGCGGAAAAATTAAGTTTCTCCAATCTTCTCAAAACTCTGAATTCTGATAGAGGGCCATGAGACTTAAACCTGAGTGCAAAAATGGAGGCTCTAGACCCTTCCAGAGCTGAGATATCGAAACTCAAAAATTCGACCCAAAAAAAAAACGACAGTGGTACCCCTTTCGTTTTTTTTTTTGGGGCGAAAAATTAAGTTTCTCCAATCTTTTTTTTGGGGCGAAAAATTAAGTTTCTCCAATCTTCTCAAAACTCTGGATTCTGATAGAGGGCCATGAGACTTAAACCTGAGTGCAAAAATGGAGGCTCTAGACCCTTCCAGAGCTGAGGTATCGAAAGTCAAATTTTCGACCCGAAAAAAAAACGACAGTGGTACCCCTTTCGTTTTTTTTTTTCGGGCGAAAAATGAAGTTTCTCCAATCTTCTCAAAACTCTGGATTATGATAGAGGGCCATGAGATTTAAACCTGAGTGAAAAATGGAGGCTCTAGACCCTTCCAGAGCTGAGATATCGAAACTCAAAAATTCGACCCCAAAAAAAAACGACAGTGGTACCCCTTTCGTTTTTTTTGGGGGGATGAAAAATTAAGTTTCTCCAATCTTCTCAAAACTCTGGATTCTGATAGAGGGCCATGAGACTTAAACCTGAGTGCAAAAATGGAGGCTCTAGACCCTTCCAGAGCTGAGATATCGAAACTCAAAAATTCGACCCAAAAAAAAAACGACAGTGGTACCCCTTTCGTTTTTTTTTTTCGGGCGAAAAATTAAGTTTCTCCAATCTTCACAAAACTCTGGATTCCGATAGAGGGCCATGAGACTTAAACCTGAGTGCAAAAATGGAGGCTCTAGACCCTTCCAGAGCTGAGATATCGAAACTCAAAAATTCGACCCAAAAAAAAACCGACAGTGGTACCCCTTTCGTTTTTTTTTTTCGGGCGAAAAATGAAGTTTCTCCAATCTTCTCAAAACTCTGGATTCTGATAGAGGGCCATGAGATTTAAACCTGAGTGCAAAAATGGAGGCTCTAGACCCTTCCAGAGCTGAGATATCGAAACTCAAAAATTCGACCACAAAAAAAAAACGACAGTGGTACCCCTTTCGTTTTTTTTTTTTTGGGCGAAAAATTAAGTTTCTCCAATCTTCTCAAAACTCTGGATTCTGATAGAGGGCCATGAGACTTAAACCTGAGTGCAAAAATGGAGGCTCTAGACCCTTCCAGAGCTGAGATATCGAAAGTCAAATTTTCGACCCGAAAAAAAAAACGACAGTGGTACCCCTTTCGTTTTTTTTTTTCGGGCGAAAAATGAAGTTTCTCCAATCTTCTCAAAACTCTGGATTATGATAGAGGGCCATGAGATTTAAACCTGAGTGAAAAATGGAGGCTCTAGACCCTTCCAGAGCTGAGATATCGAAACTCAAAAATTCGACCCCAAAAAAAAACGACAGTGGTACCCCTTTCGTTTTTTTTGGGGGGATGAAAAATTAAGTTTCTCCAATCTTCTCAAAACTCTGGATTCTGATAGAGGGCCATGAGACTTAAACCTGAGTGCAAAAATGGAGGCTCTAGACCCTTCCAGAGCTGAGATATCGAAACTCAAAAATTCGACCCAAAAAAAAAAACGACAGTGGTACCCCTTTCGGTTTTTTTTTTCGGGCGAAAAATTAAGTTTCTCCAATCTTCTCAAAACTCTGGATTCCGATAGAGGGCCATGAGACTTAAACCTGAGTGCAAAAATGGAGGCTCTAGACCCTTCCAGAGCTGAGATATCGAAACTCAAAAATTCGACCCAAAAAAAACCCGACAGTGGTACCCCTTTCGTTTTTTTTTTCGGGCGAAAAATTACGTTTCTCCAATCTTCTCAAAACTCTGGATTCTGATAGAGGGCCATGAGATTTAAACCTGAGTGCAAAAATGGAGGCTCTAGACCCTTCCAGAGCTGAGATATCGAAACTCAAAAATTCGACCCCCCAAAAAAAACGACAGTGGTACCCCTTTCGTTTTTTTGGGGGGGTGAAAAATTAAGTTTCTCCAATCTTCTCAAAACTCTGGATTCTGATAGAGGGCCATGAGACTTAAACCTGAGTGCAAAAATGGAGGCTCTAGACCATTCCAGAGCTTAGATATCGAAACTCAAAATTTCGACCCGAAAAAAAAACGACAGTAGTACCCCTTTCGTTTTTTTTTTTTGGGTGAAAAATTAAGTTTCTCCAATCTTCTCAAATTTCTGGATTCTGATAGAGGGCCATGAGACTTAAACCTGAGTGCAAAAATGGAGGCTCTAGACCCTTCCAGAGCTTAGATATCGAAATTCAAAATTTCGACCCGAAAAAAAAACGACAGTGGTACCCCTTTCGTTTTTTTGGGGGGGGTGAAAAATTAAGTTTCTCCAATCTTCTCAAAACTCTGGATTCTGATAGAGGGCCATGAGACTTAAACCTGAGTGCAAAAATGGAGGCTCTAGAGCCTTCCAGAGCTGAGATATCGAAACTCAAAAATTCGACTCAAAAAAAAAACGACAGTGGTACCCCTTTCGTTTTTTTTTTCGGGCGAAAAATTCAGTTTCTCCAATCTTCTCAAAACTCTGGATTCTGATAGAGGGCCATGAGACTTAAACCTGAGTGCAAAAATGGAGGCTCTAGACCCTTCCAGAGCTGAGATATCGAAACTCAAAAATTCGACCCAAAAAAAAACAACAACAGTGGTACCCCTTTCGTTTTTTTTTTTTCGGGCGGAAATTTAAGTTTCTCCAATCTTCTCAAAACTCTGGATTCTGATAGAGGGCCATGAGACTTAAACCTGAGTGCAAAAATGGAGGCTCTAGACCCTTCCAGAGCTGAGATATTGAAACTCAAAATTTCGACCCGAAAAAAAAACGACAGTGGTACCCCTTTCGTTTTTTTTTTTTGGGCGAAAAATGAAGATTCTCCAATCTTCTCAAAACTCTGGATTCTGATAGAGGGCCATGAGACTTAAACCTGAGTGCAAAAATGGAGGCTCTAGACCCTTCTAGAGCTTAGATATCGAAACTCAAAATTTCGACCCGAAAAAAAAAACGACAGTGGTACCCCTTTCGTTTTTTTTTTTTGGGTGAAAAATTAAGTTTCTCCAATCTTCTCAAAACTCTGGATTCTGATAGAGGGCCATGAGATTTAAACCTGAGTGCAAAAATGGAGGCTCTAGACCCTTCCAGAGCTGAGATATCAAAATTCAAAATTTTGACCCCAAAAAAAAAACGACAGTGGTACCCCTTTCGTTTTTTTTTTTGGGTGAAAAATTAAGTTTCTCCAATCTTCTCAAAACTCTGGATTCTGATAGAGGGCCATGAGACTTAAACCTGAGTGCAAAAATGGAGGCTCTAGAGCCTTCCAGAGCTGAGATATCGAAACTCAAAAATTCGACTAAAAAAAAAAACGACAGTGGTACCCCTTTCGTTTTTTTTTTTCGGGCGAAAAATTAAGTTTCTCCAATCTTCTCAAAACTCTGGATTCTGATAGAGGGCCATGAGACTTAAACCTGAGTGCAAAAATGGAGGCTCTAGACCCTTCCAGAGCTGAGATATCGAAACTCAAAAATTCGACCCAAAAAAAAACAACAACAACAGTGGTACCCCTTTCGTTTTTGTTTTTTTTCGGGCGAAAAATTAAGTTTCTCCAATCTTCTCAAAACTCTGGATTCTGATAGAGGGCCATGAGACTTAAACCTGAGTGCAAAAATGGAGGCTCTAGACCCTTCCAGAGCTGAGATATTGAAACTCAAAATTTCGACCCGAAAAAAAAACGACAGTGGTACCCCTTTCGTTTTTTTTTTTTGGGCGAAAAATGAAGATTCTCCAATCTTCTCAAAACTCTGGATTCTGATAGAGGGCCATGAGACTTAAACCCGAGTGCAAAAATTGAGGCTCTACACCCTTCCAGAGCTGAGATATCGAAACTCAAAAATTCGACCCCCAAAAAAAACGACAGTGGTACCCCTTTCGTTTTTTTGGGGGGGTGAAAAATTAAGTTTCTCCAATCTTCTCAAAACTCTGGATTCTGATAGAGGGCCATGAGACTTAAACCTGAGTGCAAAAATGGAGGCTCTAGACCATTCCAGAGCTTAGATATCGAAACTCAAAATTTCGACCCGAAAAAAAAAACGACAGTAGTACCCCTTTCGTTTTTTTTTTTTTTGGGGTGAAAAATTAAGTTTCTCCAATCTTCTCAAATTTCTGGATTCTGATAGAGGGCCATGAGACTTAAACCTGAGTGCAAAAATGGAGGCTCTAGACCCTTCCAGAGCTTAGATATCGAAATTCAAAATTTCGACCCGAAAAAAAAACGACAGTGGTACCCCTTTCGTTTTTTTTGGGGGGGTGAAAAATTAAGTTTCTCCAATCTTCTCAAAACTCTGGATTCTGATAGAGGGCCATGAGACTTAAACCTGAGTGCAAAAATGGAGGCTCTAGAGCCTTCCAGAGCTGAGATATCGAAAACTCAAAAATTCGACTCAAAAAAAAAACGACAGTGGTACCCCTTTCGTTTTTTTTTTCGGGCGAAAAATTCAGTTTCTCCAATCTTCTCAAAACTCTAGATTCTGATAGAGGGCCATGAGACTTAAACCTGAGTGCAAAAATGGAGGCTCTAGACCCTTCCAGAGCTGAGATATCGAAACTCAAAAATTCGACCCAAAAAAAAACAACAACAGTGGTACCCCTTTCGTTTTGTTTTTTTTTTCGGGCGGAAATTTAAGTTTCTCCAATCTTCTCAAAACTCTGGATTCTGATAGAGGGCCATGAGACTTAAACCTGAGTGCAAAAATGGAGGCTCTAGACCCTTCCAGAGCTGAGATATTGAAACTCAAAATTTCGACCCGAAAAAAAAACGACAGTGGTACCCCTTTCGTTTTTTTTTTTGGGCGAAAAATGAAGATTCTCCAATCTTCTCAAAACTCTGGATTCTGATAGAGGGCCATGAGACTTAAACCTGAGTGCAAAAATGGAGGCTCTAGACCCTTCTAGAGCTTAGATATCGAAACTCAAAATTTCGACCCGAAAAAAAAACGACAGTGGTACCCCTTTCGTTTTTTTTTTTGGGTGAAAAATTAAGTTTCTCCAATCTTCTCAAAACTCTGGATTCTGATAGAGGGCCATGAGATTTAAACCTGAGTGCAAAAATGGAGGCTCTAGACCCTTCCAGAGCTGAGATATCAAAATTCAAAATTTCGACCCCCAAAAAAAAACGACAGTGGTACCCCTTTCGTTTTTTTTGGGGGGGTGAAAAATTAAGTTTCTCCAATCTTCTCAAAACTCTGGATTCTGATAGAGGGCCATGAGACTTAAACCTGAGTGCAAAAATGGAGGCTCTAGAGCCTTCCAGAGCTGAGATATCGAAACTCAAAAATTCGACTCAAAAAAAAAACGACAGTGGTACCCCTTTCGTTTTTTTTTTTCGGGCGAAAAATTAAGTTTCTCCAATCTTCTCAAAACTCTGGATTCTGATAGAGGGCCATGAGACTTAAACCTGAGTGCAAAAATGGAGGCTCTAGACCCTTCCAGAGCTGAGATATCGAAACTCAAAAATTCGACCCAAAAAAAAACAACAACAGTGGTACCCCTTTCGTTTTTTTTTTTTTCGGGCGAAAAATTAAGTTTCTCCAATCTTCTCAAAACTCTGGATTCTGATAGAGGGCCATGAGACTTAAACCTGAGTGCAAAAATGGAGGCTCTAGACCCTTCCAGAGCTGAGATATTGAAACTCAAAATTTCGACCCGAAAAAAAAACGACAGTGGTACCCCTTTCGTTTTTTTTTTTTGGGCGAAAAATGAAGATTCTCCAATCTTCTCAAAACTCTGGATTCTGATAGAGGGCCATGAGACTTAAACCTGAGTGCAAAAATTGAGGCTCTAGACCCTTCTAGAGCTTAGATATCGAAACTCAAAATTTCGACCCGAAAAAAAAACGACAGTGGTACCCCTTTCGTTTTTTTTTTTGGGTGAAAAATTAAGTTTCTCCAATCTTCTCAAAACTCTGGATTCTGATAGAGGGCCATGAAACTTAAACCTGAGTGCAAAAATTGAGGCTCTACACCCTTCCAGAGCTGAGATTTCGAAACTCAAAAATTCGACCCAAAAAAAAAAAAAACAACAGTGGTACCCCTTTCGTTTTTTTTTTCGGGCGAAAAATTAAGTTTCTCCAATCTTCTCAAAACTCTGGATTCTGATAGAGGGCCATGAGACTTAAACCTGAGTGCAAAAATGGAGGCTCTAGACCCTTCCAGAGCTGAGATATCGAAACTCAAAAAATCAACCCAAAAAAAAAACGACAGTGGTACCCCTTTCGTTTTTTTTTCGGGCGAAAAATTAAGTTTCTCCAATCTTCTCAAAACTCTGGATTCTGATAGAGGGCCATGAGACTTAAACCTGAGTGCAAAAATGGAGGCTCTAGACCCTTCCAGAGCTGAGATATCGAAACTCAAAAATTCGACCCAAAAAAAAAAACGACAGTGGTACCCCTTTCGGTTTTTTTTTTGGGCGAAAAATTAAGTTTCTCCAATATTCTCAAAACTCTGGATTCTGATAGAGGGCCATGAGACTTAAACCTGAGTGCAAAAATGGAGGCTCTAGACCCTTCCAGAGCTGAGATATCGAAACTCAAAATTTCGACCCGAAAAAAAAACGACAGTGGTACCCCTTTCGTTTTTTTTTTTTGGGCGAAAAATTAAGTTTCTCCAATCTTCTCAAAACTCTGGATTCTGATAGAGGGCCATGAGACTTAAACCTGAGTGCAAAAATGGAGGCTCTAGACCATTCCAGAGCTGAGATATCGAAACTCAAAATTTCGACCACAAAAAAAACGACAGTGGTACCCCTTTCGTTTTTTTGGGGGGGGGGTGAAAAATTAAGTTTCTCCAATCTTCTCAAAACTCTGGATTCTGATAGAGGGCCATGAGACTTAAACCTGAGTGCAAAAATGGAGGCTCTAGACCCTTCCAGAGCTGAGATATCGAAACTCAAAAATTCGACCCAAAAAAAAACCGACAGTGGTACCCCTTTCGTTTTTTTTTTCGGGCGAAAAATTAAGTTTCTCCAATCTTCTCAAAACTCTGGATTCTGATAGAGGGCCATGAGACTTAAACCTGAGTGCAAAAATGGAGGCTCTAGACCCTTCCAGAGCTGAGATATCGAAACTCAAAAATTCGACCCCAAAAAAAACGACAGTGGTACCCCTTTCGTTTTTTTTTTGGGCGAAAAATTAAGTTTCTCCAATCTTCTCAAAACTCTGGATTCTGATAGAGGGCCATGAGATTTAAACCTGAGTGCAAAAATGGAGGCTCTAGACCCTTCCAGAGCTGAGATATCGAAACTAAAAAATTCGACCCCAAAAAAAAACGACAGTGGTACCCCTTTCGTTTTTTTGGGGGGGTGAAAAATTAAGTTTCTCCAATCTTCTCAAAACTCTGGATTCTGATAGAGGGCCACGAGACTTAAACCTGAGTGCAAAAATGGAGGCTCTAGACCTTCCAGAGCTGAGATATCGAAACTCAAAAATTCGACCCCAAAAAAAAACGACAGTGGTACCCCTTTCGTTTTTTTTTTCGGGCGAAAAATTAAGTTTCTCCAATCTTCTCAAAACTCTGGATTCTGATAGAGGGCCATGAGACTTAAACCTGAGTGCAAAAATGGAGGCTCTAGACCCTTCCAGAGCTGAGATATCGAAACTCAAAAAATCAACCCAAAAAAAAAACGACAGTGGTACCCCTTTCGTTTTTTTTTTTCGGGCGAAAAATTAAGTTTCTCCAATCTTCTCAAAACTCTAGATTCTGATAGAGGGCCATGAGACTTAAACCTGAGTGCAAAAATTGAGGCTCTACACCCTTCCAGAGCTGAGATATCGAAACTCAAAAATTCGACCCAAAAAAAAAAAACAACAACAGTGGTACCCCTTTCGTTTTTTTTTTTCGGGCGAAAAATTAAGTTTCTCCAATCTTCTCAAAACTCTGGATTCTGATAGAGGGCCATGAGACTTAAACCTGAGTGCAAAAATGGAGGCTCTAGACCCTTCCAGAGCTGAGATATCGAAACTCAAAATTTCGACCCGAAAAAAAAAACGACAGTGGTACCCCTTTCGTTTTTTTTTTTTGGGTGAAAAATTAAGTTTCTCCAATCTTCTCAAAACTCTGGATTCTGATAGAGGGCCATGAGACTTAAACCTGAGTGCAAAAATGGAGGCTCTAGACCCTTCCAGAGCTGAGATATCGAAACTCAAAAAATCAACCCAAAAAAAAAACGACAGTGGTACCCCTTTCGTTTTTTTTTTTTGGGTGAAAAATTAAGTTTCTCCAATCTTCTCAAAACTCTGGATTCTGATAGAGGGCCATGAGACTTAAACCTGAGTGCAAAAATGGAGGCTCTAGACCCTTCCAGAGCTGAGATATCGAAACTCAAAAAATCAACCCAAAAAAAAAACGACAGTGGTACCCCTTTCGTTTTTTTTTTTCGGGCGAAAAATTAAGTTTCTCCAATCTTCTCAAAACTCTGGATTCTGATAGAGGGCCATGAGACTTAAACCTGAGTGCAAAAATGGAGGCTCTAGACCCTTCCAGAGCTGAGATATCGAAACTCAAAAATTCGACCCAAAAAAAAAACGACAGTGGTACCCCTTTCGTATTTTTTTTTTTTTTGGGCGAAAAATTAAGTTTCTCCAATCTTCTCAAAACTCTGGATTCTGATAGAGGGCCATGAGACTTAAACCTGAGTGCAAAAATGGAGGCTCTAGACCCTTCCAGAGCTTAGATATCGAAACTCAAAAATTCGACCCAAAAAAAACCCCGACAGTGGTACCCCTTTCGGGGGTTTTTTTTTTCGGGCGAAAAATTAAGTTTCTCCAATCTTCTCAAAACTCTGGATTCTCATAGAGGGCCATGAGACTTAAACCTGAGTGCAGAAATGGAGTCTCTAGACCCTTCTAGAGCTGAGATATTGAGATCCCACGTAGCATTTATGCCATTATAAAAATCTCAATATCTCAGCTCTGGAAGGATCTAGATCCTCCATTTTTGCACTCAGGTCTAAGTCTCATAGCCTTCTATCAGAATCCAGAGTTTCAAGAAGATCAGAGAAACTCAAAATTTCGACCCCCCCAAAAAAACGACAGTGGTACCCATGTCGTTTTTTTTTTTTTCGGTGCGAAAAAATACGTTTCTCCAATCTTCTCAAAACTCTGGATTCTGATAGAGGGCCATGGGACTTAAACCTGAGTGCAAAATGGAGTCTCTAGATCCTTCAAGAGCTGAGATATTGAGATCCCACGTAGCATTTATTCCACTTTAAAAATCTCAATATCTCAGCTCTGGAAGGGTCTAGAGACTCCTTTTTTGCACTCAGATCTTAGTCTCTTGGCCCTCTATCGGAATCCAGAGTTTCAAGAAGATCAGAGAAACTCAAAATTTATTTTCACTCCACTGTACTCCACCACAGGCGACCGCACGTACGGAATTGACACTTGGTTATTGTTATTTCACGATATTTTTGAACAGACAGTGTGTTTACTTGGAAATATTACTGTATATTTTCAGTTTTAATTTATATTTCCATCGTAAGTTTGGTCTTAAATTTAATTTAGAAGTGCTATTAACCCTCAGGTGCTCTTCGTTTCGGAGTCACACTTGTTATCTTCCCGGTCAAAAGTGACCGGACACCTAAAAATTAAACTTTCTCCATCCCAGTAAAACCAATGCAATTTATTTTTGTTCTATAATATTTATTCTTTTTAATTTAGTATTTTGAGACAATTTAAATGAATTTATTAATATTTATGCAATATTTATGGTTTATTTTTGCCATGAAAAAATATATATTATTTTCTATATATATATTATTTTTTTCAAAAAAATATTAATGCAGTATTTTAGTTTAATATAGAGTCTAGGCCTTCAGAAAAAAAAATGTGAAGAAAATTAGAACCATCTGGTTACAGTATAGAGAAAAAGCGTAGAATCATGGTGTAATCACTAGATGGCATGTACAGCTCTGAGAGGCATGTGAATTTCCCAGCTGTTTATGAAAACATTTTTTTTTGTTGTTGTTGGTGGATTTTTTATATATAGTTGAAACAATCTCAAAAACTATTTCTTATTTAAAAAAAATGACAAAAAACAAATATTCACAATTTTTTTTTCATTTTTTTTTTTTTACAATTTCCCATTCATTTCCTATGGGGTCATTTTTGACCAAAGACCACAAGTGTGACTATTTTTTTAAGACCACTTAGCATGCTCAGATCATGAGCTCAATTTTTTTGTGTGTTCACATACATAATGCCATAAAAGTCACCAAGTTTCGTAACATCGCGATGAAGCTGTGATTTTTAAAAATTCCAAACATACTTTTTGTAATCAAAATGTATTGGTGTGTATGTGTATAAAAGTGTGTTTGTATGTGTGTGTGTGTTGGTGGGTGTGTCTGTTTTGCACTCTAGATGTTGTAGAGTGTCACCCCTTTCCTGCTGTGTACTTTTTTTTTAGAATTGTGGCCGATTTGTAGATTGTACATACAAAAATTCAGAGAATTTTTTTTGTGTGTCAATTTCCCATTCATTTTCTATGGGTTGTCATTGTCATTTTTGACAGAAGAGCAAACGTGTGACTCATTTTTTACGACCACTTAAATTGCTCGAATCATGACCTCAATTTTTCGTGTGTTCACATACCCAATGCCATAAAAGTCACCAAGTTTCGTAATTTTCTGAAGAAGCTGTGATTTTTAAATATTCAAAACAGATTTCTTTAATCACAATTTATTGGTGTTTTTGTTTATAAAAGTGTGTGTGTATGTGTGTGCGTAGGGGTGGGTATGTCTGTTTTGCACTCTTGATGTTTTAGAGTGTCACCCCTTCAATGCTGAGCACTTTTTTTCTGCATCGTGGCCGATTTGTAGATTGTACACACAAAAATTCTCAAAGTTTTTGGGTTTTTGTCAATTTCCCATTCATTTCCTATGGGTCGGTCATTTTTGACCGAAGAGCACAAGTGTGACTATTTTTTTTTACGACCACTTAGCCTGCTCGGATCATGACCTCAATTTTTTTTTTGTGTTCACATGCCCAATGCCATACAAGTTTTGTAACATTCCGATGAAGCTGTGATTTTTAAAATTTCAAAACAGAAATTTTTTCGGTCAGAAATGACCAAAGAGCACCTGAGGGCTAAAGAGTCTTAAAATGTCTTAAATTTAAATTGTTTATACCTGCAGCCACCCTGGTAGGTGTCTTTGTTTCCACAGTATTTTCAATACTGTGGAAATTTTACTTTTCACTAAGCATATATTTAGATATACGGGAAATTGGAATGAAAGACTATTTCGGTATATCTAAATATGTTTAATGAAAGGTAAAACTTCCAAAATCTCCGTGTAAACAATGAGTGACGTAGACGCCCGAGGGACCACTTCCGGCAGTTCGGTTCAGTTGGACATCTGAATCAGATCAGTTTGACGGGTAAAAAAAAATATAAATACTGTTCGTTTTCTCACACAAACCGCACGTTTCAAATTGCAAATGAAAAATGTCAAATTGAAAATACTGTGGAAACAAAGACACCTACATCTTGGATGCCCTTGAGGTAAGCTAAAACATATCAAAAATTAATTTCAAAGTGAACTATCCCTTTAAACAAATAACCTCATTAGAAACTATCTTAATAGTTTTTCTTTAACTTACAAAACTTGCTCAACTGAAATCACAATTTCCTTTGTCAAATAATGTACATAATGCGATTTTAATTCCAGTGTCAGTAAAAAAAAAGACAACATATTTTTTTAATTTGGGGAATTAATATAAACAAATGTGTCATCATCCATTTTCCAAACAGCTTGTCCTGGTATTTTTTTCTTTCATTTATTAAAACTTACAAGCTTTTAAGTCATCACTCTTTTTCTAGCACACACTCTTGCAAGTTGCAACTGATATATCTGACATGGCAAACTTTTCCAAAAGCTTCCCACAACTTATATTTGTTTGCAAAACTAATGTAAAGATTTTCAGCAGAATCCTTTAGACCATGAGAAACCTTCATTCAGTGAAGTGTCTCCAAACTTTTGACTCACTGCTCAATATTGACTGCCATTGAACCAAAATATATAATATTCTCGACACAGTCAGGCTAATCTTCTTATGCAGTCTCCTGCTTTGGATATAGTTTACAGATTAAACATTCACTAGCGATGAATAGGGTTGTGTGTCTTACTTGTGAAAGAAGAGTGAGGATCTCAGTGCTGAGAACAAACACACCCACACATAGGCCTGGCCACACACAGCACTAAACATGAGCCTCTGTATACACAACGTAAATAATATAAGGATTGTAATGAAGAACTAGCAAAAAATATCAGTTTTTGTCAAGTGGATATCGTGCAGACATGGTTTGTGGAGTGTACGGTACAAAGTGGGCCTTTCTGCTCTGACTCCGGTTGGCACTGAGCTAATCTGCAAGAAAACAAGTAAAAGCACTGGTTATGCCTGTCACATGACTCTAGAAAGACGCTTAACAAGACCTGAGGGCTAATGAAAAGCATATATATATATATATATATATATAAAGTGCTGTCAAACCGATTAATCACATCTAACATAAAATATATATTTGTGTAAATATAGTATTTTATTTATAAATAGATATAACATACATGTAAATAGATGCGATTATTAATCGATTTGACAGCAGCATTTTTAAATATATATATATATATACACACAAATAATAAAAAATAAAAATACTAAAGAAATTAAGTAAAATGAATAAATAACATACATTTTTGCCATAGTAACTTCCTGTGTGAGTCCTAGTTTATAAAAAGCATTAAAAACAAGTAGCTAGCAGCTTTGTCAGAATTATAGCAGAAACATCTCACTTTATACTATTGGTCTTAAATAGCATTATTTTAACCTCCATTTGATGTATCATTTAGAGTCATACCACAAACAATGCTGGACAAGTTTAGAGACAAGTTGTTTAAATCTATAAACCTAAGTTTGAGCGATAGTAATGTTCTTAGCAAGCACATGAATTAAGCAGTTTTAGGATAAAAGCAAAAGGGCTGAAGACATAATTCCTTAGTTTTGAAATAACTTATGCGACTGAATTATAAAATTCTGTCCCACTTACAGATTTTTAGGTGAAAATGTTCCCTTTGCAGTTTGACCCATTTCACACAAGTTGTTCAGTATTTCCTTTATTTTATAAAAACTTAAGGGCTTTACAAAAACACAGCTTCAGAAATCCCATTTAATCTCACCCCACACTTTATAAATATTGTAAATGTGACTCACAGGGGAAATCTCGGTATGATCTGGTGTTTCACTCAGAGGAGGCAGAGGTAAATCCCTCCTCCCGCTGGTAAATCCTGCCATTTATGGGCATTTATGAAGTACCCTGTATCTTTCCAATTACAATGCAGTATCATTCATCGTGTTTGATATTCATCATAAGGTATTTGTACTGGTTAGCCGGTATACTCAGAAAACTGTTCTAATGCTAACAGGGCAGTGTAATATTTTGCTCTAGATCAAATAATGCACTGAAACATACAA
Source organism: Pimephales promelas (assembly GCF_988280905.1). Taxonomy (NCBI): domain Eukaryota; kingdom Metazoa; phylum Chordata; class Actinopteri; order Cypriniformes; family Leuciscidae; genus Pimephales; species Pimephales promelas. The sequence goes on along the minus strand of NC_142776.1, from coordinate 5,452,281 downwards.
CACATGAGTGCAACAATCTTCTAAAATATTCAGCTCATTTTTTAAAACTTTTAATGACAACTGTTGGAAATTGATTTTTCTTGATATTTGACCTTGGACCAGCTGTGATCCCATCTAACCCCACCCTCTCGTTCTGGCTGTGACCCCATCCAACCCCACCCCCTATCGTACCATGTCGCCCTCCACTAATCGCTGTCGTCGTCAGACCAGCCAAAGTCATCCATGGTGATGGCCATGTTCAGTTTGCGTCCCTCACGGACACTGCAGGACTTGGAGGAATTCTTTTTTGCTTGCATGTTCAACTGCATCCCTGATTGGCGGACGAGGTTACCGCTGGGAATGTTCATATCCAGGTCAAACACACCCCCGAATCCTTGCATGAGCTTCTGTAGGCTGGCCTGGCCCAGATCCCCGTTATTGCAGGTTGATGAAATCTGACAGCTGACTTCCGAGCTATTGCTCTCCTCCATGTGAGCCTCATAGAAGGACTCGGCACTGAGAGTGGCTGCCAAGGGGGAAATATGTGAAAACAGCTGCAAAAAACAAAACAAAACCGTGAAGTCAATTACAAGTTTGTAGATGCGCTTGAACACTTACATTTAGGTTAATGGGATACTACTGTGCTCATACCCTAGTGAAAAATAAAATCTATTAAAATGTTTTTTGAAATACAAATACAAGTATACTACAAATACATTTATATTTATGTACTTAATATTAATATCATGCAATTGCACTTTTATTATACTAAATATATACTTAAAGTCTGCTAAATTGGAACAGCTAATTTTGTACTTTAGTTATCCAGAAATAGTGCTGAGGTCCAACTAAAGATATACTTGATTGTGCTAAAGTGGAACTATTGCAAGTATACTGTACATACACTTTAAATATCTTGCATTTAAAGAGTGATATTATACAAAGATCATACAATCCTTACTATATTAAAACATATTTTAGGCTTAATATTAAGAAATGTGCATTGTGCAATAAAGTACTCCAAATAAAGTTTAATTATAATATTTATATCAGTAAGTCTCAAGCGACATGTCTGTAAATATGTTAATAGTTAGTTTATTTATTATGAAATAAATGTATTTTAAATACAGGTTTTTTTTCACTAGGGTATTATTTCATTTTTCCATGATAAAAAATTTTAAAAAACAGTTTTAGAGATACTAGGGATCCTCACAAACAGCATTTCTAGCTGAAGATAACAGATAATATAATTTTAATGAAATATTTAATTTAATATTCAACAATATTATTGATCTGCCTGCATTGACATCATTATATGTGAACTGAACTGAGCTAGATGATGACATCACAGTTTTCTCCAGAGTGGTTATATATATTGTACAGTATATATTGTAAAAAGTGCTATATAAAAAAATGTGACTAACATTCTAAAGCACATGCAAAGTACATGATTGTAATTTTAACTGTAATGTGTTATTCAACACTACATTTAAAGGAGTAGTTCACTTTTAAAAAAAACTTTTGCTGATAATTTACTCATCCATATGTCACCCAAGATGTCCACGTCTTTCTTTCTTCAGTCGAAAAGAAAATAAGGTTTTAGATGAAAACATTCCAGGTTTTCTCCATATAATGGACTTCAATGGGAACCAAACGGTTCAAGGTCCAAATGAAAGTTTCACTGCAGCTTCAAAGGGTTTTAATTAAACGACACCAGACGATGAATAAGGGTCTCATCAAGTGAAACGATCGGTCACTTAAAAAATAAATAAAAAAGTTCACGTTTTATAAGCACAAATGCTCGCCTTGCTCTTTTCTGTGACGAGCGTTCGTGACTCTCCTGTTCAAACTCATTCATCAAAATGAGCAAATCTTTTTTTCGAGTCATGACTCGAAGGGTCCTAGATAAGACTCTTATTCATCGTCTGGTGTTGTTTAAAGCCCTTTGAAGCTGCACTGAAACTCTCATTTGGACCTTGAACCATTTGGTTCCCAATGAAGTCCATTATATGGAGAAAATCCTGGAATGTTTTCATCAAAAACCTTGATATATTTTCGACTGAAGAAGGAAAGACATGGACATCTTGAATGACATGGGGGTGAGCAAATTATCAGCAAAAGTTTTTTTTTTTTAAAGTGAACAACTCCTTTAAAGTTAATATTATATATATACCAAATTAGAAGTTCATCATTACTAATGTGCAAATATATTTAAATACATTAAAAGTTTCAATATTTCTATATTTCAAAGTCAGTATTAATTGCAATTAATATGCAGTGCCCGAAAACATTTCAATAAAGTTTATTATTTATTTTTTGCATGAATACAGAATGATTTTCTCTGTGCACATGACCAACTATGTCTGCCAAAATTTCCACAACACAGTCAAAGCACACGACCACTAATGCTGCACACAAAAGAAACGTTTTTGTTTTTTTTTTTGATCCAGTCTTTGTTAAAGTTTCACTACTCCTTTGTGACTTCCCATTTTAGGAGTGCTGCAGGTCATGTGAAAACACGACAATGTCAGCAACTTACTGAGCACTGTATGGGGTATCATATGAAACTCCTGATTAAAATCATAGTGTGTACTGTGTCATTTCTTCTTTATCCTATCTCAGATTAACATGCAGAGATAAATAAGTCATTCATAGGTGGATTTGCATCAGAAGGTATAAACACCTTGACACCATTTAAACATCCAGACCGGCAACTGGCTCAATCAATGGAGTTTATCACAGAATAATTGTGAATCCACATTTGTATTACATTTTTGACAAACTTCAGTGTCCACTAGTGTCATCAAACAGAATTGTAATATAATAATGGTAATACTGAGGATTCTCGAACTCACCCCTTCTGGATAGCAATATTATTTACTAGTACATAGTAAGCAGAAGTATGGTTGCAGAATGAGTAGTTATTTTGAACACAGAATGGTGAAGACTTACAGGAGTGCAGGATCGGGACCTTTCCATGAGTCTGTTTTCCCACTCTGTCAGTCTTCTTTCTCTTTCCGCTAGCTCTTGCTCCTTACAGCTCAACTCTCTCTCCAGCTGCTTCAAGCGTTCCAGCGTCTCCTCTATCTCACACCTTACAGACAAAAAAACAGGACCATTTAACAACACAATTAACCTACACACAAAACAATGCAAAATCTTTGACCTAAAAAACCCCCAAATTGTCTGCAATTTCTCTCTGTGCCAGTAGGTGGTACTGTACGCTAAAAAATAAACCCCCCACACAAGTCCTTAGTGTGGCTATTTATAAACCGGTATGCGAAGGAAGGCCAGAATGCCCCCCACCCCCTCAACCCCTCTGCCCTCAAAAGCCATATCAGCCCCTGCCAAAACCTCTCCACACACACTCTCAAAACCTTCCTCCTGCTAGAATTGATTTCTCTACCACTCTCATGAGGAGTGTTTCCAGAATGTCTCACCCTCCCTCTTCCTCCCCACTCCAGCTACTCGCTCTCTTTTTCCATTCCAGAGTTCATTTCTCCCTTCATGCACTGCAGCTCAGCTAAAGTCCAGCACGCACGCGTCTTTATCTTGTAACTTGTCCCTCCAAAGAAACAAAACCTAGTCTTGCTACTTACAAATGTTTAAAAGCAAATGCAAAGTTACAATAATTTCTATAATTTCAGAATTATACAAGCTTCATATTTCTGCATTTAAACTCCAAAAAACCTCTTAAAGGAGTAGTTCACTTTTAAAAAAAACTTGCTGATCATTTACTCACCCCCATGTCATCCAAGATGTCCATGTCTTTCTTTCTTCAGTCGAAAAGAAATTGAGGTTTTTGATAAAAACATTCCAGGATTTTTCTCCACATAATGGACTTCACTGGGAACCAAACGGTTCAAGGTCCAAAAGACAGTTTCAGTGCAAACTGCAAACTGTTCAAAGGGCTTTAAACGATTTCAGCCGATAAATAAGGGTCTTATCAAGCGAAACGATCGATCATTTTTTTTTTAAATAACAAAGTTTAAGTTTTATAAGCTCAAATGCTCGCCTTGCTCTGTTCTGTGACGCGCATTCGTTACTCTTCGAACTCGTTCATCAAAATGAATGAATCTTTTTGCGTGTCATTTTGTTCATTCAACGAACGAAACGAACGTGCCGACTCTGGAAAAGATTTGTTCATTTAGATGAACGAGTTCGAATAGGAGTCACAAATGCGCATCACAGAACAGAGCAAGGCGAGCATTTGAGCTTATAAAACTTAAACTTTTTTTTTTTTTTAAATGAGTGATCGTTTCGCTTGATAAGACCCTTATTCATCGGCTGAAATCGTTTAAACCCTTTGAACAGTTTGCACTGAAACTGTCTTTTGGACCTTGAACCATTTGGTTCCCATTGAAGTCTATTATATGAAGAAAAATCCTGGAACGTTCTCATCAAACCTTAATTTCTTTTCGACTGAATAAAGAATGACATGGACATCTTGGATGACATGGGGGTGAGTAAATTATCAGCAAAAGTTTTTTTTTTTAAAGTGAACTACTCCTTTAAGTGTACATAAACACTTGCTTTGCTAGTTTTTACAAATCAATGGATGGATTGAAATAATTTTCGTCAGTAATAATTTCCACATTGCTCATGGTTCTTATACAGTTTATGCCACACTTTTTTTGTACAGTAGGTTGTATAAAATAAAGTATACACCTTTTACAGTTAGGACTCCTAAAATAAAAAAAAAAGTTGTCAACAAGTTGTGGACTGTACGTACCTCCACTCCGCTTTGTTATGTAAGAAGGAGTTGCACTGGTCTGGCAGTTTGCTGTCATTTTTCATGGTCTCTAGGGTGCTCAGGATCTGTTTGAACTGTGGCCTTTCCTGGAGATGACAGGGCACATTTATTATGGTCATTCTTTAATTAGCACATTAATTATGTAATACAGCAGCTAACTCAAAGTATGTTTGTTTGCAAGCCTTATAATTATGAACTCATCAAATTTTGTCTTCAAATTTCTGAGATGGTTGACTATCAGAGCACATTGCTCTTTTCAAAAGGAGGGGCTTCATAGAGACGGGAACTAAACAGAGTGTTATTGACAGACTGGGAAGAGAGGAGCTGCAACAATGTCAAATATTTGAAATATAATGGTTTGAGCATGATAACCTATTCTAGTAGATACCAAAACAAAATCAAGACTTTGTAAAAGGGCCTTATATAGCCTCTTTTAGACATCTCTACACTGAAGTGAGAATGTTCACATAGAGCTATTTTCAAAAAAAACCCTGCCTGATTTATGCAGTATTTTTTTTGTACTTGATGTGAAAATCCCTAAAACATAATCTGAACAGTCTCTTGGATAAAAGCACCCCCTGAATGCCTAATTATATCAACAGTCTCTAGTGATCCTGAGCATCATACTGAATGTACTGCATTTCGTCTCAGTCCCACCAAGTACCTTGGGCTCTGCAATCCAGCAACATCTCATCAGGTCTGCAAAGCTGGCGGGACAGCTGCTGGGAATGGTCGGCCTCTGGAACACATAACCCACACAAATACCACAGACACATGCACACACATTAGAAGAATCTATTTCAAAAACCCATTATAGCAGCCATTACATAAAATCCTAATTTTAGCACGAGTCCAGCTTAAGCTGCAAAGCGCTCCTCTGGGCTAAGTTTACATCACAAGTCAAATGAAGCGTATATCTCCATGTTCAAAGAGTCTGATATATCATAACTGGTATATAAGGATTAACAAAGAGCTTTTACATGGGCGCTGTTTACACTACGAAGTGATAAAATTGAGTTCACACTCAAGATAATGGAACTTTAAGAGCATGTGAAGAGAAACCTTTTTTTTGATAAGCCACACATGTAGGAATGTAATACTGTCAAAGTGGCCCGTCCAATAGAAAAGCAGCTCTAGTAAACATATTGCACACAGTATTATTTCGGACAAACTATATTAGCACACCACATAATCAAGAGCCCACGAGAGAATGGAAACTGGTCCTTTCCTCTGGGAATTTAACATAAACGAAAATATCTTTTCATCCATCGTTTGACCTCTCCCACTGCCCTCCGCCAACATTTTCTCTTATAAGTACTTTCTCCCTTCCTCTCTGTCTCAGGCTGGGATGTTTATCTAAAAAGGTTTCCTGACTGTCCCCCTAAAACCACTGTGGTCTAATCTGATGGCAAAAACGCATAAAGAGAACTGCAATATATCTTATGCTCGCGCTCAATAAAAGTTGTAAGGGGTTCTCAAACACTGACAGAGTGAAGCCTTTAGATCAGTTTGCTATAAATATCCAACTAAAGCAAGCAATGGAATCCATGATCATACTGTTCCATTACCCACGAGATGAACATAAAACATAACAGTTCCAAAACGTTATCATTAGATGTGATCTAGAAGCAAAGTTTGAGCACTTAATCAGCTTAATTAACCTTCTAAAATACATTCTTTAGACTTAATTGTTGGGAAGCATTACGTATAGAATTTGTGAGGAATGCAACTGAAACCTTAATGTAAACACCTCCAAATTAAATTTCAAATGGATTGGAAGGGATGGTGTAGACCTGAAATAATCCGATTTATAGGAAAAAATGAAGCATGTAAAAACTTAAAGGTGAACTCCGGCGAAAAATGAACCTTTGGTCTAATAAAACATCGGTACCTAGTCAATCGTTCTCTGAGATTTGTTTTCATTAAAATGATGATGTAAAGAGTTTTATCTCTAAAAACTGTTTAGCGTATAATGCCCCAGATAGCAAACTGACATTGAATCAACGTGGAAATATGACATCGAAACAACGTTGATCTGACATAGTTTTGCTCATCGAATTAACGTTGAACCAACGTCAGACGCGTCATTCTTTCAAAACTAACGGAAAATCAACTTGAAATCAACGCGTTGTTTCAACGTTATGAAAGCAAACCAATTTTCGATTTTTATTTAGCTTTGAAGAATGCCACGTCTGACGTTGGTTCAACGTTAATTCGATGAGCAAAATCAACGTTGTTTCAATGTCATGAGAGACGTCGTTTCCACGTTGATTCAATGTCAGTTTGCTGTCTGGGGCTAGTACTGGGGGCATTGACTAAGTAAAAATAAATCGCTAGTTTATACCACTAACAAGGCTCAAAATACTCCCACACTTACAGTAACATAATGAGGGTCCATACATGCAAACCCTCAGTTCCAATAGTAAGGACATTTATGTGTTATGTATTTTTATGCTCTCTGAGTATTATTTCATTAGCTTAGCAGCATGCTAACGACAAACTACAGTTTACAAAACTATTTGCTGACTTGAATGGTCACTTCGGAGCAGATCCCGTGTTTTAAATGGATCTGAGAGTACCACACTCCTATTTGTAGTTGATTGCATCATCAAATCAGGCTAAATGTGATGCATTAAAAAACAAGGGAGATTACAGAGTTCTGTGGGGACAGATTTCATATGGGCCTGTTTGTGAAGTTCTATTCTAGTTAGGATGCAGCTGTTTATGTAGGGCAGAGGGCAGTTCACTAGGTCTTGGAACAAAGCCAAGGAAAGAGTCTTCCAGAACATCAACAATGTATGACACGGACATATATTCATAGGGAAACTGGCACACTTAAACAGCCATATAACTACACTAACATTGTAAACATTGATTCATGTGGTGGTTCTACAGTATTAACATTCATCTCTTAAGAATACTGAGGGATTGTGGGATACTGTGCAGTACCTCATGTTTTTCCACCACCAACCAGGCCACCTGCAAACCCTCAAAACCTTTAAATGGCACTTCTCTGGTCAGCATCTCCCACAGAACCTGCAAGACCAACCACACATCAGACAATAAATGTTCATATGTCCTGCCATTGCTCTCTGCAAGGAAAAACAAAAAACAGAATAAACCTGGCATATTCCACAACACAAGCATATATGGGGTGGACAACACTTGGAATGGAGGTCATGCAGACTGTGCTTGAAATAATTCATACAGTACATAGACACACAGCCTTGTGTATATATATCCTTGCACAAACAATCATTTAAAGCTACACTGTGTAACTCTTTTAGTTTATTGTTAGCTAAAACACTTAGTTCTTTCAAAAATATACAGTATGTGCTCATTAATGTATATTTACTTCGTTCAAGTAATAAAGTATTCTCGTGAGTGTATTATATTATATGCCATTGAAAACACATACGGGTAAGGGGTTCTAATGTTGGTCGCTATGTTGACCCTCCATCTTGAAAGTACATTAGCCAAAGAGGGACATACCAGTTAATTCAAGCTTCGCCTTTCGCGTTTACGTTTGAGTTAACACTCATGGACGAGGTCGAACTGGAAGCCATGTTAATCTTGGACTACATTGGCCACCGTAGGAGTTAAAACAAATCGGAATTGAGAGGAACAGAAACTAATATTCACTGGATGGTCATATACCTTTTCACTGCTAGATGAGGGTAAAAATCACACAGTGAAGCTTTAAATGAGTTTAATGACTTTAGACTAATTCTAATTCTAAAATACAAAATGCTATATAATATAGAGTTATATAGACTAGTTTTATGTTTTTTGTCCCTTTGAGCTACACAATATGTGAACATTTTATGTTTTCGGTATACATGGAAAAGAGAAATTTCCATGTATAATTTCTGTAATTTAAAAAAAAAAAAATAATTTAATTTATTCTTGTGATAGATGAATTTTCAGCATTACTCCAGTCTTCAGTGTCATGATCCTTCAGAAATCATTCTAACATGCTGATTTGGTGATCAAATTAAATCGAGTTTAATATTTATTTTGCTTCATATATTTGTGGACACCATGACACTTAATCATACAAAAAACTTGACCACACACTCATTCATGTATAAATATGAGTACTGACCACGCCGTATGAGTAGGTGTCACAGGTTTCTGAGACGGGTAGACTCTGGATCACTTCAGGGGCCATCCAAGGGAATGTCCCCACAAGAGACATGTGTGTTGTGTGAGAAACCAACTTAGAAGCTCCAAAATCACAGATCTGACACAGAAAAAATTGATATTTTGATACATTGATATTTTGGGCACAGTTTAAATCCTAGATTTTGTATAAATATATATAAATATACACTAAACAAAATTATAAACGCAACAATTTTGTTTTTGCCCCCATTTTTCATGAGCTGAACTCAAAGATCTAAGGCTTTTATGTACGCAAAGGCCTATTTCTCTCAAATATTGTTCACAAATGTGTCTAAATCTGTGTTAGTGAGCACTTCTTTGCCGAGATAATCCATCCAATTTGGCAGTACATCCAACCGGCCTCACAACCGCAGACCACATGTATTGAACTATTGACCACTTTAGTTGATCTGACATGTCAACATCCTCAGCAACTTTCCTCACGCAGCAGCCTTCATTAATATCTCTATAACCCTCATCAGAGAGATCGTACAGAACTGACAGAATCAACCTCTCCGCCATTTTTGTTCTACCCGCGTCCGACGCTTTTCACTCTGTTGTACGACGTCCGATGAGGACGTATTGCGTTTTACGGAGCTGATTTCAACTGCCATTGTGGAAGGCGGCGTTACGCGTGGCGTTTTACGCGTCGCTGTGCACACTCACATCGGCGCCCTTTATTTAGTCACAGGTAGGGTTGGGTATCGAGAATCGAGTATCGATTGGAACCGGGACTAACTTTTCGTTTTTCCCGGAATCGTTCAAAAGTTAAAATTTCGATTCCTAGTTTCGATATTCACAGTCTGCCAAGCGGAAAAAGAAACCGCTGAACAACACCAACAAAGAAGCGTCTACCGGAAGTGTTGGCATAACCGCGCTGGTCGAACATGAGTAGCTTACTTCGGCGGTCCAAAGTGTGGCTTCACTTTTCTAAAAAAATAACGAAATCTCGGCAAAATGCAAAATTTGTGACAGAAGGATTATTTCCTTCAGAAAGACCGTTGGTTAGCAAGGTTAGCTAAACTTTTTTGACCCTGCCTCTTAAAAGAATCTGAATCGAGAATCGTTAGGAACCGGAATCGAAACAAGGAATCGGAATCGGAATCAGAATCGTTCAAATTCAAACGATACCCAACCCTAGTCACAAGGCGTTAAAAGTCGGCGAATTTCACCCTGGGTAAACAGGCCTTATCATGCTGTCTAATCAGTATCTTGATATGCCACACCTGTAAGGTGGATGGATTATCTCGGCAAAGGAGAAGTGCTCACTAACACAGATTTAGACAGATTTGTGAACAATATTTGAGAGAAATAGGCCTTTTGTGTACATAGAAAAAGTCTTAGATCTTCATGAGTTCAGCTCATGAAAAATGGGGGCAAAACAAAAGTGTTGCATTTATAATTTTGTTCAGCATATATGAATGTGAATAAAAAAAACAGGAAACACACCTTTAATACATTGTCTGCTGTTAACACAACTAATAGAGAGAAAAGAAAATAGTTATTGGAATGTAATAATCATGTTTTGCCTGTGAAATTGCTCACATCACAGCTAAAAACTTACCATTTCTTGACTTCAGGTCCCTATGAATGACTTTCACAGGGGCCTCGGCATGTAAATAATGCATTCCTACAGGGAAACAAATCACAGCATCAGCCATTAGCTCATAAGGAAAATGTGACTGAGCTGAGCTCATTACATAAACACATGTATTCATACAGACACATACCTTTAGCAATTTCCATCGCCCAGGTCATTACTTGACCCATATCCATCTCCTCACTATCAGCACTGGACAAATATTCATACAATGATCCTCTGCTGGCATATTCTACAACACAAACACACATATACATATCATCACGTGTCAACTAAATGTTGTGGAGCTGATATATATTGCAGGTGAAAGCTAAATAATTATATTGTTATATGGATGCCAAAATATAAACCATAAAATAATTCTAAAAAAACATTCAGTTTCACAGTAAATTTTGAAGTAGTGTTGTAAGAAAAAAGTTGACCTCATATACACTAAAAGTATCTTATGCTCACTAAGGGTGCATTTATTTGAAACAAAAATACAGTAAAACAAAAGATTTAATTTTGTAAAATGTGCTTTTATTATATTTTATAATGTAATTTATTCTCCAGTTAATTACTCCTGTCTTCAGCATCACATTATCTTTTTTAGAAATTATTCTGATTTGCTGCTCAAGATACATTCCTTATTATTATTATTATGATCAATGTTTAAAACTGCGTAATATTGTTGGGGATACAGTGATACATTTTTTTCAGAATTCTTTGATGAATAGAAAGTAAAAAAAAACAGCATTTTTTTAAATAGAAATATTTTCTAACATTATATACACGTCTTTACGCTGGTGTATTTATAAATCATTCTGAATGTGTATTGCTTGTCACTAGCTATGTATCCAACCACCTATTTTTATGCGCATTTTGATATATCACATAAAAAACGCTGGATTGAAATGACCTGATGCACACAAATACTAAAAAAGCACATAAAAATGTATGCACTCAATTGAGGTGTCATGCGCAAACTATGGTGGAGACACATTTAACAAATAAATCCCTTAATGCACAACAAAAACTAATGTGACTTTGTGACAATTTCATTGCACAGCATCTCACATGTTGATTTGATTATTCTGAAATGCCTGAACCAAAGCCTATCATCAAAATGATTTAGTTTAATGACCTCCCAGAAGCATCTCTCATGATTGTGTTCACAAACACCAGGCATTGATTCAAACGCATTTATTGCTTTTTTTTGTTTTTTATAATAAAGAGCCACAGTTTCTTCCCTGGTTGCAGAAACTTCCATTATCATTACAGATATTTTGCGCCAATCTCCCAGTAAGTGCTGATTTTATTCTCCTGAACACATGGGATGGAAATGCTGCTTTATTTGCAAATGCTTTATGCGATAATTCCAATTTTATGCACCAGTTTAATTCGCAACTTTGGATGGAAACATATCTATTGTGTAACCAATTTTACATATAGAGAAGAGACAAGGAGTGAAAGAGGCAGTCTGAACCAGCAAAAATGTCGAGATGTCAATCAACACATGACATCATCTATCACCAACCCTCGAGTGAAGTCAAACACAGCTTAGCACACTCAGGGTTTCCCATTTACACACACACACACACATGGAGCGGATGCTGGCAGCAGGAGTTTTTTTTAATTTTTTTTATTTAACCTTTATTTTACCAGGTAGGCCGATTGAGAACAAATTCTCATTTACAACGGCGACCTGGCCAAGATAAGGTGATTAAAGTGCAAGACAACAATAAGTTACACAATAAAAAATACACAGAGCACAAAAGACAGAGAGAGAAAAAAAAAAAAAAAAAAAAAAAAAAGAAAAAAAAAAAACACAATAAGACAATACGGGTTCAAAAAAAAAAAAAAAAAAAAAAATAATAATAATACATATAACTCTATTAGGTAACCAAAATTAAAACACTCAAATGTCAAATGTTTTATGATAAAAAGGTATAAATAAATAAAAACAACTCTGACAATAGTGCAGCTGAAAGAGGTCCATTGTATCGTGCAGACAAGAGAAGAAAAGGCTAAAAACAATTAACAGGTACATATATCAGTCATGTGTTCCGAGAGAAGTTGTTTAAAGGCAACAGTTGATATAAGTGCTTCAAGTTTTAGGTTTTTTTGTAATTCATTCCAGTCCTTAGCTGCTGCAAACTGGAAGGATTTTTGGCCAAATGCTGTGCGGACTTTCGGGGTGACTAAGGCAATATACCTATTAGACCGAAGACTACGAGATGGTACAGCAATTGAAACTAAACAACTTAAGTACGACGGGACTTTGCCAAGCAGAGACTTATAAATAAGTTGGTACCAATGAGTTAAACGCCGAGTAGTCAATGACTTCCAGCCAACTAATGCATAGAGCTTGCAGTGGTGGGTGTTATAAGGGGCATTTGTAACAAAGCGTATGACGCTGTGATAGACAACGTCCAGTTTTTTCAACAAGGAGTCTGATGCAGTTCTGTAGATGACATCGCCAAAGTCAAACATCGGAATTATAGTCATTTTTGCCAAAGCAAGTTTGGCACCATAAGTGAAAGAAGCCCTGTTGCGGAATAGAAAACCAATTCTACATTTAATTTTAGAACTTAGTTTGGTAATGTGCGGCTGGAAGGAGAGAGAACTGTCTAACAAAACACCTAAGTATTTATATGTATCCACAAATTCTAACTCAGACCCATCCAGCGTAATGATGTTAGGTAAACAAGCAGGTACTGGCAGAGAACGATTAAAAAGCATACACTTCGTTTTACCAGGGTTTAGCAACAACTGAAGGTTTTGGAAGGCATATTGAATAGAATTAAAACTCTCCTGTAGATTTTTGAGTACAGTATCTAACGAAGGCCCTGATGTATACAAGACGGTATCGTCTGCATAAAGATGTATTTGAGAGTCACCAGCAGCAGGGGCCACATCATTGATGTAAAGAGAAAATAGAGTCGGCCCGAGAATCGAGCCCTGTGGCACCCCCATTGAGACAGGCATGGGTCCCGGAGTTAGAAGATGACAGCATGCACAAACGTTAGATTTACTGAATACCCAGCTGACCAAGCGCTCTGAAGAGCCGCTGAAAGACATGCTCTCGAGAAATGATTAGGCCACATAAATCTGCTCATAAGCACATTTACATCCCTGGAGACAAAGATCACAATAGGATGTTTAAAAAATGGCAAGACAACTGTGCAAGCGTTTAACCCTCAGGTGCTCTTCGTTTTGGAGTCACACTTGTTATCTTCCTGGTCACCTAAAAATTAAATTTCCTCCATCCCAGTAAAACCAATGCAATTTATTTTTGTTCTATAATATTTATTCTTTGTAATTTAGTATTTTGAGACAATTTGATTGAATTTATTAATATTTATGCAATATTTATGGTCTATTTTTGCCATGCAAAAATATATATATTTTTCTATATATATTATTTTTTTCAAAAAATTATTAATGCAGTATTTTAGTTTAATATAGAGTCTAGGCCTTCAGAATTTTTTTTTTTTTTTGAAGAAAATTAGCACCATCTGGTTACAGTATAGAGAAAAAGCGTAGAATCATGGTGTAACCACTAGATGGCATGTACAGCTCTCTATGGAAAAGCATGTGTTTATGAACACATTTTTTTTTTTTTGGTGGATTTGAATATTTAGTTGAAACAATCTCAAAAACTATTTTTTATTAAAAAAATGTAAAAAATAAATAAATAAATAAAAATTTGTGAATTTTTGTGTTTTTGTCAATTTCCCATTCCTTTCCTATAAGGGTCATTTTTAACCAAAGACCACAAGTGGGACTATTTTTTAAGACCACTTAGCATGCTCAGATCATGACCTCAATTTTTGTGTGTGTTCACATACATAATGCCATAAAAGTCACCACGTTTCGTAACATTCCGATGAAGCTGTGATTTTTAAAAATTCAAAACATACTTTTTGTAATCAAAATGTATTGGTGTGTATGTGTGTAAAAGTGTGTTTGTGTGTGTGTGTGTGTGTGTGGGTTTGTCTGTTTTGCACTCTAGATGTTGTAGAGTGTCACCCCTTTCCTGCTGTGTACTTTTTTTTTTTTTAGAATTGTGGCCGATTTGTAGATTGTACATACAAAAATTCAGAGATTTTTTTTTTTGTCAATTTCCCATTCATTTCCTATGGTCGGTCATTTTTGACCGAAGACCACAAGTGTGACTATTTTTTTTACGACCACTTAGCATGCTCGGATCATGACCTCAATTTTTTTTTGTATTCACATACATAATGCCATAAAAGTCACCAAGTTTCGTAACATTCCGATGAAGCTGTGATATTTAGAAATTCGAAACAGAAAATTTTTCGGTCAGAAATGACCGAAGAGCACCTGAGGGTTAAGAGTGTGTGTGTGTCCTCTTTATGAACTCTCCTCACACTCAGATTACACACACAAAGCACAGCAGTATTACATTTTTGGGATATCATTGCATCCTTACGAAAGACTAATCACAAAGGACATCTCTATAATATCTTATGTATTTCTCTAAGACAGCAATGAGATGAAATGGAGAACAAATGGAGATGACTTTTTACAACTCTTGCCTCTCTATATCTGATCAAAAATACAGTAAAACAGTAATATTGTGATATATTATTACTACTATATTGAAACGCCTTTTTTCGAATTGTATATATTTTAAAGCTGCAGTCCGTAGGTTTTCCTCTTTGTTCGCCATCTCTGTTCGAAATCTGCAATTGCAGTTATTCGCGTAATTATCAACTTTACGTGAGTTGTGCCTCGGCACTGCAGAGCACGGATGAATCCAAACTTTTGCTGATAATTTACTCACCCCCATGTCATCCAAGATGTCCATGTCATTCTTTCTTCAGTCGAAAAAAATTAAGGTTTTTGATGAAACGATCGGTCATTTCAAAAATAAATAAAAATTTTATAAGCACAAATGCTCGTCTTGCTCTGTTCTGTGACGCGCGTGTGTGACTCTCCTGTTTGAACTCGTTCATCAAAATGAACTAATCTTTTTTGAGTCATTTCGTTCATTTCGTTCGTTGAATGAACCAAATGACTTGAAAAAAAGATTTGTTCATCAAAATGAGTTTGAACAGGAGAGTCACGAACGCGCATCACAGAACAGAGCAAGGCGAGCATTTGTGCTTATAAAACTTAAACTTTTTTATTTATTTTTGAAATGATCGATCATTTCTATAGATAAGACCCTTATTCATCATCTGGTGTCGTTTGAAGCCCTTTGAAGCAGCACTGAAACTGGCTTTTGGGCCTTTTTGCACCCAATAAAGTCCATTATATGGAGAAAAATACTGGAATGTTTTCATCAAAAACCTTAATTTCTTTTCGACTGAAGAAAGAAAGACATGGACATCTTGGATGACATGGGGGTGAGTAAATTAAAGTGAACTACTCCTTTAAGGAGAATGTGTGGATGCTGGCATTAAGAATCACAGATTATTCTTTTTGGAAGTATGACCAACATAATAATTTTCACTGGAAAATGTAATCTGAACAAGTAAGTAACATCCACCTTTGTTCTGACCCACTAAGGGAAAAAAAATCATAGGGATTAAATCTAACAATCACTTATCATATCACGTAAAACCGTTGAATGAAAACCGAAAATTAAACTACATTTAATTTAACAATAATTTTTGCCTCAAAAAAGCAACAGACTGCAGCTTTAAAATGCAATTTCTTCCTTCGATCATTACTCCAGTCTTCAGTGTCACATGATCTTTCAGAGATCATTCTGATAGGATGATTTAGTGCCCAATTATTATCAATTATTATTGGTGCACAATTATTGATAATGGCTCTTATTATTATCAATGCTTCTTATTATTTTTTGGTGAAACTGAATAACTTGTTTTCAGGATTCTTTGATGAATATAAAGCAGAATTGAATTGAATGATGAATATAAAACTGATTTTTTTTGTAACTTTACAAATGTCTTTACTGTCACTCAGCCCATGATCTTACTTACCCCAAACGTTTAAAAGGTAGTGCATCACGGTTTCCACAAAAATATGAAGCAGCACAACTGTTTTCAACATTGATAATAATAAGAAATGTTTCTTGGGCAGTAAAATATCATATTAGAAAGATGATTTCTGAAGGATCATGTGACACTGAAGACTGAAGATGCTGAAAATTCAGTTTTGCCATCTAAGGAATAAATTGCATTTTAAAATATATTCAAATAGAAAACACTTATTTGAATTGTAATAATATTTCACAATATGTTTTTGATCAAATAAATGACACTTTCAAAAACATTAAAAAAAAATTGTCATGAGCATTTTAAGAGCAATACAACATTTGTTGGTGAAACAGGTTTGGTTTGGTTGTGAAACATTTCATTATTACCTGTGACAATGCCATAGTTGGGTGTTTCCAGTATGGCTCCGTAGAACTGAATAATATTTTTGTGGCTCAGGACACTCAGAATCTCAGCCTGGATGAGGTGAAGAAAAGAAAAAAAAAACAGATGCAGAGGTGAAAGTCACCAGACTGCGGTCAAACACTGAGGCTCAAATGAGTGCTGCATCAATGTCATAAAACTATTTTTTCATTACAGTATGTCGAGGTCAAATATTACACTAGAAATGTCCGTGAACATGGAGCCATTAGCAGTATCGTGGGACATGTCCGCTGGGACTCGAACTGAATGGCATCAGCCAGGAAAGCTGCTAAACTCCAGTAAACAGTGGAACAGACTCTGGCAGTGCTGCTGAGCATGCATTAATACTGACAGTAACACACACCGCCTGCAAACCCACATTAAGATGCTACATTTTACACTTACAGTATATCAAATTGACTTTAGACAAAGAGAAATAGAGAAAGGCGGGGGAGAGATGATGGGGAAAAAAGAGAGACGGTCATGGAAAACTGTAGATCCTTACACTCCCCCGCTCTCATGCAAATAAACAAGTCTGATGGATAGATGGAAGACAGGAAATGATGCAACAATGCCTACAGGCTGCGTCCAAGTTCTTGAACATTTGGATTATGTACTAAATTTGATGAAGAATTTACTTCTTGACCAATGTGTCTTCTGTATACATGATGCTAGTGCCAGCTAGTAAGATCATGAGTACAACTGGAAACTCAATGGATGCAGGATTACATTTCATGTATGTATAGTGAGTAATTGGAAATCCTGCTGATTTGATGTATTGCTTTTTGCATATTCTGTTGTGTAGTATGCACATTTTCACTTTCAAAACAAACCGAACTGTGCTTGAACACAATTGCATTCAGCATTTTAAACTGTAAGATTAAGATTTAAAGGGATACTCCACTTTTTTTGGAAATAGGCTCATTTTACCACTTCCCCAGAGTTAAACAGTTGCGTTTTACCGTTTTTGAACGTATTCAGCCGATTTTTTGATATTTAGAAGAATATCAGTAACCATACAGTTTCTGGTCTCATTGACTTCCATAGTATATATTTTTTTCCTACTATGGAAGTCAATGAGACCAGAAACTGTCTGGTTAACTCTGGGGGAGTGGTAAAATGAGCCTATTTCCAAAAAAAAAGTGGAGTATCCCTTTAAGACTGTAGATGTATCAAAATAGCAAATCTCAATTGCTTGATTGTTTATATTGTCACAAAATGTAAACTATATTATCGTCCAGCTCTAATTTGCTAAATAACTTAACTATAAGGTATAAGATATTAAGATATTATAAACATTAACATCATGATTTTCTTTAAAGCTGCTTCGAAACAATGTGTATTGTGTAAAGCGCTATACAAATGCAATTTACTTGAGTTGGGTCATTTGAACTATTCTAATAAAATAAGAATGAACTTCATCTGAACTAACCTCATCATCAATTTTCAACAGTTTTTTGACAGCCACTTCTTTGTCCTGTGAGATCCAGTGTGCCCGATACACACTCCCGAAACTCCCACCACCGCAGTTCTCGTGAAAGCGGATGTCATCAAAGCGGATCTGAACGAAGCTAGCACTGAGGGACGACATCTCATACTGACATTCACTGTGGCTGTAGAAAGAGAGAGACAGACAAATATAAAGATGATAAAAAGCTACTATTCAAGTTTTGACAAAAAAAAAAACGAATTAAGAATGATTAATAACACTTTCGAACAGAAAAAAAATATGGTAAAGTCAAAACTATAGATTTGGTCTTTAATTAAACAACATTCAGAGTTAAATATATTTTGATGATCTGACTCTTCCAAGTTTTTGTTTAGTTTTGTTGATACAAACCTCTTATATGAGCGAGACTTACAGGGAACCCTACACTGAAAACTCCAGCATAAACCAGCACGAAATCCATATTGGATTATGCTGGTTGGAACAGGTGGATCAGGAGAGTCATGCTGCACTCAAGCAAAAATGAGCTGGTGTAGCAGATCCAACCGCACTCCCGCTTCCCATGTTGGGCCCAGCATGCAAAACATACCTCATGCTGGTGATCACAACTAGCTACAGCGATCAATAAGTGTGTCAGTACATATGCACATTATATGAAGAGTGCTTAAAAGTCAAACATGCATCTCAAAATTACTACACATAAAATGAAAACTGAAAATAAAAATAAAATCCGATTCAAAATATGACTAAATACTTTGATAGCATGTACATACCAAGTTCTGTCATGAAACTTTGGATGTTCACATCACATCTGCAAGCCAATGAGCATTCTGCTCAACATTTAAATAGCGGTTAGCGTTTCCAATAACAGTTTGCTGCACGCTTTTAGAGTTCCCCTGAAACCCTCCCCCTTCCCCAGCACCACCTGTATACATCTACCACGGGTAATTATTTATATATATGCTGTTTGTACTGAAGCCATATGTCTTTCAAGCTCACAGCAGCCTATTAGTGTATGTATTAGTAGCAGGTTCCTGTACTTGATATATAAATAAATACTATAATATTCCATAAAAAAAATCATTAAAAAAAAAAAATTGTCAATTTTAAATTCATAGTGACTTTAAAGACGGCGTGAAACGGAAGTTGAGATTGTCATTTTTTTCTTGTCGTGACATATCCGAGGGAAACGGCTTCTGAAATTAGAAAAAAAATGTAGGGCAGAGCTTGATTTCATCCTTCGGGAACTTATTGGATCTTTGGAGATTGGGCGTTGCAAACAAAACGGAGGCAGATTTGAAAGCGATTCTCTGAGAGGCGGTGCACCCTCATCGGATCTGGCCGCACCCTTTCGCCATTCCACGTGACCGAAATAGAAGAGAGGTCGTTTCGATGGGGGAGGGCAGGGTAATGTATTTGATTAAAGATTATAAGGGTACGTGAATTTTTAAAATAATGAAGTGCACAGATAAATCATTTATAATAAACACTACAATATTACATATAAAAAGAAGATTTGTTAAATTTGATTTCATGCTGACTTTAAGAACTACACCATGACTTCTTCACCATTGCCACTATTAAGAGTTTGAGTAAACATAAATTACTTAGTAAAAGCTTCTCTCTTTTTCTTTTTTAAATCACAAGTGGAGTATTACTGGTGTATTTTATGTCGTAGAGTAAAACGTGAAATGTCTTGAGCTTGTGTTCACCACCTTTATTTCAGGCATTTAAACAAGAACTCATCTAAAAAACCCACTGACTTGAGGATGATGGAAACAGAAGTGTAATAATGCTAAAATGTTCACATAACTGCAGGATGACTTGGATCTGCCTTCAGTCCTTCAGTGTATTCTGCTACATCTGCAAATGACTCCTGCCACTTTTGGCTACACTACTTTACAGGCTTTATGAGAACACAACAATAGACAGAATAGAGAGGTTGGGGGATGTAAACTACCACTGTAATGTTTTGGATTACTGTTAAAATATAGAGTAGGGATTGCTATTTACACAAGATAAAACACATCCTACAAATATACACCAGAAGTAGCCTGGCAAGCCAGACCCACATCAAGATGTTAGGTCTGGGAACTCACCATTGTCATGCCTCAATCCGATGGGCGGGATAAACGGTTGTCTCTACACGCAATAGGACAGAGCCACAACCAACCAGAGCAACGAACGGTTGTGTATGAGTGAGTCCCATGCGTTTTCCCACCAGGGTATCCAGTCGTCAAAACTATTACTTAAGTGACGTTCTCTTAACTTCTCCAGAGTCGCGGCCAAAGCCATTTTTTAAAGACCGCTGTTCGCCAGCAGCATCTTTTTTGTTTTCAAGTAGAAATTCTTCACCGTCATTATGTTAAGCCTGCCCACCAACTGTATACACAATGTGATTGGCCTGACCAGAGTTTGGTTTTTCCAGCTCAAAAGCCAACAGAGAGTTGCTGGACTACACTGGCTGCAAAATAAATGTTGTTGCCGCTAGGGTGCATCTAGATTTCTAAGCTACACCAGAAGAATATAGTAATAAACAGGGGAAATGTGACCATCTGACTACAATTTTGAACTATAATCCATAATCAAATTTAACAATGCTCTGGAAACTCTGAACTCTGGTTTATTTATATACTGAAAACTGGAAAAATATACATAACTCACATTGCTTGTCCAGAACTTTCTGTCACAATGTTGGAGTGGGCCTGATTATTTTTCCATGATTTCCCATGTCAATGATATTCCGATATGACAGGGGGCCATACAGGGTTTCGATTGCTCTTTTACACTCTGAGGTCATGAACCTAACAATCAATGGAAGTGTGTGGGATTTTTACCTTATCACTATTCACCAAGTAAAAGTCGCAAGTCTGATTTGCTTATACACACACACACACACACACACACACTAAAATAAACTGTTCAGAAATGTTCTTTATCACACCATTAAGATTCTAAATACCACTTACAAAACATGGCTCTTTATGAAAACTTATAAACACTGTTCTATTCAGCACCAAAAAGGCTTGACAAGTTGTTACAAGAACCCTAATCCGGTACTAAGAACTATTTTTATTAAGAATATATTAGATTTTTTTTTTGCAGTTGACTTAAAA
This sequence comes from Pimephales promelas, assembly GCF_988280905.1. NCBI lineage: Eukaryota > Metazoa > Chordata > Actinopteri > Cypriniformes > Leuciscidae > Pimephales > Pimephales promelas. Next base: position 5,430,851 of record NC_142776.1, on the reverse strand, counting down.
GTCCTGCAATTTTTTTATAAGTACAAATTGTCCTTATAGTCTCTCAGTGAGGTTATAAAAGCTACTGTACATGTGTGCAAGAATAAGGAAAAAGTGGTGTTTAAAATATTTATAAATCCCACTGCAGGATATCTGTTACTGCTTTAGCTGTCATGTCAAATAACTATAAAGTGTGCTGCAACAGTTTGCAACAAACACCAGCTGAATGTGTCTGTATTTGATCGTTTTTCCAAATTTGGAAAAACGATCAAATACAGACACATTCAGCTCGTGTTTGTTCCAGGAGTGCACATGTATAAATTAATGTTCATGGAATTCTTTCCCACTAGCCTCATGTTTTCTTTCACCTCTAATGTAGTAAACTCTGATAGTTAGTGGAAATGGGGGTCTGGTTTCCTATGCATTACTAGTACATGCGTCACTCTTCCCTGAAATCTATGACCTAACCTCAGATTGGTTTCCCCGTTGTAGAGAGAACAAGCTATATACCGCCTATAAGTTACCCGTCCCGCACACAGTCTATCTATATCACTTAAAGAGCGTCCAGTCGCTAAAAACAACCCGCATATCATCTCTGTGGCCCCTGGCTGTGACATCAGGGGCCAGCAGAAGGCAAGTGTGTCACACGTTCGTCTATTCTTAACTAGAAACAGCTCATTCATTCCTCTGACAGGTTGATTTATTGCTAAAAACAACATCCTAATGTTTAAAATATGAATTGTGCAAAGAATATACTTTCAGATATTTATAGTAATTGCATCATCCGTGTTCACATTTGTTCTGTGTAAAATTTGTACATTTTGTTGTTGTTATTGCTTAACCATAAAAGTTTAGGCTATTAGCCTACTTTTAATTCACCACCATTTCATGTTCACCTAATGTTACTTTGAAAGAGTTCATAATACTTTTAAATCATTCTCGGGACTTTTTGGAATACTTGTGGAGATTTTGGAAAGCAAAAACAAGTGACAGACATTATGTCACACTCTCTTGAAGTCGTCAAACACGAGATCAGCTGCAGAGTTAAAACTCTTTCCAATAATGTTATATTTATTTTTAACACATACATAGCATAACGTGTGTTCTGATTAAAATGTAAAAGGTGCTTTCCTACCTGTTAGTCGTGTTTTCCGTGCGGTCCGGTGAAACGCGCTGGCCTGTCGCTCTCTGAACAATCCCAGTCATAAGATAATATGCGGAGCCTCATTGTCTCGTGTTACTGCACTTCCATAAGAGGACACTCGCTTTGGACCTGTGGACAAATTATGAATCCTACTACGGTAAAGGATTGGCTTATGAATATTAACTACGACAAGAAGACTTTACGTGGTAAGCACATTGGAGCGTCTGATGCGTAACCTAATTAATATTCATGAGTCAAACAAGCGCCCACCCACTGGCACTTCAGCCAATGGCGTAATAGGCTGTCGGCATGTCACCTAATTAATATTCATTACACCCATATTTACCATAGTAGATTTCGTCAGTTTAATTCGTCGACCAAATTTAATGACAATAGCGCCTCTACACGGACAGACAGACAGCGACAGGGCATAAAACATGAAAATGCAAATGAATGGATTGGATTTGTACCTGCACAACTTTCCACCAGCCCAGTCATATGACAATATAGTCTATTCTTTTTAATGTAGCTTTTGAATATACATGAACTATTGTTTTGTTAACTAACTCATACAATGTTGGTTCACCCAAAAATGAAATTTCTTTTAAACGGTTTGAAATCTGTTAACTCTATTTGTGTTCCTCTGATGAATTAAAGCCATACATGTTTTGAAATACATGAGGGGGAATAAATGATGACAAAATTTCCATTTTAGGAGAACTACTCCTTTTTCTTCCATAAAGGCGAGTGAGAAGTTCAATCACACAGACAGAAAGTGTTCAACGGTACATTTATTTAGATTATACTATTTACAAGGTAGGCATGGACATTTTCTTAAAAGAAAATAAGTGCCTTATACATACACACACAGCGTCTCACTTTCCAAAAGGCAGAATGAGAAAAAAAAAAACAAAGGCCTTCTCAGACCGATTATGATAACTTAGCAAAATGGGTCCAACCCAAAAATATACATATATAACTCAATATATAAAATGACATCAATGCTACAGGCTATGGCGAGAGGTAATGTAAGTTTTACTAGCACACAATTTTACCAGTGGTAAAAAATAGTCCTTGAGCCAGAATACTGACATTTATATGACTTGAAACAACATACCACAAGACCTTGAGGCCTGGAAGGTTTTACGGAGTAGCCTACCACTGATTCATTTTCTATTGTGGCTGGCAAATGATCCTAGTGTCACTGTTTTTTGTATACATGATAGCTTATAGTAGACTCTTATTTTTAGGACTGTTCTGAAGGTTTCGTAGGATCATAGAAATGCAGGCTTGAGTACAGGCAGCAGGTTTTTAGTGTTCTAGATGAATGTTGCATCATGGGAATAAACTAGGGCCTCACATGACTGAATCTATGGATACAGACCTTGACCAAGTGCATTCTGGTTTCACACACACACACCCAGACACACAATGTCAAGGTAGCTCTTATGACTAAAGTCATTAACATGCAACACACACACACACACACACACACATATGAAAATGCATCTCGTACATGTAGTTCAGTTGGCAGTGATAGCACATACAGTCGGCATTCAACTGCTGTGGCAGCTGATAGATGTAAAACTGAGTTGTACTGTAGTAAACTGGATATGCAGTGGTTGTATTTCAAAGAGAGAGGGGGGAAAGCAAGAGAAAGAAAGTCTGAGCATTGGTCTTCAGCCCCGTCTTGGCTCCAGTCTGAAGGACAGTTGCGATAAGGTTCTCTGGTTGTCAATCACATTCAATTGACGTACGTAATTCCTCACTTCCTGTGGATTTTTACTGGCTGGAGATGCCTCGGCATCTGTGGGAGGTAGGAACAAAATGTTTAAACAACCAAGCCTTTTACACTGTGTATTTACAACAAGAGCAAATAGCCTACTTTGTTGGAAGAGGCTTTAAAAAAAATATATATATATTGTAAAAAAATCTCTCTTGATGACAGGATAACTTTTTTGACACAAGTCATGACTGACCCGAGCTCGAATCTGTCTTTTTCCCTTTTCCCATTGCATTATTAGGAGTTTATTTTTTAAAAAAACTTAAAAAAATATTTTAAAAGTGGAAATAAAGTGTCTAAGGTGTATTTAATTGTAGGAATAAAGTGTTTTATGGACAAGTTATGTCCCAATAAAGAAGCATCAATTTATTTAAATATAATCATATACACTAAAAATGTTGTTGAGCCTATGCTTCATCTGTACGAGTAATGGTCATGTTTATGACGAACTTTGATTCATCATGCAACTTTCTATTGTAATTGTATTATTATGCTGGTAATCAGTACATTTTAAGGTAAAAGGACATCCATATTATATCTATAAATGAAATATATGGCTATAAGTTGTAAAATATAGAGGCACCAATATGTCATATCAAAATACTGAAATATTTTTTTTGCTATGTCACATTATTATTATTTTTTTTTACAGTGAATTTCTGGCAACCACAGCCGTCAGTTTTCTTACCATCAACTTAATGGGATATTTTTACAATATTTTGTTTACATACATTTGTTGTGATTTAATATGGATCCCTGCTATTTTACCTCTAGACATGGCCAGATATGTTTTCCCAAATACCTAACCTCAGATCGTTATGAATATGATATGATTGAGCAGTCTCTGGGATGAAGCTTTTTAATAGGCAGTACTATGAGAAATGAATTACGGCCACAAAGAAAGCATTAGTGTGTAGATGACTCACTGAAGGGCTGGCTCCTGCAGTGCCTCACCGCACGGACTGTGTTTGCAATCAGCCGCTGAGGAGAGAAAAATTTATAAATATAGATATGTTCTAGCTAGTCAAATAGTGGTGCAGATATGTCACAGACCCATTGTTGTTGTTGTTAACTAAAACTATTAAAAATCGCTTTCATTAATTGAAATAAAGCTGAAATAAAATAAAATTAGGGCTGTCAAACGATTAATCGCGATTAATCGCATCCAAAATAAAAGTTTGTGTTTACATAATAAATGTGGGTGCACTGTGTATAATTATTTTATATATATATATATATATATATATATATATATATATATATAAATACATATATTTAAGAAATATTTTCATGTATATACTGTATATAGATTTATATATAATTTATATTATATATAAATATTTTTTATATAAATATTCTTTTTCCTTAAATATACATGCATGTGTGTGTATTTATATATATAAAATAATTATACACAGTGCACCCACATATATTATGTAAACACAAACTTTTATTTTGGATGCGATTATTTGCAATTAATAGTTTGAAAGCCCTAAATAAGATATAAATATTAGCTGAAAAAATAAAAATAAATAAATCAACATGAAAACTTTTGCCTCGCTAACTACATTAAATAAAACAAGGTAGGGTTAGGGTTTCTAAGTACTAAAATGACCAAGATAAATATATAAAAAAAAAAAATGTAAAAAGTTAAATTAAATTAATTAAAAAAAGATAAAAAAAGAAAAAAACTTGTGCAAAATTTAAATGAAAACTGAATAATAAAATATGAAAATCAACTTCAAAAATGTAATAGTATACAAATAATACTGCATTAATATACCAGTAACATACTCACCATCTTCTCAAAGTTCACCAGTCCATCAATAAAAGTCTTATTCCCCTCATGAGTGAACGTCATGTCTGATAAGAGAGAAAAAAAAAAAAATTCATGCTGTAGACCAGAACTATGAATTATGACAACCAGTAATTATTATTAAGAATATTGGGGCTAGGCCTTGCCCACACCTTTAATGAGAAGAGGCATAAAGGGAATGATTGGCGGCTCCATCTTAGCCACAGTGAGGCGGTATGCACGGTGATTCCTGGATGGATCCTGAGTGCAACAAATAAATCAAAGCTTAATGATCAATGACTGTCTCAATCATAGCATCATTTCTATAGGGAGAGAGCAGGAATTCAAAATGTTTGAAATAGACTCACAAGCAAACTTTCAAACTCTGCGTAGAACTTCTTGAACTTACTAGGTAGTTTCTATTAAAAAATATGCACATAGACACATTAATATTCATCTGTGTTTTCAAATAGACTCATTTTTGCAATATGGCACTAACCTCCCACGTCTGGCTGAGCCTGCTCACGGCTGGGTTGCACATGCCCATGATAATGGCGAAGAAAGAGTTCAGATTCTTAAACTCTCTACAGCTGAGGGAATAAATGCACAGCACACACATGTGATGTGTTTCAAAAGCATTGAATCGGATCTAAAGTTTTTCAGTGTATGTGTGCTGAAGAACTCACTGGGCGGCAATCTTGATGAATTTCTTGAGTAGCTGTACCCTTTTGCTGAGCGTCCCGCACAGACAGACCTCAGTGACCACCCATAGCTGCACCTGATTAAAGCGCCTCAGAAACAGCTCCAGATTCGCAGTGGAGCGTCTGTACGCCTGCCGTCCGAACGTATGATACACCAGCTCATACTGCACACAAGCACACACGGTCAAACTGCACACAAAAACGTCATTCGTGTGTATCACTATATGTGCAACTTTACCTCATGTACACAGCTGAAAAGCTCCCAGTCATACTGGGTCATCTGGAAGGCCAGATCTTTAGAGCTCATCAGCTCAAAACTGGACATCGACCCTGTGGAGGGACCCTCCTGCTCTGGAAGCGGATTCTACACACATGTACACAGTCATTACTAAACACACACAAATACAAACATTTACTTAATAAAGTGGCCCTATTATGCTACTTAAAGGAGAACTCCGGCGCAATATGAACCTTTGGTCTAATAAAACATCGCTACCTAGTCGACCGTTGTCTGAGATTTGTTTTCATGATAATCGAATGTAAAGAGTTTTATCTCTAAAAACTGTTTAGCGTATACACTGGTAATGGGGGCATTAAATAAGCAAAAAGGCTCAACATAGCCCCACACTAACATAGTAACATAATGAGGGTCCATTAACTTTGAACTTTGTAAGTGTACAGACCGTTTAATAAGAAGATACTTTATGAAGACAGTTCACTTTGTGTATACAGACAGGAGCCATCTTTGGAAAACAGTCTCGACTAGTCGAACAATGAACGCCATGCCAAGTGACTAGTCGAGACTGTTTTCCAAGATGGCTCCTGCCTGTAAACGAAGTGGACTGTCTTTATAAAATATCTTCTTGTTAAACGGTCTGTACACTTACAAAGCCTCATTATGTTACTGTGTTAGTGTGGGGCTATTTTGAGCCTTATTAGTGGTATTAACTAGTGATTTCTTTTTACTTTTTATATGCCCCCATTACTAGTGTTATATGCCAAACAGTTTTTAGAGATAAAACTCGTTACAAAACAAATCTCAGAGAACGGTTGACTAGGTACCAATGATTTGTAAGACCAAAGGTTCATTTTGCACTGGAGTTCTCCTTTAAGAGGTTCCTAATTTAGTTTTGAAGGACTCCTACAATAGATTTACATGCATTCAAGGTAAAAAAAAAAATTAAAAAATGATTTTCACATTGCAGCATCATCTCAGTGTCTGAAACGGTTCTATAAATGATCAGTCCCTCTAGACCCCTCCTCTCCGAGAGCCTACTCTCCTCTTATTGGTCAGATGCCCCAGTCTGTTGTGATTGGTCTACCGCTTACAAAGTGTATCGGAAATCAAACGCCAATTACCATATCTGAATTTCAGCTTAGCACTTGTATATGCATATGCATTTAATGCATCAATTCAAGCCCAAGTTCTCATCCTTTGGAAGTCTGTGCAAAGTGGGATTTACTCTCGCAGTGCAGAAAACAGTGTTTTCTCAACATGTCGACAACATGAACCAAACTCATCCAAGCCTCACCTACAACTAGTGTTCGAGGGTGGCTCAAAGTAGACGTTCACAGGCAGCTAATGAAGACTATAGGTTGGCATTACCCAAATTTGTTACAAACCTATGTAGGTTCATGCAAGGCTGGAATTACTGACGACTCGTTTCAGGCACTTCATTTCATTTCATTGTGCAGTTTGATCTTTGAAACTATGCAGACTTTTTAACAAACGGATATATTACATGAAAGGTATTTTACGTATTAGCATTATAGCGGCACTTTAACTATGTGCTCAAATATATGTTGACACCTATTTTTAGTACAGAACTGGTATACCGAATCTGGTGTGGAAGAACTTTTGGACTAATGCAATGAGATCTGTGTGCTTTATGTGTCCAAATGCTCTACGTTTGATCTCACCAGTGAATCGAGCTGTTCTCTTGAGCAGACAAACAATCGTCCGTTTACTCCCAGCGACTGAAACACTGATACATCATTGGGCTTTAAAATCTGCTTTTCTGTGAAAAAATGAAGCTCAGAATTAGTCAGACCATAAATCACATTGTGAACACTTTTTCAGCTGTACAAGATCAACACCTAATAAATCTTGTGATAGATTTTATGTACTTTATTTACTATCTGTAATATTTAGACTACAACATAAACCTCAACCTTTAATAAGATTTACACTATCGCTGGTACTTTCTGAAAGGTTTCATTTAAAACTGATCTGGAAGGGGATTATATAATATAGAAAGTGTGTGATTCAATGCAGAATGTTGCCAGAGCAACAAAAGGGCTGAATATCTGCAAAGTTGTGTGTGTATTTGTTTGTCACATCTCCAAGGGCAACTAATATTTCATCATGAATCAGTGTGTGTCTGTGTGTGTGTGTGTGTGTGTGTGGGTGGACCACCTCCAGATGCGCTGAGGTTTATCAAAAGCAGCTCTTCAGTCGATCCCAGTTTATCCGCTACAGCTGCGGTCACCTCTCTCCCCGTGGCCAGCACAGAAACACGAATAGTAGTGTAAGTGTGATCACTGCAGTAAACCTTCAAGAGAACTACACACACACACACGAAAAGACAAAGATGAAGAGACGTCATTTGATTGATTGATTGATTGATTTACCCATAAATCCATTCATCCTTTGTTTGTATCATCCATCCATCCATCTGTCATTATATCATTTAATTCATCCATCCAACCAACCATTCATCTATAGTTATTTTTTCATCAATCCACCCATCCGTCATTCTATCAATCCATCTATCCATCCATCGTTCTATTGTTCCATCCATCCATCCGTCATTCTATCAATCCATCCATCCAACCATCGTTCTATTGTTCCATCCATCCATCCATCCATCCGTTATTCTATCAATCCATCCATCCATCCATAGTTCTATTGTTCCATCCATCCATCCATCCATCCAATCAATCCATCCA